>NW_025999949.1:32350650-32820133 GCF_001458135.2 Marmota marmota marmota | reverse complement strand
AATACAACAGTTACTAATAGGGCATTATGTAAAAATGTGGATGTGTAACTGATGTGATTCTGCAATCTGTATTTGGGGTAAAATTGGGAGTTCATAACCAACTTGAATCTAATGTATGAAATATGATATGTCAAGAGCTTTATAATGTTTTGAACAACCAATAAAAAAAAAATTAAAAAAAAAAAATAAATAAATAAATAAATAAATTGTAAAAAAAAAAAATAAATAAATAAATAAATAAATAATCCTTTGAAGAAAGTCTAGCAAATTCCTGAAGTTATGCAATTATGAATATGCAACAAACAAAAAAATCACAAAAATAATGTAGGGTAGCTATATTACTTAAGTTTCTTCAGGGAAACAGAAATAGTAAGGTACTTGTATATTGAAGTATATCTGTATCTATGGCTCTATAATCCATCTATCTATCTAAACTGTGCCTATTTATCTCTATTTATCTCTATAGATGTGTGGTGTGTGTGTGTGTGTGCACTCATGTGTGTGTGTATAGAAGAGAGAGAAAGGGACTCTCTAGGACAGCTCCCTCTATCTACCTGGACTTTGTTATTTCTTGTATGTAGAGACTGATAGTCACATATGTGTCTATAGATAGATAGAGCTGTACATACCTGCCTAAAGAGAGTTATTATAAGGAATTGACACATATAATTATGGAGACTGACAAGTCCCTAGATATATGGGGTAAGTAAGAATGCTGGACACCTACATAGTTGATGTTTCAGTTCAGGTCAGAAAACAGGAAACAAGCCAATGAACAGGTGTCCCAGGTCAAAGACCATAAAGCAAGAAGACCTCCCTCTTTATCCCAAGAATAGTCAACCTTTTGGCTCTGCTCAATCTTTCAACTGATTAGATGAGGCCTACCCACTTTAGGAAGGGCAAAAGGGTGTACTTAGTCTGGATTTAAGCATTAATCTTATCCAAGAAACACCTTCACAGAAATGCTGAAAATGTTTAACCAAACAAATGGGAATCCTGTGGCTCAGTCAAGTGGACACATAAAATTAAACATGACAGTTGTATCATTTTGATGTTCACAAATAGACTAGACATACCCTGTGTCAATGGCTTTGTTATAATTGGATGAGATGTCTCCTAAAAGTTCCAGTGTTAGCGCAAAAGTATTCAGAAGTGAATGATTAGATTGTGAGTGATGTGACTTAATCAGTCCATCTTAGTGAGAATGGACTGACTCAGGGTAACTATAGGCGGGTGGGGTCCAGCTGGAGGAGCAGGGCTATTCATGAGGTTCTGGTTCTACAGAAATGCAAGATGCTAAAAGTAAGGGGTCATGGAGACCTGCACTAAGACTGCAGAGAAGGACATGGGAGGCCAGGCAAAGTGCAGCAGGTTTGGGGTCACTATTGGCTGCCCCTGAGAGGTCGATGGGTGAAGCTGAAAGATGAAGCCAACGTTGGAAAGGAGACCCTAGGCCCTAAGAGAGCCAATAACGTGGACTGTCAAGAAAAGTTGTTGGCTGTGGAGAGAGCCCAGCTAAGAGAATCCAGGTGCACTGCCTCAGTAAAGAGGTCAGGCTGCCTAAGCCTTTTGGAGAGGACATCTCACAGCCATGTGTCCTAACACTGGTATGCGGAGTTAGGGGACCTATTTTTCTGGTTGGGTTTTAGTCTTACTTTAGTCCCATCCCTTTTTTTCTGTGCCTCTATTCCTCCCTTTGGAACAGGAGTGTTTACTCTGTGCCACCGTACATTTCATAAATTTAAGTAGCTTTTGATTTTTGTGGGGGTCCACAGCCGACAGTTTGCCTTTAGTCTCGGAGGAGACCTGGGCATTGGAATGTTGGACAATGCAAAACCTGTAGAGACTATGGGATTTTTGTAAATGAACTAAATGCATTTTGCATTGTGAGATGGACATAGAGTTCTGGGGCTGTGTGGCATGTTGTGGTTTGGATATAAGGTATGTACCCAGAACTCCTGTGTTAGTGCAGGAATGTTCAGAGGTGAAATCATTGGACTGTGAGATCCGAAGCCTAATGGGTCCATCCTAGTTTGAAAGGACTGACTGGATGGTAGCTGTAGGCAGGAGGGGAGTGACTGGAGGAGGTGGGTCTCCAGGGCTGTGCCTTGGAAGGGTGCATGTTCCCTCTGACCCCTTCCCCTTGCCCCTCACTCTTAGTTTCCCGACCCTCCACAAGCTGAGCAGGTTTCCTGAGCTGCAGTCTCCTCCCATGATGTGCTGCCTCATCTGGGACCCAGAGCAATGGAGTTGAACATCTACGAACTAAGACCTCTGAAGCCATTAGCCCCAAATAAACTTCCCCTCCTTTGAATTGTTCTTGTCCAGTGTCATAGTCACAGCCACACAAAAGCTGATTAAGACAAGCTTCTATAGAGTTCTGAAGGTCTAGTTTTTCAGGCAGAATGTGCCTAGAACCCTCTGGGGTGGAACACATTGGTTTAAAATAAATGGGGGATTTTGTTAATACTCTATGGTTTGGGGGATTTCCAAGGGAACATGAGAGACTTCTCCAGGGGTGTTTACCTCCCTGTCTTCTACTTGACTTAGGAAGAATGGGCCAGGAAGGCATGGTAGACTTGGGGAACTCCCCTCCGCCACCCCAGTTTCCCGTGTGATACGACCATCTTTCACCTGAAGCTCACTCTGCCTTTCCTCACAGGTCTCCGGGGTGGTAGGAGCTCACTGGTAAGAGTTTTCTCGGATTTCTTCATTCTGCCCGCCAGAACACTGAAAATTGTTTATTGATTTATAAGATGAAGAGTTTCCATCCGTGTGAAGCAGCTCACCTGCTGGTATTGGTCTCCTTCCTCAGGGCTAGGCTGTGGTTCTTTCCTTCAGTGACGGCCTGCGGAAGAGAGACCAGGCGCCTCCGGAGTTTACCACAGCAGATTCACTGTGCTTTCAGGTGACAGTGTTTGATTCTGAAATGCAAAGTCAAAAGACCTGGAGACAAATACACCCCAGGTTCTTCATGCTCCAGGAGCGTGATCTTGATTGTGTTAATGTTTATTTAACTTTTGACCTCAGGGTCCTCATGAAAATATTAGTAGCAACACAGGAGGGTTGTATTAAGTCTAGAAAATTAATCAAAGTAAAAGTCACAGTGTCTGTGTATAGTAGATGTCAAATAAGTTTTGTTGCTGTTTTACTTACTGTAAGGCATATAAATCCTGGTAAAAGTTGTATTGTATGCTAATTTTTTTAGTATAAAATTGATATTAGTAGGGCTGGGGAGATAGCTCAGTTGGTAGAGTGCTTGCCTCATATGCACAAAACCCTGGATTCAATCCCCAGCACCATAAAAGAAAACAAATGGTAAAAGTGATATTAGTTAGCTTCATGTTACTGCAATGAAACACCTGAGATAGCTTATGAAGAGAAATTATTTATTTACTTCATGATTCTGGAGATCCCAGTCCCCAAAATTCAGGCATCAGATGGTTGGAGATTAAAACTTACATCATGAGTCAGGAAGCAGTGCAGGACAGAGAGAGATCTCATGGTCCCTCTTTTTTTCCGGTTCTTAGTTTGGAGCCTGGGGTCTTGCATGCTAGGAAAGCCCTCTATCACTGAGCTACAGCTGAGTCCCAGGGATCCTTTTTGAGAACACACCCCCTAGCACCTAAGCACTTTTCATAAGGCCCCACCTTTTAAGGGTTCAGTGCATCTCCCAATACCAACACCTTGGGATCCAACACTTTATATGTAGACTTCTGAGAGAGAATATCTACAGTCAATCCAGAGCAAAGGTGGGTACGACATTAAATATCTGGACTCTGCAGGCTGGTTAAATCCACAATGGTAGGTTTACTTTAAGGAGGTGTTTCATATCTAGATTTAGAGAATTGTAAAATCTTTTGGGTTAGACATTGCTTTGGTATCCATCACAAAATTCTGCACCTGTTTCTTAAAGAGAACAAAGATGGATTATATTGGAGTTTGGCTCAGAATCAGGTTTTAAAGATGTTCACATGTGCTGGGCATTGGCAAACTGTTTTCTTAAGAGCAGTTGAATTCTTTTTTTCTGGGAAAAGATGGAGATGGGGGGAGGTGGCTGAGGATGTAACAGTGTTTTTCAAATTTTCTTTACATTATTGCCCTCCTCAGGAGCCTTGTCAGATACCATTTTTCTCAAACACTCCTCCCACCTCATGAAAATTTAATATCACAGATGTCTTAGTCCATTTTCTGTTATAACAAAACACCATACAGGCTAATATATAAACAAGAGCAGATCGTTTTGCTCACAGCCTGGGAGACAGTCCAAGAGCGTGGAACCTGCACCCAGTCAGCATCTGCTGAAAGCCTTCCTTCTTGCTGCATCACAACCTGGTGGAAGTCATCTCATGGCCAGACACAGCACGTGTGCAAGTTTGGGCCTCTTCACCTTCTCATGAGCCAGAGATGTCATCATAGGGGCACGACCCTCATGACCTCCTCTACTCTTAATTACTTCCCAAAGATCCCACTTCCAAATATCCTTAATGTGTAAATTTGGGGATTAGGTTCCTAACACTTGAACTTTGGGGAACACCTTATGAGCATAACAGATATACTGCACCTTCGTTTATACACTATATGCATATCTGTTTCTAATGCATTGAAGGAGAAATATTTATTCTACTCCTATGCCAGCACCATTTTTTTTTTTCTTATTAAAGACAACACTGCTCCACTTCAGAAGGCAGAGTACAAACTTGTGCTGATTCTTATCTCATTAGGACTGCAATGAGACAAGAAGCTACTTCCTGGAACCAGCCATAGCAAACATGGTTGGCAATTTCCCTTCAGGAAATCTCTGGATTCTGGGAAGTCACTTCTTTCAGGATTTGTTAGAAAAGAAAAGGAAACGCATAGGCTGATATTTCCTCAGGAAAAAGAGAGCAGGAAGGAAGTGCCAAGCCTGTACTACTCAATAGGGGGAGAGCCCTGTTCTCTATGAGAATTTTGTGCCATTGAACTCTGCAGGCTGTGAACAATCCCGAATGGCTGAAGATGGACTGTCCTCCTCTGTTGCAGTGTAACCAGTGCTACTGGCTTCTTTCTGTGACAGTGGGAACTGGGTTAGTGCAGGGGTCAGGGAAAGCTTCCCCGGACATTCTCATGAAGCTAGGAAGAGGCAGCAGATGAGGTGAGGGGAGCATGGGCCCAACAGCAGGACAAGCAAGCCCTGTGCTTCAGAGCTTCCCAACAGGAGGGTCTTGCAGACTGGGCTCCAATGGCTGAGGGACCCTGATGGTCAGGAAGATGGCGTGAATTGAGCAAGAGATGAGGTAGGGAAGCTGGGAGCTGTCGCCATGTTTGGGATTTTGGTCTTTATCCTCAGGGTGGTTTAAGCCACTGTTGGGTGTTAAGTCAGTGTGTGGGTTTGTGGTGTGATAAAATTCTTTTGGCTACCTTGTGGAAAACAGATGGAAACAGGGTGAGGGTGAGAAGGAGAGAGGACTAGGAAATTAGAGAAAGCAATGGGAATAGTGCAATTATGAGAAAAACGCAGCATCCAGATTAAGAAATGGTAAGGGGATTCACATTGGTTTAGATACAGGAACAAATAAATATGAAAGTACTTAGGAAGTGAACCTAGTAAAATTGCTGTGGAGATTGTATGGGGTGGAACTGGGGGAATGCCAGTGTATCTGTTGACTTAACTAAGTAGATGGAGGCAGCATTCCTTAAACATTGGAAGTGGAGCAGTTATCCAATAAAATATGCTGAAATTGTTTTTAGATATCTGGAATTTTCCACAACTTTGTGATAACAGAGGGAAGAGCTGATGGAGAAACTTGGGAACATGTGCTGTGAACACAGGAAGAACATCTTGGCTAGATCAGCAAATGTGGCTTCAACCTGTGCACAAATGTTCATTAAGGTCACATTGTCAATGAAGTCACCCTGAGTAGGAAAAAGCCTGAGGTGGAATCTTCAGAGGCACTGGTATGTTAAAAGCTGTTGGAGAAGGATTAGATTGGGGCAAACAGAGGTAGCTTGAGATCTGGGATTAAAAACCAGGAAGCTGCCAAGAGCAGGAAGTGGTCAGTGGGCCAAGTCTTGCCATGGTGGAGTGCTTTGAGTGCCAGACAATTCCTTTTCTAAGTGACCACATACCAGTCATTGGTAACCTTTCCAGAGCTGCTTAAATGAGTAATGGGAAGCAGCCCTGTTGGGATCAGACCCTGTCAGGGGAAGAAATGGTGTAGAATGATACAGATCCATTAAAAAACAACCAAGGGCTATGATGTGGAAGAGAGAGATCCTAGCTGGATGGGTAAGGAAAGCATTTTTAGATATTTCTGCCTCAATCGGGGAGATTTAATCATTTAAAGCCAATAGGAACATAAGGGTGATAGTGGGAAGGGCTTGATAGAACAAAGGGCGTCTCTGAGGAGGCTGAAAGGAAAAGATCTCCAAAGCCTCGGGGAGGTGTGTGGCTTTCTGTATACACAGGCAGCCTCTCTGTTGTCCCGGGTTGTGTGTAGAGTAGCTTAGGGGCAAGAAGCAGGGCACAGAACCCAATCTTGCAAATATTCTCAAGGTGGAATAAAAGAGATATCCTCTGTACTGCGAAGTGAAAACTCAGTCCTGGGAAACAGATGAGGCCCGAACTTTTGGAGGGACTGAACCCCAGGCTAAAGGATTGCCCCTGCACCACTTGCCAGGACGCCTCAAAGCCCAGAGGCTCTGCATGTTACCAGTCAGCCACCACCCCAGTTGGCATAGAAACTCTGCAGGCCTGTGGCCACAGAAATAAAACACAAAATCAATATGAAAACATGTAGTGGTGATTTGAGGATGTTCTAGTGAACATAAGTGGTTTGAAAATTAAATTGTAATTATACCAAACTTTTAAATCGTTATCTTCTAGCTAAATCATCCAATGACTCATTAGCCAAAGCAGACTGACTGTTTGGTTTTTTTTAACTTACGTCACAATTTTGAAAAACATTCTCCCTTTCACAGAAGACCTTGAATTCACCAAGAGTGTATCACATGGGGGATGAAGGTTTGGTTTCAGAAAGATCGATCGAGGTTAAAATTTGTTATCACTCAATGTTTGTGTGATCATGACAAAACACTTAAACTCCTTTGAAACTTAGATTTTTGTTTATTTTAGTGCTGAGGATTGAACCCAGGGGCACTTTAGCTCCTAGATCCATTCCTAGACCTTTTCTGTTTATTTTGAACCTGGTTCTTTTCCAGTTATCCATTCAGGTGGACTAATCCACTGCTGAGGATACAGTTCTCCTGATCTCCTCATTTATCAGAACATTCCACCATTGTCTCACACATGAGATTTTGGGAGACACCTCACATCTAAACCATAAAAACTCCAACATGATGGTTATACCGGCCATTCACAAGGAATTACCTAAGGTCTGTAGACTACAAAATCTGATATGCTCATTCTATCAAACCCAAGGTCTGTATATATTTGTCCTATGATCCCCATGTTCCTCCAAGAATAAAAACATCAAAATAAGGTAAATGCAGAATGAGTCTTGTAAAAGCTATTTGTCACTATGACCGGGTGGGAGGAAGCTGGAATCACCAGCAGGGGAATTTCCACACTGGTACACTGAAGAGTCCTTTACAGGCAAGCCGGAGACTGTCTAGTCTCCAAGTATTTCCACAGCCCAGTTTCCAGAAGCCATATCCTGAATATTTCAAGGGCAGTGCTCCTGAGGCAGAGACCTTTGACAGGGTGCAGGGAAGGAGACAGGAGTGGCTGTGCTTTTCAATCACGTGAGAGTGTGAAGGGTAGAGTGGGGAGATGTTCTGTGCATCTCAGAGGGGGCCCCAGGCTCACTCTGGGATTGCCCCAGAGTCATCCTCAGCATCTGTCCACCAACCGCACCCTCCTGGTTGGTTGCTGCTCCTAAATAACACAAGTTGATTTTCTTTGTTGTCCTCTCACTTCTATTTCTCCACTATTTAAAATCTGCTACAGTGTATTTGGCTAATTTATCCAGGAGATTCTTTAACAATATGTATTTTGAAGTTTGGATTTCTTTTCTACCTTATGCTATGATATTGTTTTCATTGCTAACAGAAAACAAATTAGAGAAGGGGGTAAGAGTTCTGAAGCCACATGGATAGGATCTTTGGATTTTTATTTTTTGTCTTTTTTTTTTTTTTTCATTTAGAATATTTGGAGGACAGTCAGGTGAGATGAATGGAATGCTGAGATTCCCACAGAGGACCAACAGCAGACAGTTTCTTGGGGAATTAGATTGGACTCAGTCATGGCTGGGGGAGATAACATAATCAAACCAGATTTTTAAAACAATTTTCTCTATATACATCTCCAATTGCTAATTTATTTTATACAAAATTATGTCAGTCAATGATATAAATAGTATTAAAGTATTAAGTTTAACAATATTTGAAAATGATTTTGTAATTTTGTGCTGTTCACTCAGAGAATTCAATGGCTTAGAAATCATGGTGACTATGATTTTATAATCTCTCACACATCCATCTGAATTAGGTGTTATCATTAGTAGTAGTATGCTTCTTGTTGTTATTTCTATTTAAAAATTGATACCAGATGTGAGTGAAAGCACTTTTCCTCTGTTGTCTCCTAGCAACAAACACAGCAGGGGACAAACATTACCTCAGCCCAGGAGGAGGACAGGTGGCCTCTATTGCTACCCTGTGATAATAGGAGCTCTCCGGACTCTCCTCCTGCATCCTAACCTACATCTACCAACAAAGCTGCTACATGCTACCTTGTCAAGGGGCCATGGTATTACAAGAAAGTTCTAGTAAGTATGATCTGTACAGACACCTTTCACACCATCTCTAATTACAGGGATGGGTAGTGGAAAGTTGTATATATGTTCTAAGAATCAGATAAAGAGTTTATGGAACAATTGCATGAGCCAGCTGATTGACTAAAGGGGATCAATGCTTTCTGAAATGTTATTATTTGAGAAAGCAATGTCTGTTTACAAATTTTTCCCCCAACCCCCACCCACCATAGTGCTGGATATCAAATGCAGGGCCAAGTGCTCTACCATTGAGCTACATTTATAGCCTCTACCAATTTACAAGTAAGCAAAATTATTGTGTAACTATTGTTAAAAAATTGTATTGCTAAAAAATAACTAAATCAGGTAACTTTGCTTGGGAAACAATTAATTATTAATGACTGAAGGAATAATTGTTGCATTAATTACAAAATATCCATTATTTATTTACCAGATTTTTAAAACATCTGTACTTCAGACCCTGCTTAGTGGGTGATTAATAAAATAGAAACAAAACATCAAAACCCCTTTTCTCATGGACATATTATCTAGTGAGTATTCAAATAGATGGACAGAGAGATCATTACAAATAGAGATGCCTAAAATCCTCATTTTTTGCCCCTTTATCATGTTGTACAGTTCACAGAGCCAGGGTTTAGATTCTATTTTTCTGTGAATTGGCACTTTGAACAGTATACTGGGTGGAACATAGAAGGTGCTAATTATACATATTTTAAATGAATGAATGCATGAATGGAGGGCTATTTCTGGATAGTACCCTGAGAACAGATCTCCCCGGGCTGCTTAATAGCTGCTTCTTTCCACTTTAGACAGGATTCAACATGCTTCTGTTTGTTTTCACTTGAATGCACCAAATATTTAGCAAGACAATGAGAGATGTTTGGCAAAATGACTTCAACCTCTGTAATGCAGTCCAGAAAAACCCGCACAATTCATGCAGTGTGCAGAGTTGGAGCAGGTGACTATCTAGAGGAGGTGGAGGAGGAGCATGAGTGCCCTTGGAGATGGCTCCCTTGGCCCCCTGCGTCTTTATGCTGGGCTGTTTCTCCTTCTTGGCAATATTCTTGAAGCCTCTGTGAGCCTCCTGTTTTCTCCTTTCCTTCAGCTTAAAGAGAATTCCAGAATTAAGCCATTTCTCTGTAACCAGATTGGCTTGCTCTTTGAAAGATCTATATATTCCACTGGGAAATCATGGAAGTTTAGCTTTTCTTCACTTTAAACATATTAACACAGGCTGGGGATGTAGCTCGGGGTAGAGCAGTTGCCTAGCATTCTGGAGCCCCTGTGTTTGATACCCAGCACTGCCACAAAAAAATAAATAAACCTTTAAAAAGAAAAACACAAAGACCTAAAATAACATAGTTTTTGAGGTTTTCTTAACTCAGTGAACACCATTGTGACATGGTAGAGATCAATATGGATAAAGAAAAACAGAATACCATTTATGAATGGAGCATATGAAAGAATATGGCCAGAAATTTCACTTAAAGGAACTCTTTTGTTTATCACGATTTATCCATGGATCAAATCACATGGAAATCAATTTAAAATGACCAGTAGTGATATACTATATCTACACACACACACATACTCATATGTACTCACTCTTATTATTATTTGGTGATGTAGATCAAACCCAGGGCCTTTCCTATGGTAAGCAAGTGTTCTACCACTGAGGAACATCCCCATACCAGTGAATTTTTTTTCTAAAGATATTTGATAATTATAACAAATGACCAGTTTAATCATAATCAATTTATATTTTTAAAATCTGTACTTACTCAATCCCTCCAAGAGTGAGAGAAGTTGGAACCATACATTTTTTTACCCCAAACTATGTATAATATATAATAGTGATTAAATGTATTTGTGGCATTCAAGAACTTTATAGAATAGGAAAAAGAAGATACAGAGAAAATTAAGTATTCTATGTTGGCTTGACATAATTGATATCTAAGAAGAGAAAAATCTTTTTGATTCATAGGACCTTTGGTTTTAGGATCATTACCAGGGATAACAGCTTATTCTACAGGTCAGTGTGAGTCAGAGGTGCTGGTGGGACGTCCATTTATTAATTAACTGAAAACTAAATTGTTAGTTAGAAACTATTTGCTTAAAATTTGTACAAAATGAAGGCACAGAAATAGAGATTTTAAAGTCCTAGACAACTGGGTGGTATCTAAGAGGAAATGAAATTTCTCTGGACAAATAAGTGTAAATATAATTGAAAAGAAAAGGCAGGATTCATAGGATTCTTTTTCAAAGACATTGATGTTCTCAAAAAAGTGATATAAGATGGTGACTGAGAAGGAATGTGAAGAGTTCAGACTCCTTGAAAATTAAGGGAAAGGACCAGATGGAAGCCAATAAACAGATGAGAATAAGGGATGTGGAGCCTGCAAGGAGATAATGTGTTCAAAAACATTTTTTAAAATTAATATGTAATAAATCACATAGGTTTTCATATATTTCTGCCTTTAATGTGTGAATTTGCCATTAGGCATGTTAGATACGTGCTCATGAATAAAACTCTGAACTGACAGCCATCTCTTACACACCTCCCTGATGCGCCCTCACTCTACTTCTGCGCACTTCATATACGTCAAGTGACCACCACTCGCTATTCTGCCTGCCTTCATATGTCACAGGTTTCTTTTCGTTCCAGTCGAAAGATGAAAGGAATGAAGCCCAACAACTTGGAGAACAAATCAAAATTACTTTGTCATCTAAAGGGTCAAGAGAGGAATCCAGGCCTCTTTGAGACCCCCCACCCCCGCCTTCATACTCCTCTGATGGCATCAACTGACTCACAGGACACTTCTTCCCTCTGAGAGAAGCACGTGGCAAGAATTGCTGAGGATTGTATAGGAAAAAGAGAAGAAAAGAGTCAAAGGAGATTTTATTTGTGGTTTTCTTTTTTATCTATGAAACAGGATTCTAAACAGCATACATATTGCCTCCAGCTCTAAAATGAAATTATGAAAAGGAAAAACATGTATTTCATTAAAAATACATCATCAGTATCATGTTACCCTTCTAAACAAATGCAGTGCCCATGGTCCAAGGGACTCTAGAAGTGGCATTACCTTGGAAAGGTTTCCACAGGCATTTTCCGTAGGAAGGCATGCAATGTATGTGGACACATCTGGGCCCGTCAATACTAACCTTCAGACAGTGTGACAGGAAGCTCTGGACTTTCTACTTTTAAGAAATAGCACTCCCCTTGAAGTCAGTTTTAGTTGATGTTGAGTCCCCTCCCACCTGTCTCTCTCTCCCTGTGGCTTCGAGGAGTGGTACGAGTGGCACTCTCAGGCTAAAGTCCATGCATGAAACTGTTCTTTCCTAAAAGCAATTGTGCATTTAATCACTTGTAATATTTCCCATGGCCTGAGTAGGATGCAGTTACTGCTCTGCTTCACCTGATAGCTTTATTTAGCAGTGCATCATATTAGCTGTAAAAGGTAGTCAATAAGGCAGGTCAATATTTATGATGTAATTTATGAGATAGATGTACACACAAAACAGAAAATCTTTAAGCTGAAGATTGGGTACTAGGTACCTAAGAAAGATAGACTTCTACTAAGACATACCTTTGAAATGTAATCACGGTCTCAGGAAGCAACATTAAATATACTTGGACCATTTAGTCTTACAACTGTATGGATCTAAACCAATTTCCTCTACACACAGTCTTAGAAGACTATATGATGAGGCATTTGAGGCCTCAAAAGGTCTATTTTTTTCCTCCCTAAATCACCCCAGGATTTAGTCTTGAATTCTTCAATTCCAAGGCTTATGTTATTCCTATTTTACCCTATCAAGGACAGTATGAAATTAGTTACTATTGACTATTGTATAGAATTAAAACTTGGCTCATTTATATATTCTTTCTAGGGCACCTTTTGACTAAAGTCAACTACCAGCACACCCTGCTTTATGAACACAGTACTTGAAAGGTAATTGCACAGGTAGAAAAAAAAGAAAAAAAAATAAGAAGAAAATTAGTGCCAATGAAAGGTCACCTTCATTTTTACATTTATGACTATTTGTGGGCTGTAGTTACAGCAACAACATTTTGATACTGTGAATAGATTTGCTAGAAAGAAATTGCCACAGGTAAAATGCTTCCCAGGATCAGATAAGAGGAAACATTTTTGATAGGCTAGTGGGGCCTGAAGGTTGAGTGTAATCTGCAGATGAATTTAACAAGGCAACTAATTTAGAGATAAGGAAATGCTTGTTTATCAAAAACAACAAAAATATATTTCAGAGGGCACGGGTGCTTTGTGGATTCTGACTGTCTTACATAGAAACATGCAAAATTGATAAATGTCAATGACCTTTCCAATAGCAGACGCTCATATTGAACGGGTTGGAAGAGGCAGCAAAATCCACTCATTCTCTGCTGCAGTCATTTTCCAATAAAACATAAAACAGAAACAAAGCAAACAAACTCTGCCCTAGTGTGTTACATGAGGACAGTTCACCCACAGCTCACCAGTGGATATGGGAATGGAGGCTTGTCCTGAATAGGTCCAAAATTAAATGGCATTCTGGAGTTAGTTCCAAAAACGAAAAGAAAAATAAAATCAACTTTCGTGATTTCTCAAGGTGAAATAGGTGCCTTGAGTTGCAACTTACCCCCGAATCCATGCATGCTTGAGGCGTCCATTTCCAAGTCTGTCTCAAGTATCAGCTAAGAGCTCCTCTACAGAGGGAAGTTTGCTATCAGGAGCTGACATGGAGGAGAGCTGAAAATGAGTGACCACTGAGTGTCTGCAACATGTCAGGTAAAGGGCAGACGGAAACCACACGTCTCATGTTGCACCAGTTGACAGCAGAATTCACAATAGCCTTCGGGTTTTTAGTCACGTTTTCAAATTCTAAATCCAATCTTGTGAACTTGTGCAGCCTCATTACTCTCTATAATATTGGTTGGTCATGTCTAAAACAGTTATGAATGATGCCCAAGCTACATGGTAGGCACAGGCATTAAGCAGGATATTACATGCTTGGTGCCTAGCTAAAATTCTGTGTAATTGTATGCACCTATTATATGATTTTTTGTTATAAAATCTCATTTGGTAATGCTATCTCCTACGCTCCACCATCTAGACAGTCTCCTCACCTGTAAATGAGGAAAAAATTGCTTACCTCAGGAGTTCTTGTAATGAGTTTTAATATATAGAGCGCTGCAGTACACAACCTGCCACATAATAAGCATGGTATCCAATGGCTAGCTATTGTTAATATGTTAAGACTTGTGTTTAGGGTGTCTATTAAGTTTAAAGAAAGGAACAGCAACCCCTAACAATCTGAAACAACAGACAGTGAATAACCACCCAGACCTTTAATTAGCACTGACCTCTAACATCCTAGAATAAATGAAGATTATAAGAACTTGGGCATTAAAAAAAAATGTAGATATCTTGACTGCAGACTTGAGGATCCCGGCCCTGAGAAAGAGCTACTGGCCCAATCACGCAGCCCAGGCTTCGTGATGCCGGGTGCAGCCTGCCTTCTCACCGGACAAGCTTTGTCCCTTTCCCCTCTCCCCAGGGTCCTCTGGCTTTGCTCCCCAGCACTGCCCTGATGCAGCCTGTGACCTCCTGACCCAGCACCTCTTTGGCAGTAGTCAGTCAGGTTTCTTTCACCTGGTTTCTCCAACATGCTTGATCATAAGAAATCCAGGGGTGATACAGCTTCAGGCCCTCCCTGAAGATCTTACCTAGCCATGACCCTGGTCTTCTGAAGTTAAAACAAGTACCTTTGCCAGGCACTTCTGGAAATGCTGCTTTCAAACCCATGGGACATCCCTGCTAAGAGAGGCTGCCCTTGGCCCACAGCGCAGGCAGCTCCTGAGCATTTCTAAGCCACGCCTTTCCCTGTTGTCTCTCCTGCCCTTGCCCCTTCACTTTCCACCACCACCTCATTTGCCTCATCCGTTGGAATCATCTCTGATTAACTTGGAATCAAAAAGCCTCTAGTTCGACTGAGGGCAAGGTCGAGAGCTTCAATCAGTCCCTGGGACACTGATTTGCTATTTTACTCTTATACATTTCTATGTTTTCAAAAGCAATGGCATCTTAGCTTCCCAGAAATTAGCAAACTAATCATGATACAACGAATTGAAGGATCAATGATAGAAAGATCTTCACAAATGAAGGATTTTATGAAGTACCCTGGAGAGGTTTTCTTCCCCCCCTCTTCTTGAAAAGGAACACATCGATTGAACATATTATCTGCTTGGCAACTTACTCTTTTGATTGAAAGATGGACAGATATGAACAAGACAATGCTTTTAAGATGTTTAACCTAAATACATGGGGAGAATATTAAAATTAATCAATCTTTCTCAAATTAGGATCCTCATAACACAGAGGCCAAGATAGTAATTTGTATGCCAGAAACGTATTTGGGATGGGTGTGCTCAGCCACCACAGCCTTCAGGAACAGATGGAAGATGAGAAAAGTTAAATTACCATACCGTTGCAAAAATGCCTTGGGGGATCCCTCGGAGAGTCCACAAGCTAAGATTCACCCTCAAAATAATTTGAGTTGAATCAATTGATCCAGGATTGTACCTGTCATCAATAAGTCTATGTGGGTACAGGTGGGTACAAGACCCCACTCTCCAAGGAGGGCTGTAAATGTGTGAGGAATCTCCTTGTGGCCATCAGTAGTGCTGGGGGAAGAGAATCTGCTCTGAGTCATCATCAGGACATTCTCTGGGCTGGGGATGGATGTCACACTCCTGGAGTGGGTGTGGGAATCCCTTAAAGCACACCAGCAACCACTACAATCCACCTTTTGCACTAGCATCTACTTGCTTTAAAAATGCAGTCACCCACCAGGAAACATGGCCTTCAGAATTATGCTGGTCTCTTTCCAGGAAAAAAACTCTAGGGAAAGTCTAAAGGGATGAGCTACAGCCCCCACTGCTGCGTGCACTCCTTTCTGCTCCCTGTTCAGGCATCCCTCGCTCCCACGGCAGCTGTACCATGCTAGGTGGCACGTGCCCTTTTCTTGAGTATTTTGAGCTACTGACCATCATATCCTTAGTCTGTGGCTTTTGTCCATTATCAAAACTGGGCACAGAAACATCAAGAGACACAGCAGAGTGTCCTCTCCGTGATAATTATATTATTGTCCCCACCCCACGCTATGTGACAGTAGGCCTGTCTGTACCCAATAGTCAGAATCTATTAGAATCCATTACCTGTGCCTGCATCTCTCTTGGCCCTAGAAGCCCACAGAGCCCACAGGACAGCTCTAGCTTACACTTAACAATATTCAGACACAGCTCCCTGAGAGAGAACCCCCTATAGGAACTCAGACCTTCAGACCCACAGAGTCAGCATTGTAGGGAGTGGAATGAACAAGTTCCCCCCAGCAGATGAGGCAGTGATGGTGGTCATTTCTACCTTTTGAGTGATTTCCCCATGTAGTCTATCTCTTGAGCAGTTAGTTAATAGCCCTATCTCCTAGTATGTGTGCTAATGTATAAGGCCTCTTAGCTGCAGGCGGGACTCACAGATCTTAAGGAATAAATGAATAGAGCTGACTCTGTGGGTGGGATGTATTTTATGACATAAGGTTATAGAAAGACGCTGGTATCTGCCTCGGGTGCATGCTCTTTCTTAGGGACAACTTGCTTAGAAGGAAGAAAGCTGTCGTGTATTGACTACCCCCTGGCAGTTCTTTAGAGAGGCCCATAGGTTTAAAATCATAGAGAGACCCCCACGCTAACAGCCTAAAAGAAGCTGGGCCTCGCAGACAGCCATGACAACCTTGTCATTCACGTAGGAGGGCTTACTCTAGGTGCACCCGGCATCTTTTCCCAGCAAAAGTGTCCTAGTGATTGCAGGGCTAACTAACTTCAGGGCAGGGCCACAGACACCACAGCTCCCCTCTGAGATGCATAACAGAAGCCCCACCTCCTCCTAGAGTCACTTCTCTTCATCAGGTTGTAGTGTCTTCCAGGTCATTCAGAGAATAGGCTGAAAGAATCTCAGAATTCCCCACCACCTGGAACCCCCATGTGGTCTACCAGGCAGTCTGTCTCCACCTTCATGGAGAGAAGCGTGAAATGCCATCATGTGAGTTCCACCTAGGAGTAGGTGGCCCAGAACCAGACATGACTGGAGGGACACAAACTTTGCAGGTGCAACAGGTTCGAGACTCTGTAGCATTTCACCACCTGTTGGGATGCATGAGTCTTATGAAAACCTAAGGCATCACAGTAATACATCAGATGAGCACCCTGGGTTTTGTTTCTTGCTCATCTGGTGCCATTAACATGATTCCTTTAATGTAATGGGAAAATGTAATTTTTTACAACATAATCCATTATTCTAATGTTCTTAATTTGTTGTGACGGAGAATGGGAGTTGATATTGTCCTTGGGTAAGATGATAAACTGACATTTTTGCGGGCTCCATGTGAATATCAACTGCCTGCCTGAAGTTCATCATTATGGAGAGGGGAAATCTTATTTACAAGATGAATGGCAGAATAGGGGGAGGTTGAGTGTGGATTAATATGCCTCAAGAAAGCCACCGTATCTGGCACAGAAGCTGCAATGGATGCATCCTCTCCTTTGTGAATGTGCAATAGTCCCTATTACCCTGACTTCATTTTGCCTGTTTGTTTTGTTTTAATCAAATTATTTTTAGTCAGTTTTCATTACTGCAACAAATACCAGAGATACATTAATTTATAAAGATAAAAGGTTTGTTTTGGCTCCCAGTTTTGGAGGTTTCAATCCATAAATATAGTGGCATATTAAGTCAGGAGCTTGTGGTGTAACAAAAGTGACCCACTTGATGGCAGGGAATTGAAAGAGAGAGGAAGAGACAGGAGCTGAAGTCTCTGTATGGCACACCCCAGAAGACCTTAGGCCTCCCTTCTTAAATGTTCCCACACATTCTGATGCTACCAAGCTGGAACCAAGCCTTTAACCCACAGGCATTTGGGGCAGTCTAGATCCATATTACATCAAGGAGAATGTGCAGAGGACTATGGCCCCTGCCAACACGAGGTCTTAAGAGCAGAGCTAATTGCCACCTTTTCTCCTAGGATATGACGTTATTTTTTGTTTACTATCTTGATTGGGAAGGGGCAGTGTCAGAATCTTTCCCTTGGCATTTCCTAGGACAATTAGTATTTATATCAAAGGCTGAGGAATCACTGTGGGCTTTCTGCCAGCCACCAAGCATGTCCATCCCAGTCATGTGTAGGGGTAGGTGAATGATCACTGGACAAGCCCATCCTGGGACATTCCCAGTGAGCCACAGCTTGGCCAGTGTTCTGTTTATCACCTGACCCTTGCACACCTCTCCTCTATCCAGGTATGTGATTACCGTACTGGGCTATCTGGCCTTTTATAGAAAGAATGCCCACTTCAGATCCTTATATCACTGGACTTTTACAAGAGCAGTTCTGTGGATCGTCATTGACTCCAAGATTTCATGATCTCCCTGCCGGGTGTTAGCACTACCTGGAGACTTTGCCAGGGTTTGAACCCATATGTCCTGAGAGTGCTGGTGTGTGGTTAAGCTTTCTCATCTAAAACATGATGTTCTGCCCCCACCTCATCCTGCAGTTCAAGATCATGTCTGAAATACTCTCCCAGTAGCAGCAGGTCTGTGGTGCCCAGATTCCGCACCCCATTCAGAATATAGTCTGTTTTCTCCCTTATCAGGTCTAGAACTTTTATGGTCAAATGATACAGGGAATTGGATCCTACTCACTGAGAGGACTAGAGGACAAATGGGAGGTGGTCCTGTAAAGGCCTGTAGGCTCTTGTTACCTGGCCTCTAACCCAAGGACAGCACTGACCGGTGTCCACAAATGGAAAATCAATGGACTATGAGCAGTCACAGTTTTTGAGAACTATAATCCAGACATTGTTTTAGTCAGAATTTTCACTGCTATTACCAAAAGACGCTGCTAGAACAATTTGAGGGGAGGAAAAGTTCATTTGAGGGCTCATGGTTTTAGCCTCAGTCTACTGACAGCTGGCTCCATTCCTCGGGCTCCAGGTGAGGCAGGACATCATGCAGAAGAGTGTGGTGGAGGGAAGCAGCTCATGTGATGATCAGAAAGCAGAGAGAGAAGTCTCCACTTGCCAGATACAAATTATACAGCCCAAAGCCATGTCCCAGTGCCCACCTCCTCCAGCCACAAGCTATCTGCCTATGGTCACCACCCAGTTAATCCCATTAGGGGATTCATTCACTGATTGTGTTCAGATTCTTATGTCTCAAACATTTTTTCTCTAAACCTTCTTACATGGTTTCACACATGAATTTTGGGGGAATATCGCACATCCAAACCATAACAGCGTGTCTATATCTATTCCCAAATAACCACCTATCTATTACTTTTCCCAATCAGGGGCCTGATATCAGCAGAGCAGCCTTACAGGGACTTAGAATTCAACATTCTTATCTCCATTGTTTTTTTACTGAAGTCCTTAACATAGTCATTTACTATGTCATTTACATTATTCTTGTATTCTGGCTGTAGGAGATGTGAGTTTCTGCATATGGTTCCAGAAGACTTTTTAGGTCTTCCATGCTTGTCCATAAATTATTGATTAATTATCATTAGACTTTAAATGTCCCAGTGTATCTGTAGCACTAAGCAAGAGGCATTTGGATGCATTTTCCTTATAATTACTCCTTCCATTGAATTCAAATGCCTAAGGGATCGCAGAGGCCAGATCCCTTCCATGGGATCCCACCCACTTTATATGCAATAAGTAGGCATTGGAGTAGCACAGCATTCAAGAGCCTATTGGTACCCCACCTCCCATCCGTGATAAAACACTTTTTGCTAGTCAGTCAACAAATAATCCAGCTTTAAATTCCGTTTTATATTCCATTTCTTTGGTCCACTTCTGCTCCTAACTTTACTACTAGGTCACATTTCTCGGTGAGCAGACTGTGAGTTGGAGATTTGTATGCAAGACGTTTATTAGAGAGTATTCTCAGGAAAACTGCATCGAGTTAAAGAAGTGAAATGATGCAGAGAACCTGAAATGTCATCGAGCTGTCACACAGACAAGGTGGACCCTCAGGAGCTCTGGAATTGAATGAGCCTTTGAGATGTCTGAAGCTAATGCCTGGAGGCTGAGATACTGTGTCCTTGCACCATCTGGACACTGGCTGCAGCCTGACCTGTGCAAGAAGTGTAACCTTGGGTGAGACTTTTCCCTGCAGCAGAAGTCCAGTTCCAGGGGAGAGGTTCAGCTGGGAGCCACTAACAGGCCACAGTCCTGGCAGCAAGAGAACTTGAGTTCTGTACTGAAAAGATGAGGGAGGTCCTACAAGGTTCACAGGATGTTCACTGCAGTACTCACAGTAGAGAACAAAGACACAAGCAAACCCCCACTGTTAAGGGCCATCTACAAAATGTCCAGAGCACATGCTGGCAGGCAGTTGACAAATACCTCTACAAGGGAGATAACAGCACAAAAAATAGGAATGGACTCAGACCATGACTTTCAGCCTCAGAAAGGTTGGGATCTGAACCCTGAGTCTGCCACTAACCACACATTTACAGAGTCTGTTTTCCTTTTTCATAATGATGACTATCATACAGCATGAGTGGAAGTAAGGTCATATTCACAGCATACGTGATTGTATGCTGTGAATATGCCTGACAATATGATAAAAATATGATATAGCACAATTCTCTTAATGTCCACTTCAACGCTGTAAGGTAGCACAATGGTCAGCGAGGAAAAACACAGGGCACATAGAGAATTACTACTCTTGCCTTGAAATTTTCCCGTTGCAGAACAGCCCCATGATGGACTTCATGCCAGCAGAAGGGAGCCTATAGGCTGTGTCTCGGACCCAGAAGAGGTGCAGCTAGTGCTCTCCCCTTCCCGGGCCTTCTTCACTTCTCCAATAGCATGCTCTGACATTTAAAGTGCGTTATTTATTTCCACAATTCCTTTAAATTCTCAGCTTTGAGTTCCCATCATCTATAAAATGAGGAAAATGAAATGAATTTAGCTGGGTTATTGAGAATCAAATAAGTCACACATGTGAACCTATTTTGTACACTCTGAAGGTTGTAGGGCTTTGTCATGAATGCTAACCACAAGGATGGTCCCCGTACAGCACTGCACAGCTAAACCCCAGGCGCTGACAGTGGTAAATGCAAATTGCATTCCCAGGAAGATGCCTTTTGCCCTTGGTTTACATCATAGTATTTTGCCAGGATAATCACTTTCTCACTACCAGTTTACAAACATGTTCCCTCACGTGGAGTAGTTGATGGTAGAGTAGATTGCAGGGACATCTCTTACATCACCTTGATATGTGACTGCAAATGAGCTTGCTGTCTCTACAAGCCTGTTTTCTCTGTAAAATAAGCAATTTTAAAAGCATCTTCTCTTCCAGTTTTTATTTCAGAATAGTCCAGACCTGAGTTCTCTTGGTAGAGGATGTAAATTATATGTTCATGTAATGGAACATAATGATGCCATCAGTTCTAACTATCTTTAAAAAATCTTGGACAACTCTATTGAAAGCTCTGATCAGTGATGAAATAATCTTTGGATTATATGCTGTGAATATGCCTAACAACATGATAAAAATATGATATAGCACAATTCTCTTAATGTCCACTACAACTCTGTCAGGTAGGCATTATTTTTTCAATTAACAGATGAATGATTGAACCTCAGGGGGATTGATTAGATTGACTAATTCTATAAAAGTTGGAAGGAGGAGTGCTGTCCTCGTAACTTATCAGCTCTATGATTTGGCAAGCCAATTCACTAAATATATATTCATTTGACAAACTGAATCATAGGAAGCCTCATCTCCATGAATTACTTGCAAAAGCCTGACAGATAATCCACATAAGCAGTGGTGTGCAGGTAGAAAAGCAGATGGAAATGGTCCACTCCTCTGAACATCTCCAAAAATGGCTGGTAAGTGGACATTAAGCCCCACATTTTCAAGACATGCTATTGTAAAGGAAGTAAAAACACTGGATCATTTTCATGAGGTAACCAATTTAAAAATTTTGACAACTAAATTTTTAAAAATAAATAAATAAGCCTTGCATATCCTGAGACAAAACACTTCCATGACTATTCTAGCCACTCATTAAAATACACAAATGCAGGCGAACACGTGTGCACGTGGGCACACACACACACACACACACACACATCAGAGCATTAAAGAACAGCAATAATACAAAACCCCTCAAAACAAACAACAAATACAAACCCCTTGGTCAGGTCTAGGACTGTATAAAACTCGATACTCAGACTTTACTTGCAGTCAAGAGGTCCCCCTTTGTCTTTAACCACAGCTCTGCCACAGCTACAAGACTGTACATGAAGTTATTAAATAAGTCATCTTCTCTAGTCCAGAGCTTTGAATTCCTTCTCCTCACTTGGCAACCCTGTGTTTGGCCCACGATAGGCAGAATCATGTTCTGCCAAATGCCAACATTCAAATGCTCAGAACCCACAGATATGTGAAATTACACTTGAAAGGGGAAATAAAACCTCTATTATGATCTTAAAATAAGGACATTATCTTGAATCATCCAGGGGATCAACATAATCACTTTCACCCTTAGAAGTTTAAGATGGAAGTAGAGGAAGAAGAATGAGAGGGAGAGAAACCTGAGAAAGTTGGCCAGTACTGCTGGTCTTTATGAAGGAGAAGGTAACCAAGACCACAGACACGGGTGGGCCCTGTTGGCTGGGAAACATAAGGAAGCTCATTACTCTCTAGAGCTTCCAAAAGGAATGCAGCCTGCCCACAGCTTCCTTTTGGTCCAGCGGGTCCCCTTTCAGAGTCCTAACTTCCCAAAGTAATAAGTAACAGATGGGTGCAGTGTTAGGCCATTAAGCTCATGGTAATCTATCCCCCACCCCGCCCAGGAACAGGAAACAGACACCTCCTGGGGAATCAGAAGATATTAAAAACTCCCAATGTTCTTTGGCTGTTATTGAAATGGTGACATGATCCTTCCGAAGGCATGCAGTAAGCTTCCTAACTGGTCTCTTTGACTCACCTTTGGAGGAAAGTAGCATCTGTCTCTCTCACTCACAATGGAGCTCTCCTCCAAGAATTCTTCTTTAAATTCCATTTCTACCATTGTGAAAAAAAATTCTAGAAAAAAAAAAAACTAATCTGTAGTGACAGTAGATGGTCAATAGTTGCCTGGAGATGGGTGGTAAAGACATAGAAACTAAGGATGGATAACCAAAGCCAAAGCCTAAGGAAACTGTTGGAGTTGATGAGTGCATGATACATGGAGTGTCCTGCTTTGGCTAATGGTTTTATAGGCAAATACATGTTGGGATCTGATCAAGTCATACACTTAAAAAGGTGCTGTCTATTGTGTGTCACTAACATCCCAATATGTTGATGCTTTGTGAGAGAAGCATTTATAATCATCTAACTAGTTCTCAGAAAATTAATTTGAAAAACCAATTGCATTTTTCATTTTGAAATTTGCCTCAAACAAAACTTTGATTTTTAATATCATAGGATAAACCAAGGCTGAGATTTCTATCCATGAATCAATTAATTGAGAAAAGAAAAAGAAAAACACAAAGAAAGGAAAAAAAAAAAAGAGTCTCACCTGCACAATCTATATAATTAGTGTACTTTCCCTGAGTTGTTCTATATAATTGCTTCACTGCTGCAGTCTTTCTGGATTTACTGAATTTCATGGTGATAATTGAGAACATGAAATTCCCCCCGGCGCTCCCCTGTTGGGATGGCTGTATTTTCCTATCACATTTTACCTAATGTTCACTTTAAGCAAAGTTAAGCAAAAGACTTTAAAATAGCTAAATTATCAATAAGCACTTAACAGTTTGCTCTAAGTTAAAAGTTAAAATTTTATAAACTTGTGATTATTATAGAGAGCTAGAATAAGTCTTAAGATTTTTTATTTGTGTAAGACACACACACACACATAGATGTTATACTGCAGTGTCAAGGCCAGGAATCTTCATTTCCTCTGAGAACTTTGAACTGATACATAATGTCCCTGAGCACTACTAGGAACACTTATCTTATTGGAGCCAGTATTCTTATTAGAATGTATTTTACATACATTTTAAAATTTATTTAATGTCACATTAATTGATAGGAATTTTTCACATGCAATCTAAAAGATTGACACAAACAAGTCTGTAATAAACACTCTCACCTCTGTGTAACATGTTCTAACTCTAAAATAACTGAATTTAAAAAAGAATTACAATGACTGAATCCAATGTGCAACATGCAAGTTGGGCATTGAGTCTCAAGAAAGGTAAGCATGCTTCATGGGGGCCAGACCTGACCTGTCCAAACAAATACTTTCTGACAGTAAAATCTGCTCACAATTGAACTCTCCTTTATAAGATACATTATTAGCCACTGAAAGGAAAAGACAGTTAGTGAAAGTATTTCCAGGAGAGTCAAGAAGTCACACATCCCTAGGGCTGATTCCTGTACAACATTCTGGAAGAACACTTCCAGCCTGTTCAGCAGCACTGAGCCAGATTTACATGGACATCTTAGTGCTCAGTTCCCTGATGATTGATAGCTACCAATTATTGCTAAAAAAAAAAACTGTATATATGCTTATTATCTAGAAAATAGTTGAAGCATCCTGAAACACTACGAAAACACATTTTGTTTAGTGGCTTGGTTTAATCAATAAGGAAATGCAAGCAGAGGAGCTACACCATGGCTTGATACAATAGCAAGAGTGACTTTGGACTCTGAAAGAATGAAGGAATGTATTTGGCAGGGTTCAGAGGAGAAACACAACCCATAAGATAACTAGACAGATAATGTATGTAAATAGATATAGATATAAAGGCATAGATGTAGATATAAAGGCATAGAGATATTCAGCAAGGCCTTCATTATGAAGTGTTGACTCATACAATTATGGACATTGAAAAATCATATAATCGGCTTCACAAGCTGTAGATGCTAGAAAACAGGTGGTGTGGTTTCATACCTAAGAGTCAGAGAGCTGATTGTGTTGATTACAGGCCAGGTTCAGGGCCTCACAAATGAAAAGTTCTGCTGGGCGCAATAGCACGACCCTGTAATTCCAGCTGCTTGGGAGGCTGATGCAGGAGGGCTGAAAGTTCAAAGCCAGCATCAGCAAAAGTGAGGCACTAAGCAATACAGTGAGATCCTGTCTCTAAATATAATACAAAATAGAGTTAAGGATGTGACTTAGTGGTCAAGTACCTCTGAGTTTACTCCCCAGTAAGCCCCCATCAAAAAAAAAAAAAAAGAAAGAAAGTTCTGAGAACAGGAGAAGGTCAATATCCAATATCCCATCTCAAAGGGTCAAAGTTAATTCAACTGTCCTCCACACTTTGGTCCAGGGTCATCAACAGATGGTGTGTTTCCTTCCCACCCACAATGGGCATCGGACTCCTGAATCCAGTGTTAATCTCTTTCAGACACACCCCGATAGACACATAAAGATATCATGCTTGACCAGATATCTGGGCACTCTGTGGCCTAGTCAAGTTGACATCCCAAAAACTGGCCACCTCAATGGACAACAGAAGAGTCATGGGTTAGGATTCAGTTAGTTAACATTAAAACCAAAAAGACTATTCTTACTTTCACAATCATCCTTCTTCTGCAGCGACAAGCCTTGCAAAGTAGAAAGTATGTAAATATAAATGAGTAATGAGTGCTCTGATATAAGCACTTGACCTCCCTGGGAAGACTTTTCCTGGACAGTTTCTTAGGTTTAATACACAAACACTGTTTCCTTAAGTGCCTGCCTGATGGTCAGCCAGAGTCTGCTTGGGAGTTATACGAACCAGAAGGTCCACATGTATCCCTTTGCCTGGACTTCCCCAGTATTTGGGTGCTGTCCTGGCCTCATTTTAAAACAGCTTTCCTTTTCACTCTAACACAACAACAAAACACCAAGGATGATGAAGAAGAAGAGGAAGAAGAGGAGGGGGAGAAAGAGGAGGGGGAGGAAGAGGAAAATCACAGTTTGAAGGAAAGATTATGCGAGGCACCATACTCAGTACCCAGATGAAACAAAAGGAAAGAAAGCAAGCTAGACTTTTCCTGACTTCTTGTGAGCACAGAATCAGGAGGTCAAATTGGAAGGACTGACATGAGCAGATGGCACATTGACATATGCTTACACACCTGTTCAGCACCAAGTCCCAATTATCATCTCAATCTGACCAATTAACTCTGATTTCCCATTTTTTAGGAAGAAGCAGAGTATTGGTAAGGAAGCTTCTGCCAAGTCTCAGTAACCATCAAAATTCTTGAGAATGCCTAGAGGGTGCCTGACATATGCTTAGGAAACCAGCCTCCATAGGCTGAGTGACCCTAGCCTGGTTTCCTTTTATGTTAATTAGAAGAAGGAGAATGTTATTAAAGTCTCTGCATTGTTTTCCCCAAGATCTAATTCCTATTTCTACATTTCTTCATTTTCCATTTTCCTTTCTAAGGGAACGCAACTACAACTGTGAGTCTTCTGAGAGCCCTGGAGCAAATTCCAGCCTCAGATCCTCTGAATCCATGGGTTTGTCCATTCTTAAAGCAGCAAAGATGGTTCTGGACTTTTCTCTCACTTCATTTAAAGGCTCTGCTGCCAGTGATTTCAACTTTGAAGCTCCCTTCCTTAGCAAAGGAATCTGCCATTGTTGGATGGCTTTTCTAATTGGTTTCCATGTCTTTGCTTTGTCCTCCGCCAGGTGCCAGCAGCAGAGTGTCCTGGCTTCTCACTGGGTCTTCACTGTCCTTTGGCTACACTCAGAGGATGTGAATCTTCTCTAGAAACCCTTCATTTTCAGCTGATGGAGCTGTTTACATGTATGCACCAGAATGGATGGAGCTGTCTAGGGACTCATTATACATATTTTGAGCAAATATCACTTGTCGGGCATTGTGGTGGGTGTTAGAGATCAGCTGGTGCCCAGGCAGACTCTACCCCTCAAAGTCAACTGGGTATGATGAAGTTCATGTGAGGGGAAAGTTCATGTGAGTTGATCAATCCAAAATTGGGGAGCAGCAGCTCAGGATTCATAGGTCTTTCTCTAAAGCTATTCCATCACCAGGGCCAATGAAAGACCTACTGTGTGCTAAGTCCCACTGTGTGCTAAGCAGATGTGTGCCAAGTGTTCACATGCCTTCAGTTGTTCCTCGCTGAGACTGTATACGCAAGCAACAATGGGCAAACGAATCAGTCAAGTTCAGGAGGAGATGTCAGGGCAGAAGTTTACATTTGTAATTTTCTTGAAAAATTTGTCATCTCTGATAGTTTCAGGGTAAGCGGGTAGAACAATAAATCTGAACCAGCCAAAGGTATTTTATTTCGAATACTTCCAATTTTGTAGATGTTATGATTTATATATGAGACACTGAAAAAGCTTGCTAAAACAGTAGATGAGCAAAATATTTTAAATTATTTTAAAATTTATGTTTGCTTTTTTAAGATAAATTGAAAACTGTTGATTTTTTATTATGCATTTTTACACTAGTCCATTTTTAAGTGTTTATATGTATATGTGTAATTCCTTTGCTCATTTTATTATTGGATAATTGCTTTTCTGATTTATTAAAGCCCTTTAAATACACCAACTGTATATTCTGCCTATGTGTTTGAAACATGTTTTTCTTAATCTGTGGTTGGTATTAAATATTTTATTATGTTATATGATATGCAACAATTTTATAGTTTTATTTTATCAAATCTATGTACATTTTTCTTTATGATTTTCCCCCATGGTATTATTCTTAGAGAGACATTTCTAATCCTTTGGTTAAAAATATTTATCTTCTTCATAGGGCTTTTAAAATTTTATTAGTAATATTTAAAATTAGAAGCTGCATTAGCAGATACTTGAATTAAGCACCAGACTTACTTTTTAAAATTATTTTCCAGTCTTGTTGGCATTATTTGTTAATAAACCCATCTCATTCCTCATATTTGAAATGGCACTTCTATTATAGAAACAATTTAGTGGTGTCCGTGGATATGTGCACCCACGCCCTGAGCTGATTCTGCCCTGCTCACTCCGCTTCTTCATGCTATCTGTATTCTGAAATGAGTCTCATACTCTTTGTATATGCTTATACTTTCATGATTTGTGGGTGATATTTTGTGATTTATCCTCATTTGTTTATTACTTGCTTGTTTTTGTAAATAGCGTGACTTTGGACATCGCTCTTAGAAACCTGTCCCTCTTTATGCAGGCCTTGATATCTGCTTTGGAGTTGGCATCTGGAAACTGAATGATGGGGTGAAGTCCTCCCTCCAGAGCATGATGGTGGCTAGATGTGAAGTCAGGGGGGACCAGGAGCATGATGGGACTGAGGTTCTACCTTAAAGGACTGGATGCAGGAATGAGGGGGTGCTGTGGCCTGGCCAGCTTCCACCCTGACAGCACACTGAAATCTACAGTACTCCTTTTTTTTTTTTTTCCTAATGTCCCTAAGCTGTCAGTTTTCAGAATTATCATCATTATTAAAATTATAATGGTTTTAATGAAGGTGTCATCCAAACTGACACTTTGAAAATAAAGTGTGATGATGACTAAATTAGGGTCTTGGAATGACCTTAGAAAAGTGCTCCAGGAAACTGAGACTGTCCCAGCTGCTTAGGGAAGTCTGAGTCAGCCATCTCACTCATTCGGTTCATTTGGTTAGCACTGTGCGATTTATATGGATTGACAGCAGTCAGCGCTCCATGCCCCCAGAAGGTTCCACCTCAGCCACCACTCTGTTCTCTGGAGAAGCAGCCAGATCAGAGTCCACAAATCCTGCTCCAAGGGCGTTCACCTTATTAGACAAACTGCATGCCCAGGCACCAGTTAAACTGTATGATGTTATTTATGTGACTGAAGAACACTTCAGACTAATTGTTCCCTGCCATTCAGAGAAGGTGGACAAGCTGAGTGGTGGGCCTGGCAAAATTTCAGCCTCTTTCTGACTTCCCTGCTTCTGCCAAAGTTTGTAGAGAATAAACACAGATCAGAAGAGTTGCATTCTTGGTTTAAATATGCAAAAGTGCTAACAGACTTCTAACTCAATTATTATTCAAGAAACATCCTTAAATAATTACATTCTGTTCCTGTGAGGGGCCTCCCTGCCCTCTTAGGAGGACAGTCACAAAGGGAGAAGTGCTTGGGCTCAAATACTAAAGCCACCATTGCCAAGTTTTCTCCTGCTACTTGGGTGACACCACCATGCCCAGATCAAGGTCACTTCTCAGGAATTAGGAACTGGAGTGACACAGTTCCTCAAAGATGGCTGGCTGTTCCCCTCACAGAACTCAGCGTCTCTGATAACCAACATGGGTCTACAGGGTGTAGCTGATAGCAGTGACCTGAGAGGTTTGCTCCACAAGGTTTGTGAGTGTATAAAAGGGAGGGAACCCCTCACCCTAGGGAACCCATTGGGATCTTGTTACCCTCCCAGAAATAAAGTCCACTGAGGCAGATTTAATAAAACAACTAAGAATTAAACAAAAGAGGGACATACATTCATTTTCCTATTGCTGCTGTAACAAATCACTACAGATGAGTGGCCTAGAACCATTGAGATGGGTTATCTGCCAATTTTGTCTGTCACAAGTCTAAAATTAAGGTCACAGGCCTCCCCGAGGCTTTAGGGAAGAATTGGTTTCCTTGCCACTCTCCACTTCTAGAGCCACCTGCAGTCTTTGGCTTGCAGTGTTTGTGTCAGTCCTTCTGACCTTTAGCTTTGGCTGTCAGTCACCTACAACTGACACTAACCCTCTTGCCGCGGTTCTCCAAGATTCACCAGATCTCATTGCAAGGTCCTCAACTGACTCACATCTGAACATCCCCTTACAGGTGAGGGCCATGATCACTGGTCCTGAGGATTAGTACATGTGATGTCACTTAGCCTGTTCAAGCATTTTAGCCAGAGGATTAGAAATATTTCAAGGCATGAATAAACATTGTATGTTGTGAAACAGTAAGTGGATCTCGCCTGTAGTGTTAATCCTTTTTTTTAAAAAACATATTTTTTGGTTGTGAGCCGATTTTTTTCTTAATATATGTGGTGCTAAGGATTAAACCCAAGGCCTCACACATGCCAAGCAAGTGCTCTACACTGAGCCAGGAGTCCAGCCCCCTGATACTTCCTTTTTGTTGCCAGCAAATTACGGAGAGCCTGAGATGATTCAACTTCAGATCCATTTGCATTTCCATCTCACAAGATTTTACAGAATCCATGGCCCACGAGGCTCCAAAACATCCAGATTGCGAATACTTCATTTTAGATGTGAAGAAGGTACAGTGTTTAGGGAGGTAGCCTAGTTACCATTTTCCAGCTCATTCTCAGTTCAGTCCACACAAACAGCATGCCATTGTACAACGTGTCAGAGCATCGGCATGACCTGTCCACAGCTAGGTCATTGACCCCCTCCCTAGTATGTTCACACCTCCTCCCTCACCATTCCAGACATTGTGGACACTCTCAGTTGTACTCATGAATATGATGTACTCATTTATATTGATTTTCCAAAATGGCTCTAATAAACACTTAATATACACACGCTCAGACAAATTTAAATACGTTAAAGTTATATACAAGCTGAACATTCCAAACCCCAAAATCCAGCATCTGAAATGCTCCAAAACCTAAACTTTGTGCTCTGACTTGATGCTACAAGTGGAAAATTCCACAGTGAAACTCATGTGACAAGTCATGGTCAAAGTACCCTAAAAATAGATATGAAATTCCTATTGGCCAATGCCAAGCCTTCCAGTGGATTCTCCTGATCGAATGTGCAAATCAACACTGCTCACCCTGGCTTGAAAGTCGACACAGCGTGAGCCTTTCCATCTGGCCAGAATCACTTCCACAGCTTGCTCCCTCATTCCATACACACCATTAGTCTCTTCCTGTTTCTGTCTTAGGCTCTTTCTTTATAATAGTCTGTTTCACATAATGCACCATCTTTTTTACAATATTATTCCCCATCTTTTATTGTTTACATAGGAGGTGTCCCCCAAAAAGCTCAGGTGTGAGATAATGCAAGAATGTTCAGAGGTGAAATGATTAAATTATGAGAGGTTCAACCCGGGCAGAACTGTAGGCAGGCAGGTGTGGCTGCAAGAGGTGGATCAATGGGGCTTGTCTTTGTTATATCTTGTCCCTGGTTAGTAGATCCGCCCCCTGCTCCCTCCCTCCCTCCCTCCCTCTCTCCCTCCTTTCTGATCACCATGTTCTGAGCTGCTGTTCTGTGTCACTCCTTTCTGCCATGATGTTCTGCCTCATCTCAGGCCCAGAGATATGGAGTTGACCATCTATGGACTGAGACCTCTGAAACCAGGAATCAAATAAACTTTTCTACTTTTAAGTTATTTTTTTGTCGTGTCTTTTGGCCACAGTAATGAAAACACTGACTAAAACACTGTCATTTGGATACAGTTGAACCTTTGTATTATTTTTTTTTTTTAAGATAGAGAGACAGAGAGAGCAAAAGAGAGAATTTTAATATTTATTTTAGTTTTTTCAGCAGACACAACATCTTTTTTGGTATGTGGTGCTGAGGATCAAACCACTTGAGCCACATCCCCAGCCCGAACCTTTGTATTCTTGAGGAATTGCACGGATAATCCTTCCTAACTGAAGCAACTTACACCATCTCCCCACACAACAGAACACTCTGTACCTCGTGGCCATATTGGGCTTGTGTTATAAATATTAATTTCCATCTTAAATAGCTTATTTATTTATGATTAATTGGCTGGTTATCCGCTCCTTACCCCAGCACCTGGGCTGTGCACCAGTGCTTACAGGAATGGGTTCCCAGGAGGGACTCATTAAGCGTTTGTCCAACAGAGAAGGTGATCTTAAAAGGAGCATGCAGCCCCATTTTACAGATGACCAAATGGCATTATTCACCCTGACAAGGCTTAGAATTTTGTGCCGGTGGCCCTGCAGCTTCCTGTTCCTTCCATGTCTCTCTAGACTGTCATTATTCTCCATAATGGAAATGAGAGATAGCAGCAGTACGGCTTATTTATCCTAAGCCCAAGAGTAATTTTTAAGGTTTAAAATGTTATGCACAAATTTTATAGAAAAACAGGAGATAGATAGTCCAATGCTTAGGTTCGTGTCAGCGATGAGTGCCAGGGTCCTGGTGTTGTGCGTCACTATTATAGAGACCCCCATCCTTCTCTCTCTGGTCTTCTGTCCACTGCTCCCCACATTGTGCTGCTTATTTTCCTGTTTCTTTTTCCAGCAGGAATTCCCTTTCATCCATTCCACATCCTTTCCAGAACAGAGGCAGCTGCCTCTCACACCCACCCTCTGTATCAGCCTTGTGTTATTATTAAAAATGCTCATTCCCTTCCTAATCCCGAAATCACTAATCTCTCCTTGACACTCAAGGCAAATAATGTAAATACCTGGGAAGTATTCTAAGTTTTTTGGTGCTGCTTTCATCTTCCTGTACCATTGCAGCACAGTCTCCCCACGCTGCTGTGGATTGGGAGGAATTTTCCCAAGGACTTTTGCTAAAGCATCCATCCTGGTTTTGCTCCAGTCCTTTCTAGGCGAACTCAGACAGCACTCGACTTCTCCTCTGTTTGTGTCTGTGTCTGGCGATTTCTCGTGGGTGGATCATTTTATGATAAACATCCATGAAATGTAATGGACTTACTTTTCCTTTATATTTCACTGTTTTTGAAAAACTGTGCTAAATTTCTTATAGCCATTTCTAAAACTGGATGTGAACTGTCTGTGCCTGCGAAAATCGAAGTGGAAAAGGGAAGAGGAAGGCAGGGAAAGCATGGTGATCAGCCTACGGTTAAAAAACTCTCAACAAGTTGGAATCTGTTCATTCTCATCCTGGTTTTTAAAATTCTACACTTTACAGAATCTAAACATAGAGAATCACCACGTTAATTTTCTCACAGTGTTTTCTTCTTTTTCTCTATCCCTCCCATTGCAAATTGCCAAGAGAAATAGAAAAAGAATACATAATGCTAATTATTACTAAAATTACAGTTAATGATTTGGAAGCTGTTAAGATTTGATTAAGTTAGGCACAGAAAAATGAGGGCTTTCAGTTTTTAGTTCAACTCCAGATTGCTTATAGGCTGTGTGCTGGCTCCAGGGGACTCAGTGGGAAATCATCCACAGATCCTCCTCCCCAACTATTTATCACTGCACAGGGACGTAGACAAAAGACACACAATGCCACCAGAAATTGCCACGTGCTACAAATGGAAGAGCACAGGGTGTAAACAAACATGGAGTACAAAAGAATAATGGTCCATGTAGGATCCTAGGGGAAGTGGCACAAAGTTGAAAACTGAAGAACAGGGATTAAGCAGGAGGGGATAAGAGTAGGGATTAGGGGGTGGGAACAGATCTAGGCAGAGAGAACTGTGTTTGCAAATGTCAAAAGGAATGAGAGCTGATTACAGCCGCAAGGAGGTCAACATGGTAGACTGTGGCTTTATCAGGTGGACAAAGAACGTCTGTATTTTCAGAAGTTAAGTAAGTTGCCAGATTGGAACAGCTCTAAAGTCAGTTCCAGCAGTTGGGATCCACCCATCTGAGGGTGGTAGGAAGCCACTGAGAGGTCAAGCAGGGGTGGCACAGGGCTTTCACAAGAGCTCTGGTGAAGGACAGAAAAATGAGTGTTCCTAAACTAAAACAAGGAGAATGCTGAGTTCCTCTGCCTCTCCAGCTCGAGGCCTCGCCATAGAGTCCAAAGCCCTGAAGATATGAATGGAAGGCACTGGAGATGAATGAGGCACCGAGCACACCTATTCCTGGCACAGTGTTCTTGACGCCCTTCCATCTGGCAGATGAGTGTAGTGATGAAAACACAGGCTTAGACTTAGAGGCAGATGGTTGGGGAATAAAGCCTCCTGGGTGTTGATGAGCAAATTGCTGTACCTCCATGTCTCAGGGTCTTCGTCTATTACAAAATGGGGCAGAGAATGTAGTTCCAATTAAAAAAGTTCTGGAGCTGTCGAATCACACCATATTTTACATACCACAAGGAGTTCATGCATGGTGCATTCTGTGTGACTGAGCTTCCTAAGGACTAAACAGGTTGTTACATGTAAAGTGCCTCGGTGCCACTGTTACTGTTGCTAATGTACCTGGCTGCATTCCGTAGAACTTCATCAGACCGCTACATTGTAAGTCAAGACACACCCTTTAGCCCATTCCTGATTCTCACTGGGGATGAGAAAAGAGCCCAGCTACAAGCCTTGGTCCAGTGCCTTCCCTGTGACCCCTAGCACCATCCGTCTTACAAGTAACCAGTGGGCACACCTGTGGCCCCGTCCTGCACACTCATGGTATATTCTCTCCAGCACAGCAGTCCAGTCCTTTGAGCTGCCCACCAAGCTGAAACACATGTCCTTCTGCAGGGTAGGATGTCTTTGGAAGGAATGATCCTTGGAGAGACATTCAGGCTGGTCTGGAAGTAGGGTGAGGTCATTTATGAGTTTTAGAAACCCGAGTCTCCAGACAGTGGCTTAAAAAATGAGTTCTCAGTAGGTAGGAGATAAACTTGAACTTTGCCACTAAGATGGTTGCAGAGAAGGCACTGAGGAGGTGGGGAGAACAAAATCACCAAACCCCAGCCCTCCTGGCCTCAGAGAAAGTCCCATATGAATGCAATCTCAATGCAAATGCATAGGCAGGAAACATTTATTCTAAAAAAAATATATCTTTCTCCTCCACAATATCTTCCTTCCAGGAAAACACTGTTGGCCACTTTTACGTAGAACTACAAACTACATGAGCAAGATCAATTTCAGTTTAAATCTCAGTTGTGCTCCTCATTAGTTAATGAGGCTTTGAGTAAATCAATTTTTCCAAGTCTCCGTTTCCTTAGCAGAGAAGAGTGGATATAAAAGCAAAATTTCTCAGCATTTCTGAAGAATACACATGCTCACGCATCTCGGCACCCAGCACAGTGTAATTAAAATTGGATTTTTTTTCCCACTTCACGTTTTTCTTATCAGTAAAAGACAAATGAATTTGAGGACCCAAAGTATTTAATCCAGATGGCAAATTCCACGTTGGACCTCCTGAACCACCGATCTTACCGTCTGTCCGTGTTAAATTGCTCCTTCCGTAACTCGGCTATTTTTTACCCCTCTTTAGTCACTCATTTGTAGATGCTCCCAAGACCTAGGTCCCACTTCACCTCACACCTACATTTGCCTGCTGGTGGTGCCTGGTGCCGTCTTGTCTTTGGGGCATCACATTCTTTAGAAAAGACACATCCAGACCCAGTGACAAACCTTAAATGTTTTGAGTCAGTAACAAAAGTTCCACTTCACCTTCTAGCATTTGACTTTAAAATGGGCACAAGCACAAATCTATTCAAAAGACACAGAGAGGCTTCAGGAGGTTCCCTTGACCTTTGAACTCTAGGCTATAATGATCAGGCTGCAGGAATTTAGATACATTTTGTGATTTGTGCAATGACATTAAGCTGTGAAGGAACCACTGTATCATCTAGTAGCTGTGAGAGGATAGGCCTAGGGTAAAAGCCAAACTACCCAGAATGGTAGAGAGGACACATGAAAAGAGCCAAGCTTCTGGAATTCAACCCATGTTCGAAACAATCAAACTCTGCATTTGCAGAAAAATAAAACATTTTGGGCTCCAGATCAACATGCCCTGACTTTGATGATGCTCTTGCCACTAATGAAAACATCTCTGGGCCTTTCCTGGTCAGTGAGGCACAACTTATGTATTTAGTTCTGGTCTAGTTGTTTGTTTTTGTGTTTGTTTGTTTCTGCTATCATCAATGGTCAGTCCAGGCTCCATTTAATGGGTTAGTTCTATTTCTACCCTCCAGTGGGGTGATGATTTTCCCCATTGTGAGACTCCATGGGAAGCCTTTGACATGCACTGGGCAGGGCTGTGGTCTCTGCACATTGGGGGCCTCATCTTACTCAGCTTCCTGTCAGCGCAAACCCAACAACTTCCCAAACAGAATTCCACCACAGCCAACTGGAGGTGGTTGAGCAAAAGGAAGGATTTTAATTTCACTAAACTGGGAAAGTATGGCCTCTCTCACTACAGGGCAACACGGACAGCCTTGATCACTGGAAGTTGGAAGCCACCGCTCTGAACAGTGTTGACCTCCAGAAAGGGAGGTCCAGTCAGGCTACCTTTGGAGCAGTGATGTAAGTGAAGAGTAAGTTGCTATATTTATTTTTGTTGTTCATCTTCACAGACAGGATTTTGTCTTTGTCACTAGTAAAATCTGAATCTTGAGCAGATTCATAGATTGATGGTTCATATCCATCCCCAGTGGCTTTTCCAAAATCAGTACCTTCACCGTGAAGTTTCAGGAGTGTTCCAGTCCAAACGTGGATGTGGGCTGCTGACCTGGCTCACTGATGAAGAAGTCCTCTAGACATGCGCAAGGCCATGGGTTCAGTCCCTCGCACACCCCCTCACACACAAAAGGACAGCAAATTGGGGTTTCTCCAGCTGTTTTACTTTTCTAATAAAAGTGTCATGAAGAGGATAAATAGATCAGGTGAGACTTTTCTGTGCCCTTTCCAGTGCTTTCTGGAATCAGTTTATTCACCATTTCTTTCAAGTCATGTGTCTGCCCCTCTTGAGTCATGGTTGCCATTGTCCTCCTCAGGATCAGCAGGCCTTTGGGTACAGGTCTTCCCAATATCTGCAATCTGATCCTTGTGATTTTTAGTAAAAGCAACACAGAACAAATGAAGCAAGTAACCTTCAGCAGTCTTCATGTCGACATGAACTTCATTCATGGTCTGTGGTTTTTTGACTCTGGAATATCTTTTGTCACAGGTGAGATACACATCATGGAAGTTAGGCAGGCAGTTCTCGCCTTGAACATTTTGTCATTAGCTCAAAATTTTAAAATGCAACTCCAACATCATGCAGATCAGGAAAGTCAATTTCAATTCTATGACTCTTAAAGTCATCAGATGCAATTTTGGTTCTTTGAGTGTGGTTAGGGTTTACACAATATTTCTTGTATTCAGAGTAGCCAGTGTTTTACATCATTCCAATCACTTTCAGAAAATGGATCAATCACTTTCTTCTTACCTCCCTGTCTGCCACCCTCTGTAAGGTGTTTGTTCTTACCATCTACCACAGTGCTGTTCAAAAAGCCAAAAGTGTAGAAGCCAAAAAGACTTGAATTTTTAGATGTTTAAAAAAAAAATTCCATTTTTGTTTTCTACTGATTTAATAAGTAATTGAGATTCTTCAATTATCCAGTTTTCTTTCTCAATTCTAGGGTTACCTATAAGAAAAGAATGGAACTGGAAACTTATCAAGAAGAAAATATAATTAAATTGTGTTTGTTACAATGTATGCAGGAGTTAATAATGTATGTACGAGTTAATAATGGGGAGAGGAAGTGTGGGAGAGAGAAGTACAATTGTGGCCCACTTTATGCCCTGAATATAGCCCCTGCTGCTCTGCCACTGCAACTATTTTCTTTTAATTTTTTATATATGACAGCAGAATGCATTACAATTCTTATTACACATATAGAGCACAATTTTTCATATCTCTGGTTGTATACAAAGTATATTCACACCAATTCATGTCCTCATACATATACTTTGGATAATGATGTCCGTCACATTCCACCATCATTTCTAACCCCATGCCCCCTCCTTTTCCCTCCCACTCCTCTTCTTTTTCTAGAATTCATCTCTTTGTCCTATCTATCCCCACTATGAATCAGCCTCCTTATATCAGAGAAAACATTTGGCATTTGTTTTTTTTTGGGATTGGCTAACTTCACTTAGCATTATCTTCTCCAACTGCATCCATTTACCTGCAAATGCCATGATTTTATTCTCTTGCTGAGTTAAATTCCATTGTGTAAATATGCCACATATTTTTTATCCATTCATCTACTGAAGGGAATCTAGGTTGGTTCCACAGTTTAGCTATTGTGGATTGTGTTGCTATAAACATTGATGTGGCTGTGTCCCTGAAGTATGCTGTTTTTAAGTCCTTTGGGTATAGACCCAGGAGAGGGATAGCTAGGTCAAATGGTGGTTCCATTCCCAGTTTTTAAGGAATCTCCATACTGCTTTCCATATTGGCTGCACCAATTTGTGGTCCTACCAGCAGTGTGTGAGTGTACCCTTTTCCCCATCCTCGCCAACACTTATTGTTTTTTGTATTCATCATAGCTGCCATTCTGACTGGAGTCAAATGAAATCTTAGAGTAGTTTTGATTTGCATTTCTCTAATTGATAGAGATGATATTTTGTCGATTGATTGTGTATCATCTTCTGAGAAGTGTCTGTTAGGTCGTTGGCCCATTTGTTGATTGGGTTATTTGTGGTTTTTTTTTGGTGCTTAGCTTTTTGAGTTCTTTATATACCCTAGAGATTAATGCTCTATCTGATGTGTGAGGAGTAAAAATTTGCTCCCAAGATGTAGGCTCTCTGTTTACCTCACAGATTGTTGTTTCTTTTGCTGAGAAGTTTTTTTTTTTTTTTTTTCTTTAAGGAAAAAAAAACAAACACCTCTGTAAGTTTTTTTCTTTTCTTTCTTCTCTTCTGGTTCCTCCCTAATCTCTCCCCCTCTCTAATCTCAGGGGAACAGAATTACCTTTCTAAAATAAATCTTAGATTTATCTTTCCTTGAGCACACACCCACCATAGGAAGAAAGTAAACCAGACTTTGCATATGGCACCAGAAGATCTCAGAAATGACTATCTTCAAACTTAACAAGTGAATTATAACTCCAACAGAGAACAAGTGGAATGTAGCCTTGGAATCACCCCTTTAAAAGCCCCCTATTCCTGCTGAGGAGCAGAATCAAAGCCTTTGGGACAAGAGTCCCCTGTGTTTGTCTTTTGCTACCAAAGCAATAAACCTTTTTCCTTTTCCTCAAAACCATGCCCAGGATATTAGATTGGCATGGAGACAAGGACCAAGCTATCGGTAACAGAAGTGGAGAGAGAGTTCAAAGCATTTAGACTACAAATTGATGAAAGAAGAAAAATGTGCTTTTACTTTTATGAATTCCTTTTTATTTTCTTTTATGTCCATTTTCCATTAGAAGACTGCATATTTAAACAGTAACTTTCTGGTCAAAAATGTAGCCAAGAGCAAGACTCCTTTTGATTCTAGCATGTCCCCAAAGTACAAACAATTCCAAAGAGCTTCAGGAGCATGGCTGTGCTATCCCTAAACAATCGCAGACAGGGAAGGGGGGTGAGGCTAAGAGGTCAACTCCCATCCAGAGCACATGCTCATGTCACTTGATGTAAGGATGTAAAACACTTGGATTTCAGCAGAACACACCCAGGTATGTGACTCTTTTAGGAAAGGCCTCAGTGTTTTCTTTGTTGTGTGTTCATCTTCCTTTCCCCTTCCTTGCTGTCTAAGGATGAGGTAATCTGGATACAGCTCCAGGTTCATGGGGCCTCTGCCATTCTGTGTTCCTGCTTCAGCAAGGAACCCAAGAAGCAATTTGCATACTGCATGCATAATGCACTTCCAGGCAATATGCAACTGCTCTGCTCTCTTTGAAAGTGTTCTTGGCTTCCTTCTTGAACATTCCCTCTGAAGCATCAGAAGTCTGAGTCAAAATTGGGAAAGTGACAGCCTAGAATGCATTAGGAGTGCATATTTTTTTCTTTCCAATTTTCCACTCTTGCAAGTGAAGCTTCATTCTGAGCGATTGGCATTTCTGATGTCACTGCAGACTAGTCTGCTCAGGGGTTTTACAGGTGTCCCTAAATGCACTAGAACCACATTCTGGGCCTTTTTAAAAACTATAGGGATGATATAATATGCTACTTTAGGCAAAATAGATAAAAAAGTAAAACTGAAATTCAAATTAAAAAACATAATTTATTCAACATCTGGTGAGTTTGAGAATTAATTCTAACATTTTAATCCCGTAGATTTCAACATAAATATTTCAGAATAAAATAGTTGTTAAAATTGGCTTGAACTGAGATCAAGAAATCTTCAGAACATTATATCAATCTGTGAATGTGAAGATTTGTATTCTAATTTTAGATCAGCAAGTATGAACAGAATGTAAAGTTTCTGACTAATTCCTTGTCAAATAGTGAGCACATTTTTTTCTTCTACACTACTCTCAAGTAGGTATTAGAGAACACTACCACCAAACATATTATCCTAATGGTCAGCAAATATTTAATAAACGTATATGGATATGGAGTTCTGTACCAGGTGCAGGCAAGGTGCTGTATGTTGCTGCCCTAATGGTTGTTGAAGTAGAATCCTATTCCAGAAATGTCCATGGCAACCTGAAGTCACACATGTTAGTATTTCTACAGAAATATTCTATTCCTCCAATGAAGCTGAACTAGTCCTTTGTATAGTTTATCATAGTTCACCTTTGCAAACACATACATATGCCACTTCCTACATCAGAGGACTCTCAACTTGGCACAGAGACAGGAGGAAGAAATGGTAGTTTTGTGTGTGCCCATTCAAGAAGGACAACATGCTTTCAGTTTTTATTCTGCTAACTTGCTTCCCTTATGTTGCAACATTTTGAGTAAATTCTATTATTCTTCTCTACTTTCTCTGTTCCTTTTATTATTATCATTACTTAGCAGATGAGGAAAATAAGGTTAAGGGTCTCTACAAAGTGGTACAGCATGTAAATGATACAAACAAGATTTGGAATTAAGCTAATTTCATAGCTGTAAGGTCTTTGCTTAGCATCTGGGTGGCCATCGTAAGTGACAGCTGCCATTTTCCCACCCAAGGGTCTTTCCTGGAAAGGTTCACCACTTCCTCACACCAACCCCACCCTTAAGCAGCCCACATTAGGACCCACCAGGCTCTGATCCCTGAGCCTGGCCCATAAAAGCACCAAAATCCAAGCCTGTCCTGCTTCTCTCCATCTATGGAGGGATGGCCTTTATTTGTCAGTTCTGACAAATAAACTCTTGTGTGTATCTCTGCCTGGTCTCCGTCTTTCATTTCTCACTTGCCTGTCTCCCATTTCCTCACTTTCCTTTCCATAGCCACCAGCAAAATATAAGGGTAGATCTGGCTAATTCCACTCATTATACTCTAGTCAGGCAGAAGAGCTTACAGAGGGAAAGAAAACTATTTCTCTAGCACATTCTGCATTCCGGACACATGTGTTGCTACTAGGTGGATATTACATGACACATGTTGTGTGTATTAATATTGTGTCCCCTGTCCTGGATACTCACCCATTAGACAGGTAAGAACACCCTGGGAGTCATTCAGCTCATGCAGGCGGTGCACCTTGCCAGAGGCTGGGATGTTGCCCTCTGTTTCCATGGCCCCCTGTGCCCTGCATTTTTCTACCAGTTGCTTCTCCAGAACAGGACAAGCAGGACATGAAGTAGTTAGGAATGATGCTCTGGAGAATGACTCACTTGTTCTTTGCTCTGTTTTGCAAACGCAAGCAAATCTCTCACCTTCCTCCTCCTGCCTGCTCATCTGTAAAGCAGAAGTAATCACACTGACCCCACCTCCCAGGGTCAAGGTACAAATGGGTTAGCTAATATTTGCAGATTGTTTTGGAAACCTTAAAGACAAAGGGTTTTCAAGACAGCACTATGTTGTAATAAAAGACATAAAACCAGAAAGCAGAACAGACCACACTTTGGAGCCCTTGGAAAAAATGATTAGAGGCAAAGAGATAAAAACACCATCATGAAGAGCAAGGTCGAGGAGGGCAAGGAGTGGCATCTTCCCTCGTGGGGCGGGGAGGCACTGAGCGTGGCTGACCAAATGGAAGGAGGCCTAGAAAGGAGACAGGCAGCTTCTACAGGGCAAGGAAGTCCCTGAGCCCAGCCCTGGGACTCCGGCTCTATCAGACACAAATTCAGCAAATGTTCTCATGCTAAACTACAGTGCAGTTCCTCCTCTGGGAATGGTGCCCCATTCTGTAAGTGCATTCTCTCTCTCCCTTTCTTTCTTCACTAGAAGTTCTACATAGGGACTTAGGAAAGCGAAGCCTAAAGGGGAAAAGTAGACTTGATGCTTTAAATCTGTTAGTAGGCTGTTTGAGAATAACATAATCTATGTATCTGGGGCATGGCATGCGAAGCACTCACAGCCCCACTCACCCTCTCCACCCTCTCCCCAGCCCTCAGCCCCTCTGCTCTCCCTGTGTGGTAGATGGGAGGCTCTGGGCTGTCTCTGTCCTTTCCTGATGCTCCTCCTCCTTGTCCACCCATTGTCCACTCACATGCAGCAGTGGACCTGGGTGGCACAGCACACGGGTGCCCACTGGGCATGCTCACTCCTTCTCAGCCACAGGAGTCATGCTCACCTTGTCCGTGAAGTGAGTGGTGGGGTCAGCACTATGTCCACAGGTTACTTTCTCAGTGAATGGATGCTGGTTTTTTTTTTTTTTTTTTGATGTGTACATGTGTATGTGTTGTGTGTGTGTGTGTGTGTGTGTGTGTGTTCCACTCCTTAGTCTAGTCCCTGGCTCAGCTTTAAATAACGATTTGAATAAATGTTCAAGAATAGAAAAGAGAAAAGAAAGAAAAGAGTGGGGAAGATGGAAAGAAGAGAGAGTAGAATGGGCCAGGAGAAGGGTGTGGTGGAGGGAAGTTGCTCAGCTCATGGCTGACCAGAAACAGAGACAGGGAGAAAGAGGCAAGGCAGAGGGAGAGCAGTGCCCAAGGGCCCACTGTCTTCCACCAGATCCCGCATTCCACAGCCTCCACCACCCCCCACTAGTCTGCTTAGCATCAATGGATGAGTCAGAGCCCTCACAGCCAATCACTTCCCCCAATCCCCACCTCTGAAAAGTGCTGCATTGAGAACTAACCCTTCAATGCCTGATTCTATGGGGGACATTTCAGACCCCAACTGTAACATGTACTTCCCCAGTGCTCCACGTCCAACTACACAACTGCAAAGAGAGGAAGAGGGCAGGAGGGAGGAGAATGGGAAGTAGGAGAGAGGAGATGAGAGCAGCCAGGGATCCCAGGACCTGAGGAAGAACATGGTGTTGTGGTGCCTGAGTTTTCTTTTGCCTCATAAAAGCCCTAGTTTAGACAGGAAAAGCTGGCCTCCTGGAAATCCAACAGACCCACAAAGCCAATAAACTCTAAGGTGCAACACAGCAAGTCAGGAAAGATCACAGAGAAGTCTGAGGTCCCTCAAGCACCCACGTTAGCAAGGCCTCCTTATGGGTTGATCCGAACGTTGCCCATGGGCTCAGCCGTGTGTGGAAGTGGGGCCAGCCACCAGAACAACCAGGAGGCTCCCTTGAGCTGTCAACGGAGACTGAGATGGGACCCTGGACTTACTTCTGCTCCCATCTATTGGTAACTTTGCTGAAGTAGGGCCAATGGCTAAAGATGTAACAGAAGGACCGCTCAAAAACAAGTAAGATCCAGAATCCTGCCCATGACATGAAAATGTGGTTCTCAATGGAAAATTCACTTGTTATACCAATAATAGAAAAAGTCTTAAAATGAATGAAAAAATAAAAAATAGAACAATCATCCATAAAAGCCAATGCCAACATGACCGAGGCTGGGACTGACAAAGGTTTCAAATGATCATGATAAAAGGGCTTCAGCATGTAGTTACAAGCACTGATGGAGAACCGCAAGGACAGGAAGGCATGAGCCAGAGTTAGATGGGCAGTGGAGTTCATCCAGAATCGCCCACCCAGTGGAAGAGCCAGGAGGATTGGAGGGTGACAGCCAGAGGAGCTCAGATAAAACAACATAGGAAGAGTCGGTCACAGAAGACATCCCTCTGTGGGTACAGGATGACTAACAGATGTTATCTGAACCAGGCATGGTTGGCAGGCCTGTGATCTCAGCAACTCAGGAGGCTGAGGCAAGAGGATTCTAAGTCTGGGGTCAGCCTCAGCAACACAGAAAGACCCTGTCTCATAAAACAGAAAGGACGGGGGTACAACTTAGTGGTAGAAGACCACTGGGTTCCATCCCTACCACTGCAGAAAATAAAACAAAGTTAAAAATAATAGAAAACACACACACACACACACACACACACACACAGGAAACAATAAAGAAGGAAGCAAGAAACAGCGTGAATGAAACCGTAGCACGGAAAGCAAAAATATTGATAATTACGTTAGGTTTTGCTTCACCTTTGGGGTTTTCTAAATTTCAGAGAATGAGGTGGCTGAACCGTCTGTAGAGGAAGTGTCAGTTCTGCTCTAAAGATACAAGAGTAAAGGGACGTAAAGTGGTAAAGTTTCTAAAATCCACTCAAACTCCCCAAATGGGCCAAGTAGCAGAGTGTGATGACCTGTGACCACACATGGATATACTGCGGGCGACATCCACAGGAACACCAGAGATAAACCAGAGCTCAGCTCGGAATGATCAGGTAATCCACCAGAGGGCACGAAGAAGAAGAAAGCTCAGAAACAAAAGCCATGACACACAAGAAAAAAGGGGCAGACTAAAGCCCCAACCTAATCGTTAACTTGTCAAGTACCAGTGGTCTCAATACACCCCCGAAAGAGATATTGGCAGATTAAATTTAAAGAAATGACCCAACTTATGTCATCTATAAGAAGGTCTCTCAAAATAGTCGAATACAGATGCAAAAAGCATGCAACCAGCGCTCAGCCTGGACTATCAAGCAAGGGGGGGGTTGTTATTGATAAAGTAGACTCAGAGCCAAGAGAGTCCTAGAGACAGAGAAGAGCAGCACAGTAATGATGAAAGGCTGAGCACACCCAGAGACTTAAGAACCCAACAGAGATGCCGACCATGGAAGCAGAGACTGAGGAAGCAGGAGCCCTCAAAGGGCAGAGCTGGAGACGACTCCCCTTCAACAGTGCAGGTGGACCATCATCCAGGACACAGGAGCCCAGCAGCAGCAGCCAGGGAGCTGGGAGGACAGGCTTAGAACAGTCCCTCCCCAGGGGAGTGAGCATGTCTCCTAGGGCCTGTGGCACACGGACTCAGTCACTGCACCTGCTGTACTTAAAATGAACTTTTTAGTCATTTGTTCTTAGTTACCTTTGTTGCCCTGACATTGATTCCAGCTGGAACACTAGATTGAAGCACACGGATGGCTGTTCACAGTCCCAACCACCTCCTCTCAACAAATGAAGGCACTTAGACCTGATGTGTTCAAACTTGGTCCAAACATCTGACTCCAGCCTCTTTTTCCATTTGTCTCTTCTAAAATAATCACTTTTGAGTGACAAGACAACCGTGGCGTAGCTGACGTGTATCTTCTCCTTCTTTCCTGCTTTATCTTGCTAATTTGAAAACTATGTAAATTCCAGGTGTGTAGCATAGGCTCATTCTGAGAAATGTTGCATGTGAAAATAGAATGAAATAATGAAGAACTATGGGATTCTTCTAAATAATGATTCTGATTTTGACTTAGAAATAACAGTTCTAACTCACATTCTAATATGCCAGATATTCACTTGCTTGTATAGTTTATGGAATAAATGCATTATTTTTAATGCAAAATTTAAAATGTGATGAGAACACTAAACTCGGTGTGTAGGCACAGTATTTTTTTCTCTTCTTTTCCTTCTCACAACAGTGCAATCTAGGTCAGCTTGATTTAAACAACACAGTGTCACTCTTCGCTTTGAGGAATGTGGGGATGGTGTCACTCACTGCAAAACATTCTTGATTGCCAGATAATTAAATGCTACGGTTGTAAGTGCTTTCTGACTATGGAATTGTTTTCAAATGGGAAGATGATGATGATGATGATGGTGATGGTGATGACAATGATAATGATAAAGAAAAATCAGTGTACACTTTTGTGTTTTCCTTTAGGAGATAAGATAAAAGAGCCACAGTTGAAGGTGTCCACAGACAAGACGTTCATATGCAGAATACATTTTCCTCTTGTAATTTTTGTCATTCAGGTTTTGCACTAAAGAAGTGAAATGATTATTTATCTAAATGTCTTTTGCCATATTTGGAAATTAACGGAGTTCAAACAAGAACAACAATAATCACAACACAGAAACAAACAAATGGACGATTTTTAGGTCTTCTGCAAAGGCTCATATTGTGTGCACCTGGGGACCATTGTAGTAGTGACATTTCCTCTCTTGAGAGTGCTCCTTCGTATTCTTTGGATAAACATTTCCTCCTCTGCATTGTCATGTGCTGGCATTTTCTATGTTTGCTGTTGCTTACTAGTTAATTTAGTATGCAGTGCTCTCTACCATCCCTAAATCCTCCATCCCTCAACCCCCAAACACACATCAATTCAACTTCAGGAAATCACATTTAGAAAAAAATAAAAAATAAATACTTCCTCTTATTTCTCATAAAAATAAGCAAATAATAGATTCCTTGAGGAGGATTGAGCATCATTTGCAAGGCATCTACATTCATTATTCCATCTATATATCTTCTCTTTGAGAAGGAAAAGTTAGATACAGCCCTACTTACTAGGTGGAAAAACCAGGGCACAGAAATTGAAGACACCCGTCTTCATATGCTTCTCGGAGATAGAGCCAGGGTGGAACAGGGTTTTTCAGTCCTTTCAAGGGGTTATTCCTTTCTTAACCTTATGGGGCCCTTGGCCTTGGGGGTATTAAGGTCCTTTTAGATGGCTTTGGCATCAGGATGCAGCAGCTCTCAGGCCACTGGGTGTATTCTGGGTGGGAGGCTGGCCAGCCATCTGTCTTAGGGTATTTGGAGAGATTCTAAACTGTTGCAAGAGGTCCAAACTGGGTTGAGCTTGAGAAATAAGGAGACGCCGTCAAGGATCCTGCGTCAGAATGTGCTGAGCCATCCCCGGCACAGACAGTTCCCCTGTTCTCTCAGTTCTTTGTCCATGAAAATGGGGGACCACACCTGGGTATCCTAAAGTCAGCAGTGAAAATTGCATCTGGAGTATGTGCTGATGAGAAAAGGGTGTCGCTGTGGCAGGCAGAGAAGAGCACCAAGGGCCATTGGTCTGGCGTTCCTGGCATAATGAAGAAATACAGGAGGGCTGTGGGCCATCAGTTGTGACAGCATCCTGCAGGTGACAGTGGGACACAGCTTGTGGTTCCCCTGTCAAGGTGGACAACCACACCCTAGGCCCTGCCCAGGCAGACACATTCCAGTGGGATAAAACATTCCCCTGAGTCCATCTCCCAGCCTTTCTGCAGAACTTGTGATCTACATAAAGAGGAAAAGATGGGAATCCTGCTATGGATGTGAACACTGAGGGAACTGAGATGGGCAATGGCTGTCTGATTGCCATGTTTCCTCACTTATGGGTGAAACCTACACGCCATTCATGTTGGGATGAGCTGTGTTTACATTCTCTTCTTTGGCAGTGGGCTGTTTTGAGTAGAGCAAACCCCCTGAAATATCTTCAGCAAACTTGCCAATAGGAAAAGCCTTTTATTTTTTTAGTGTCTATTGGAGATTTGAGAAGGGATGGAGGGAAGGACAGAAAAAAAATAAGCCAAGGAGGACAGAAAATGAGCAGAGTAGTGTGGAAGAGTCAACAATGAGCAAGCACCAGTATTTGTGGGCTTTCTCCTACGTCTGCCTGTATATAATGGAAAACTTTGAGCAAGCCCTGTTGTAACTCTTAGCATGTAAAAATCTTCTCTGAAAAGGAGAGCACTGAGTCAAATTAATTCTTTCAGATTCATCACAGTATATCTCAAAAGGATAACACGGTGTTGAGCAGTGCTCGGTATTTCAGGTAGATCTTCAATGCTACAGTGGTTGCTAGAGAAAATAATGACATGAGCATGTGCCTGTGTGTAAGTGTGTGTGCATACGCACACAGGTAGGCCTGCATGTGTGGAGTGTGTTTGTATGAGATATCCCTGTTTCTCTGTCCTAGCTGATTAGCTTTGTGTCTAGCCCAGAAGATGATTCTGAGGATCCACACGTTCTCATGTTACTGAGATTTGCCACCTGGCTCTTAGAGGCTTAATCTCTCCTCTTCCTTGTTTCTGTGCATTCGCTAGCCAAATGTCAAGCCACATGCCAAGTCCTTTCCGAGATTTCTGTTGCATGTGTGAGGGATCACAAAGGGTTAGGGTTCATATTCCAATCTCCACGTTCCCTGAAGAAACTCACTGCAATGATTTACAAAGCTGTTACCCCCAGAGCGATGTTTCCAGCAATAAAGAATTGTCTTGTAGGCGTGTTCATTCTTTGCAGATTATTTACTGCTTCCCAGGGCAGCCTTTCTCCCACAATCTCCACACTAAATCAGGCCCCGGGGCCTGTTGATTCTCCCTCCCAAGCATCTCTCATAGCTGTCTCCCCAGCTGCAGCTCCTCTCCCGATGGCAAGGTGTTGATTCAGCCTTCATTCTTCCTGTCCTGGACGACTGCTAGCCACCCTAAATCCATCTCCACAGTGCCCCTTGCTACTCCCCACCCGGCTTCTGGCATGATCCTGTGTGTTGCTAAAATGAAAGGACCCTTCTGCATGACCTCTTTGTTTAAAATACCTCCATGTTTGCCAGTCGCCTTTTGGCAGTTAGGTATGCTGCCTGCCAACATGCTTAAATTCAAGATTAATAATGCTATTAATAGCAGCACAAATAGGAAGAGGTAATTAAGCACCAGTTCTTTCAGAGACCTGCATGCATTACCTTGCATAAGAACACCGAAGACAGACTCAGACTCCTGAGGACAAGTCCCAGCTACAGAAACTCTAAAAATTTCTCCATGGCCACACAGCCAGCAAGGGGGAGCCAAGCTTCAACCCAGGCCATGTGAATTCAGCCAGTGTTGGAAATCCCTCTACCATTTCGCCTCCCTGCCTCCATGGCAGAGTTCTGCTCCCCTCTCCAGCCCAGCGGTCCTAAACTCCTGCCACAGAACACAGCCACGCTCATATTTATGTCTGCGTGTGAAACACCGCATGTACCCACCTTGTTCTCTTTTACTGATTGTTCATGTCTTACTTTCCATTTCTAAAACTTGGACCTGATTTGCTGAATTATCTTGCCAATGCTCCTAGATTATGAACTTTTGGAGCTCTAAAAATCATCATTTCCTTGCAATGCTGGAAATCCACTCGGCACGTAACAGATAACCAAGAAGTCCCAAGGACTGTCCGTCCAAGTTACTGAAAATTATACAACATGCACCTGGATGATTGTTTACAAAGTCTAAAGAGACAAATCAAATTCTTGATCAGATTAAGCAAAAACCTATCATTTTGAGCACAATTAAGTGATTTTAATAAAAATATGCCAAATAAATCATTTCATATTTTCACTTTAATTTTTTACTTTGACAAAATACTGGAGATATGGTCTCAATATTTAATTAGTTTTTAATTTAGCAAAAAATTATTAATAAAGGAATGAAAAAACATGTAAGATTAATAAATTTGAAACCAGCAGTGATATTTCACTGTAGGAATTTCTGGAAGCTGAATTGTAGCCACAACCTACCTAGCAATTTACTCTAATGACAGGTGTGTAATAGCACTGATAAACCTAAATAGTAGGCAGTCTCAAAAATTGATGCATTTAATTTTCTAAAACACAAATATGCATTCATTTCAACTATCACAGATTTTTATTTTATTTTTTTTTTAGTATGTCACTCAATGACTACAAACTTAAATGCCTGTGGAATAAAAGAAGTCACAAAAAAAAATGTGAGCCTGGCCTGGGGCAAGCAAATCCATGGAAGCTGCCAACTCTTAACCCAGGGTGGGGCAGTATTGTAGGGAGAGGAGGGATGAAAATCAGAAAGTGCACACTTCTCCATGGATAAAGCTGCTGGATTTAAAATGTAGAATTGGAGCTGAGATGGTAGAGCACGTGCTCAGCACCGGAATCCCTGGAACTTATGCCCTCCCAGCAACACAGAAGGAAAAAAAAATGTAGAATTTATTATTGTTCAGGTATCTTTAGGCCCATAGATCAAGAGATGACTTGTCACTGCAGGCTAATTTTTACTCAGAGCTCTCAGAAGGATAGGGCACATCACCACATCACGTCCCCACGGGTACACGTGCCCAAGCATCAGGAAAGAGGAGGAGGAGCAAGACTTTTTTGTGGGTGAGGCTGTTATGGCGGTTTCTGTGGGGAAGGCGGGCAAGGCAGGGAAGCTGGAACAGGAAACTTTGGTTTGAATAAATTCTGTGGGCTCTGGGGCATGTGGGGTGTCTCCATCACCTGGTACCTTGGCCCTGGGATGATTAGGGCAAATTGATGCTGGCTTCCACAGTGTTAGAGAAGTGTCAAAGGAGGCTCTAGACTAGATTGCATCTGGACATTATCCTGCCAGGCAACCTGATTCTAAGAATTGCTTCTCTATGCTTTGGCCACTCGTGGAAAGGACATTTTCTCAACGGGGAGATCATGTGGCAAGAGCAAGGAGAACACAGAATACAAGAAAGTACAACCAGCACACTCCTGTTTCTCTCCGGCTGTGTGCTTGAGAAGCAAGTCCGGAATTGATAGTCCTCCTGATGTTTCAAGGAAAGGGGAAATACACCTTCTATGCAGTAAACCCATGTTGGCAATGAATCAATTAAAAAATAGAAAAGCTGATCAAACATACTGATGTGCACTAACATGACATTGTCTCCACCTGGAATCCTCTGTTGTGTAGAAGTGCTCTCAGACAAACAGTGTCCATACATGGCTTAAGAACCTATCAGGACACTGTCAATATGTAAGCCTTCATCTATGTTTTACCAGATGGTTCTACAAGGATTGAAATACACTTTGTCATGGCAACTAATATGCAGTTTGATTTAGCAGTCAATACAAATACATATTAGTCCACTTACCATGTCCCAGTACAACAGAGAATAAGAGGGTCTATTTAATACAATAATAAAGGGCAGAGAGTTTGAATGACATTAATATGGTATCACAGAACCAGGAGGTGTCAGAGCTGGACAAAACACAAACCAGGATTCCTGGTCCAAATCCAATTCAATGTCTACTTTACCATAGATGTTTCTCTTTCTTAAATAAAGACAATGAAATGAAAGTGAAGACTATTGTATTGCTAGCCTTGTGGAAACATGTCATGAATTGGTTGACTTGAGATTATTGGTGGAGGGAAATTCAGAAACTATGAAACCTGTAAGCCACACTAGTATTACCTAAAATGCCAAGCACTGCTTGAATATGAAAAACAACCCTGTACTATGATGCCATGCACTGCTTGAATGTGAAAAACAACCCTGTACTATGATGCAATATTCACCATATCAGCATTACTCTTTTCCAAACATATAATGAGTGAGGACCAGGACGCTCACCCTCATCACTTGAATGACAACTGGAGTATAGCCCCAGCCAGCATGATGAAGCAAGCAAGCAGGAATTACAATATGCCATGTCCAGGAAGGATGAAATAAAGCTGTGGCTTTTCTGCAGATATCATCACTGCTATACATGTAGAAAGCTGTGTATGCAGAAGGTTAGCGAACAACTAAGTGCTAGTACACAAAATCAGGAGCATTTTGATCTGCCACCAAGAAAAACAAAATTAAATTTTAAGAGAAACTATTTACAATCTCATCAAAACACCATACACATAGAAATATATTTGGCACAGTTGTGAAATCACTCTATGGGAAAGTTATAGTTTATTATTAATAGAAACCAAAAGCAACACAAACTAGCAGACTCAATTTTGTAAAGATATTAGTACTCTAGATCTGTAGATAAAATTAATTTTAGCCCAAGTTACTTAAAAACTAATTGCCTATAGTGTGACTGACAAGATTATTTTAAAATTTAAATGGAATTTTAAAGAACCAATAAAATCAAAACAATCTTGAGGAAGAACAAAGTGGAAGAAGCTTTTCAACAAAACATTAAGGCTAACTATTGGACAGTTAACTTTATGATTTTGGAAATAAAATTGATAAATCAGTGTTCTAGAAACACAATCTCATACATTTATCCATTAACTTATAACAAAATTGCTAGCAAAAATAAGCAGGTAAAACAGAAACCTTTTAGTTATTGACGATGAGATACATAAATATCTCCCATTAAAAATATTATACCATGAAGACCTAGAAAAGCCCAAGCAATTCTAAGCCAAAAAGCAATACTGGAGGTATCACAAAACCCAACCTCAAATTCTGCTACAGGATTATAGTAACAAAAATTGCATGGTACTGACAAAAACAGACAGACACACAGACCAATTGTACAGAATAGAAGACACGGAGACAAACCTACACAGAGACAGTCATCTCATCCTTGACAAAGTTTCCAGAAATATACCTTGGAGACAAGACAGCCTTTTTTTTTTTTTCTTTTTTAAAGAAAGAGAGAGAGAGGTGGGGGGAGGGAGGGGAGAGAGAGAGAGAATTTTTGAATATATACATTTTTTTTGTTTTATTTTTGGTGGACACAACATCTTTATTCTTATGTGGTGCTGAGGATCGAACCCAGCGCCCTGTGCATGCCAGGCGAGCGCATTACCGCTTGAGCCACCTCCCCAGCCCGACAGCCTTTTAATAAAAATGGTGCTGGGAAAACTGTTTATCCATATGGAGAAGAATGAAACTAGCCCTTATCTTTCCCCCTGCACACAAATCAATTCAAAATGGATCAAAGACCTAGAAACCATGTAACTCCTAGAAGAAAATGAGGGGTCAACACTTAAGCATACAGGTACAGGCAACAAATTTTAAAGCTCAGGAAATAATGCCAAGAGTTAATGAATGGGATGGCATCAAATTAAAAAGCTTCTGCAGAGCAAAGGAAATAAGACTGTAAAAAGAGAACCTATAGAATGGGACATAATTTTTGCTAGATACACTACTGAAAGAGGATTAATATCCAGAATATATAAAGTACTCAAAACAACACCATGAAAACAAATAACCCAACTAATAGATAGGCACATGCACTTAATTTGACATTTTTTTTGAAAGAAGAAATACAAATGATCAACAAATATATGACAAAACATTGTTCAGGATCATTAGAAATTAGCGAAATGGAAATCAAGATTACACTAAAATTTGATCTCATACCAGTAGAATGGCGGTCACCATGAACACACACAGTAATGAATGCTGGAGAGGATGTGGAGAAAGACGAAGACTTTTACATTGTTGGTGGGATTATAAATTAGTACCATCATTGTGGAAATCAGTATGGAGGTTCCTCAAAATACTAGGAAGGGAGCCACCATATGATCCAGCTATACAACTCCTCAATATTTATCCTAAAGAATTAATCATCATAATATAGTGACTCATGCATATCCATGTTTATAACAACAAAATTCGTGATAGCCAAATTATGTAACCAGCCTAGATATCCATCAACAGATAAGTAGATAAAGAAATGTGGTTTAGATACAGATGGAGTTTTATTCAGCCATAAAGAAGAATGAAATTATGCCATTTAAAGGAAAATGGATAAAATTTGAGACTATATTGTTGAGCAAAGTAAGCCAAACTCAGAAGGTCAAAGGATAGTGTGCGTTCTCTAATATGTGAAAGCTAGAGAGGGAAAAGGAAAAGGAAATCAACACAATAGACAAAAAGGGACCAAGAGGTGGAAGGAGGGGAGGGAGGGGGAAAGGGCTGGGGGTGATAGTGACCAAATCAAATAGTCATATTCTGTGCATGTACAAATGTGCAACAGAGCGTACCATTATGATACAACCAAAAAGCACCAAAAAATGTGGAAAGAAGAAAGTGTCAAATGATTAGAAAACATTCTGCTATGTTGTATATCAAAAGTATAATTAATATCAGCACTAAATTAAAACATTAATCAATAAAGATGCTAAAAAGTTATCAAAGAATTCATTCATGACAAATGGCATAGGAAAATATTTCCTAAGTAAAATCTATGAAAGAATAAGGAAATGATGAACTAATATGACTAATGAAAAGAGGAATGTCTCTTAATCAAAAGCACCATTAAGAGAAATAAAACTTGTGCCACAGAAAGGAAAATGACATTTATAAGACATATACTAGAAATAATACATCAATTCCTACAAATTAGTGAGGAAAAGACAATTCAATATGTTAATGTGCACTCCATACTGAGTAACCATGTGATGAAATAGAATATGCAAACGAACTTAAAAATGAAAGGCAACCAACCTTATTAGCTATCGCAAATACACAACATAGAATGACATGATCACTAACACATACCACTGTAATGGCTAAAATGTGAAAGACCAAATGTATCCAGTGTAGGTAAGAATATGGAATGGAGGAAAGTTCTCTTGATTCATAGAATCTGGTTTTTAATCTTGTCAGTATTTACACTCCTCAAAATATTGAGCAATAATTTATATAGAGAAAATGTATGTTCAATGATATAAAAACTATTGAACATTTGATGGGGAACTGTTGCATTACCAGCCCCCACAGATTTTTTTCATGCTCCTTTTCCCCTATCTTAAGTCCAGCCTTGGAAAGGACTGATTTACACTTCTGTCGTCTAAATTGAATCCTATAGCATCCAACCTTCAGATCTGGCTTCTTTCATTCAGTATAATGCACTGAAATTCAGCTCTACTTCTGTGTGCGATGGTCGTCCCTGCAGCTGAGAGGTTCATTTCTTGGTTAATCCACAGTTGGTACAATCACCAGCTTAAAGATATTCAGGTTGTTTCCAAGTTTTTATGTTTAGGAAAAAAAAAACATTTCAAACACGTATAAATTTGTCGGTGATTGTAATTTTTCATTTCTCACTGATGACTTCCTAGCACAGGGGCCTTGGGTGATATAATAGATCTACATTTAATACAAGAAATCACTACTCTGTTTTGTAAAAAGTCTTATCATTTCACATTCAGACCAATACTTCATATTGGATATTTCATTCTTTTTTTTCAAAATTTTCCCATTATAATTGGTATGAAGAGGTATCACATTATCAAACAAACTAATAGTCATTTCCTAATGCTGCTTCTACCGTATTTGTTTTCAATATATAAATCTGTTGGGTGAACTATCTGTTCAAATCTTTCACCTTCCTCACTTGTTGATAATAGCATTGAGATATGATTCACATGACATAAATTCACCACATAAAAGTTACTATTTGTTTTATTTTAATGAGCATGAGAGTTCTTTATATATTTGTAGGACAAGGTATTTGTAGTACAAGGTATTTGTAAACATGTGTTTGCAGATACTTTCAGTTTGTAGCTTGAATTTTTAAATATAATGTTCTAAACAATACTCTTAACAGAATAGAAGCTTTTAGTGTTGTAGAAATTTAATTTCATTATCATTATCCTATTTATGGATCCTAGTTTTGATATATCTAAGAAATCTTTGCCTCATGTGACATCACACACACAATATCCTATCCTGTCTTTCTTCTTGTTGTGTAGTTTTAATATTTGGATTTAAAAATGTGATCCATTTTGAGTTGTGTTTTGTATAGATTTATGGGTCAATATTCATTTTTTTTTTTTTTTGCACGTGAAAAATCAATTCTTATAGCCAAGCTCCTTGAAAGTGCTCTCCTTCTTCCATTGAATCGCCTATGACCTTCTCTGGAAATCAGTTGATTTTATCAGAAAGGGTGTGTTTCTCTATGATCTGGTCTCTTCCAGTGATCTGTGTGTCTATGCTAAATCATTAATCCATTCTCATAGATTTGTACCTCACCAAATTATAATAGATCGTGAAATGTATTTTTAATTTATTATATCATTCTATTCAATTTCCTAATATTTTGCATAGATTTTCTTTTGGTTGTTGGCATTCATATTAATGAGGCATCTTTCTGTAGGTTTCGTTTCTTGTAAGATCTTTGGCTATTTTGGCTAACCATGATAATGGTGGTCTTTTTAAAATGAATAAATATATAAATTCTTGTTTCTGATATTTTTCTGGACAGGCTTGCACAAATTGATATTATTTCTCCTCAAGCATTTGTTATCATTTTCAAAGTGAAGATTGTTTTAGCCTAGAGTTTTTGTTTTCCATTTTTAAGGGATTTCATTTCTTAAACTGTTATAGGAACATGCAGGTTATCTATTTATACTTTATGGAGCTTTGTTATTTTACATTTTTAGTGGTTCACTTCAACATTAAGTAAGATTTCTGAAATATAATTATTTGAAGAGTTTCATGTTTTCTGTTTAGTGTATTTATAGACTCAGTGTTACTATCTGCAATGCTGGGACTAGCAATGTAGTATTACTTTCTTTTGGGGGGTCAGCCTAACTAAATATTTATCAATTTCATAATCTTCTAGACAATGGCTTTTTAAATTTTTTTTTCTTTTTTCCTGTTTTCAGTGGAGTTACAATTTGCTCTCATCCTTATTATTCCCTTTCTTCTGTCTTGTGTTTAATTTCCTTTTCTTCATCTAGCTTTTTTTTTAAATTAGAAATTGTGAATATTGATTTGTGAACTTTACTTGAATTTTCTTAAATAAACATCTGATGTCATTAATTTTAATCAAAATATTGTTTTAGTTACTTTCAACACATTTTGCTTTCTTGTACTTTTACTTCTATTCAATTAAAATATTTTCTAATTCTTCATATGACTTCCTCTTTTACAATGTTTAACTCCCAAATACTTAGATTTTTTTTCCCCCAGATTTCTTCATGCTATTGATTTCTAGTTTACTTCCACTTGGGTCAAAAAAAATATTATATGATTTAACATACTGCACATTTCTGTAAGTTTGTTTCTTAGTTCTTAATATGATCTTTTTGATGAATGCTTCATGAGTTCTTGAAAGAATGGTATTCTTTTTTTTTATTGGTTGTTCAAAACATTACAAAGCTCTTGACATATCATATTTCAACCTTAGATTCAAGTGGGTTATGAACTCCCATTTTTACCCCAAATACAGATTGCAGAATCACATCGGTTACACATCCACATTTTTACATAATGCCATATTAGTAACTGTTGTATTCTGCTACCTTTCCTATCCTCTACTATCCCCCCTCTCCTCCCCTCCCATCTTCTCTCTCTACCCCATCTACTGTAATTCATTTCTCTCCTTGTTATTTTTCCCATTCCCCTCACAACCTCTTATATGTAATTTTGTATAACAATGAGGGTCTCCTTCCATTTCCATGCAATTTCCCTTTTCTCTCCCTTTCCCTCCCACCTCATGTCTCTGATTAATGTTAATCTTTTCCTCCTGCTCTTCCTCCCTGCTCTGTTCTTAGTTGCTCTCATTATGTCAAAGAAGACATTTGGCATTTGTTTTTTAGGGATTGGCTAGCTTCACTTAGCATAATCTGCTCTAATGCCATCCATTTCCCTGCAAATTCCATGATTTTGTCATTTTTTAGTGCAGAGTAATACTCCATTGTGTATAAATGCTACATTTTTTTTTATCCATTCATCTATTGAAGGACATCTAGGTTGGTTCCACAGTCTTGCTATTGTGAATTGTGCTGCTATGAACATCGATGTGGCAGTATCCCTGTAGTACGCTCTTTTAAGGTCTTCAGGGAATAGTCCGAGAAGGGCAATGGCTGGGTCAAGTGGTGGTTCCATTCCCAGCTTTCCCAGGAATCTCCATACTGCTTTCCAAATTGGCCGCACCAATTTGCAGTCCCACCAGCGATGTACAAGTGTACCCTTTTCCCCACATCCTTGCCAGCACTTGTTGTTGTTTGACTTCATAATGGCTGCCAATATTACTGGAGTGAGATGGTATCTTAGGGTGGTTTTGATTTGCATTTCTCTGACTGCTAGAGATGGTGAGCATTTTTTCATGTACTTGTTGATTGATTGTATGTCCTCCTCTAAGAAGTGTCTGTTCAGGTCCTTGGCCCATTTGTTGATTGGGTTATTTGTTATCCTATTGTTTAATTTTTTGAGTTCGTTATTCTGCTACTATTACCCCGAGTTTTCCACCAATGCCAATTAGGACAGTTAGTGGATCCTATTTTTCAGTTCTACTTCTGCTGATTTCCAGAATTCTGTGCTCTATCCCTGGCAGGGCTGTGCTCAAAGTGCCCCCTGTGATTGCATCTGCCTGCACACTGTTCTTCTCTCAGTTCTAAGAGCCTTGCACATCATGCATAAGGCTGTTAAATGTTTGGGGTATTTTGCCTAGTTCTTTGCCTACCCACTCCTTTTATCATTATGTTGTGATCATGAATGTTGTCTTTACTCTCTTTACTCCCATACAAATGATGTTTTAGAGGTCTTTCTCTGGTATTAATATGTCTATTCCCACAAGATTCTCTAATATCCAAACTATGTTAACTTAAAGAAAATCTAAAAACTTAAAAAGATAAGACAAAATTGGAAAAAAAAATATATATATATATGAAATAGACATATAAATCAAGTATGCAAAAAGCAACAGTGTGTACAAGTAATTTTTTAAAAGAAAAAAGAACCCCAAAGTGGGCGAAATTCATGAATTGGCATTTTGTAGAGGAGAAAGCTTGTTTTTGTGATTCTCACTGAAGACTCTGAAAGCTGCATTTCTGCTCATCTGCTGGCTTCCTGAGGTTAAGAGAGGCTTCAGAGGGACCTGAGGAACTGGAAGAGGACCAAAGGACAGGCTTCTTCCTGGTGTCTCCTGCTTCCCTCAGTGCCTCTTCCCGTGCGTCAACCCACCCATGTCCTTTCACTCCCAACACTGGGGTTCATGTGCAGCGGTAAACAAAGCTTAAACCTTGTTTGAAGTCACTTCATTTAGAGGTATTGGTTCCAGAAATCCTTTTCCCCACCTCTGTGACTGCACCCTGCTCCAGGGTCCCTCCTGCAAACTCAGAGACCCCACATGCTTGGACATTACCTCCCTAGAAGTCTGGGCCTTCACATGGGTTCAGAGTCCTGCATTGGCCATACCCCTGTTTAGGGGTCTGGGTCCCAGCCAAGGAGTCCCCTCCTCTGAGCTCAGAAATCTCACATTTTTAAACAGAAATTTATTCTCCTCCTCAGCCCCAGACAGCTGCAGAGCTCTGAGTTGAAATTTGGCAGGATTTTCAAGCTTTATTAATTCCAAAATCTTAACCATGTTTCCCCAGACAGAGGGATGGCATAAACCTCAGTGTTTTCTTTTCTACCTATTCAGTTACCTAAGTTGTACTCTTAATCCTAATTTATAACCATCTCTATTAAATTGTCTTTATTAAAATAACTACTTATTTTTTCCTCCTGACTAATAATTATTAACATTATATTTTTTAAAGGAGGGAAAAACATATACAAATTCCATGACTCTATATTACTTGTATGGAAAACAATGGTCAAGGAAGTGGCGTTAAATGAAGGCTTTTGATAGTTTTCTAGTTCTTAACTAGAGCAGGATATTCATTGGTATCTTAGTGTGTTTTGTAATGCTATGACAAAGTGTCTAAAATTGAGAACTTTAACAGGAAAAAGAAGTTTATCTCACAGTTCTGAAGCCCAAGGGCATTTTACCATCCTCTCTTAGGCTTTGGCTGGGCCTCACCGCAGATGGTTTCACAGGGCCATGAGGTCATGGTGAGAGATCTCATGGTGAGAGTTGGAGCAGTCAGAGTAGGGAAGGGCCAGGCTCATTCCTTTACAGTAGTTCACTCATGCAGGGACTAACCTGGTCCTTTGAGAACCACTTGACTCTCTTCTGAGAGTGTGCCCCATGACCTAACTGCCTTCCCCTGGGCCTCATCTCTTAAAGATCCACCACCTCTTAATATTGTCATCACTGGGAAACAAGCTTCCAACGTGTGAAAACTTAAAGGTTACACCATAGAAAGGTGGGTTTAGTTTAATATTATATTTTGTCATTTATTTTAAAGGATCAGTCAAATATGAGAATGTTCTAAAACTAAAATAAAACGAGCTGTGGGCCACTGAGAAGAAGCCAGTAACAGAGAATGAAGCCGAGTGCGAATAAGCAAAAGTGTGTTTCTGAGACTGTCAGGGTTAATATCTTCCAGGCGGCTCTTTTATTTTTTTATTTCCATAAAGCAGAAAGGTGCTATAGATGGCTAAGAATACTGACTTAAATACTTTTCAACGTATAGGATAATAGTTCTGATTCTATCCTTGTCCTTCCAGACTGAAGCAAACCCTGGCATAAAGCGGCAATGCACTTTGAAAGTCTATTCATGATTATTCTAATCTTTCAAATTTGAACCTGATAATAATAAGATCACTGATAACAATAGCAATACTGCTAATAACTGCTAAATTTTGCTATCTTCTATGTGCTAGCAATAATTTCTTTACCTACATGATATCATGTTATCACCATAAGAATCCTCTGGGTTATATATTTTATATTATTCTCATTTTATATATTCTGTAAGCAAAAATTTGAGGATGCACCTCCTGGCTATCAAGATTCCATTTTCTTGGTTCCACAATGCACGATAACCTAGGTACTTCTAGAAAAGAATGCAGGAATGATTATATTGATCTTTTAGTTGGCAGTAGTATATAGAAAATATACAGATAAGCCTAATCTAATAAAAATGAACCTCTGAACATGGAATTTTCCTGAATGCAGTAGAAGAGGAAAACATAGAGGGCAGTCAGAGATGTCTGGAGCATACAGATGGAATGGTCTTCAGAAGACATGACAGGAGGATGATCTCACCTCAATCGGCAATCCCAAGAAACTCAATAGGGGCACCTCTGAGCATGGAAGGAAGGGCTTAACTGACTACTCCAGACAAGAGCATGGCCAGCCAAAGCCTTACTTTCAGCTTTGTAAGACTCTAAGCAGAGAATCCTACTGAGGCCACCCCAACTTCTGGCCTACAAAACTAAGATTTAATAAACGGTTATGGCATCAAGCTGCTGTATTTGAGTATAAAACAGTAAAAAAACAAAACAAAACAAAATAAAAAAAACAAAAAACCTAATGTGCAGTTCAGGTAAATTGAACTTAAATAGACTATATGAATGAAACCATAAAGAGATACACATACACGTATATACATAGATATATGTATATACAGATTTTGCTATGCATTTTAGCTTCTTTCTCTTAACGAAACACCAAGTTTCCTTTTTGTCATCATTACCAAACTTTTATGCTCTTTTACATTTTCTGAAGTATCCAGCATCATCTAAGAACATGGATGGAGTTTGAGAAAGGAAAAGTCTCATTAAACTGATTTGAATACTCAAATCTGATGCATTTCATATCCCCCTCAGATCTCAGCTGAAAACGATTTTAATGAAGCTTGCATAAATCAGAGTGGCATTACATGGTCTAATAGTTAACTAATCCTTAATTGTGCAGTACTTTGAAATTTAATGACCATTATAGAGAATTCCATCAGGATTAAAATGAAGCATGGAGAATTGTGCTAGAAGAATGAATTAGAAAAATGCACATTACTGAGGCCAAAAGTGGCATTTTTGTTGCTACCTTCCTTTGGGAGTCTATTGTTCAATTGCTTTTGATATTTTCTTTTCCTATTGTTTGTTGACTTGAACTGTCATTTGTTGATAAATGGGACAATAGGCATAAATCAATCAAGAGTTTTCTATATTCAGGTACAATGAAGCTTGAAGACAAAGGTAGAGGGAAGAGAAGCAATGGGCGTGGGTTTCCTGACAGAGAGGCCTCCACACATTAAAAAGAGAAGACCAGGAGTATGTAAAATGGCAATCAGTGCGGAAGTGAGCTTAATAATTTCATTTCATATCATGTGTTGCTTTAAAGTGCATGCAAACACTTAGAAATCCTAACCATATTTATCAATCACCTATGGAACTCTCCTGTATGCCAAACAATGAATGGTGTGTCCTGTTATCTGATTTCCTTTTCAATATTTCCATAGAACAAGAAGAAAATGTACTTTTTGTTTGCAATTTATAGATGAAAAAATGGTCACTCAATATGCTCAACTTTCTCAAATGTCAACAATTTATTTTAGCATGCTAGGGAAGGTAGCATTCCACCCAATGTCTGATATTTCAATGGCTACTTTCTTACATGCATGGAAATATTATAAAAGCACTAGAACTTAGTGAAACCAATCTGCCCAAGAGAAGTAACCTTTACATGTCAAATAACTATAATAGACTCAAAATAAAAATACATGACAGAACAATGAGACAGAATGAAGTGAAATCTCAAGGACCCAGAACATGCCAAGAATGTGGTTCATAATCATGCATGCGTAGCTATGGTATGTGATGAAAATGAATAGCATCAGATATAATTCAGGGTTTGAAAAACAGAGGCAACTCATGTAGATATTCTGATATATAGAAAATTTAGTCACAAAAGTTGCAGTCTGGCACTGAGGCTGAAGATACAACAATTTATAGACTAATGATTCATTTTATATAAAAATAAAGATAATTTCAATTAGAAGACAGGTGGCCAAGATGAATTCAAATGACAGAATCAAATCTGCAGTGTTTTGAAATACTAGGAACAGGGTCATAATGACTCACAACTGACCCTATAGGACAAAGTCAAAAATGGCACCATTTCACTGAACCCTGCCCTGAATTCACACTCACCAGGCCAGAAGAAGTGTTAACCTGAACATTCTAAAAGCTAAATACATCAGCATAGCTTCCATGAGGATGTTTAATATTCCAACACAAAGAAATGATACACATTGGAGAACATAGCTAAGATTAACCTGATTTAAACATTAGGTAATAAATACAAGTATCAAAATAAAATGCTACTCCATTAACATAGATAATTTTTATATTTTTACTAGTTACAAATTAATTTTAAAAAAGAAATGTCACACTGTAACCCATAAATATACACAATTAATCAATTTTTTTTCAAAAAATTGTACTGGGCAAGTAGCTCACTGGTAGAGCTTGCCTACTGTATGGTTAATTTGAATTGTCAACTTGACTGGATTAAGATGCTGATGATTAAGAAGCTTCTGGGTGTGCCCGAGAGGGTGTGTCTAGGAATGATTGGCATGTGGGATAGGAAACTGAAGTGCAGATGCTCCCTAAGTGCGGGCAGCATCATCCAATAGGCTGGAGTCTCGGATGGAATAAAAGTTGGAAGAACAAGGAAGTAGCAGAAGACGTAAGCTTGATTTTTCTTGAACAAGCTCTTGACTGCTGCTAGATCACCTGAGGACTTCAGACTCTTACTCCTTCACTCTTCCAAAGCAGACTCCACAAGTGATTCTCCAGGGAGTTTCCAGAAGCCTTCAGTCTCCAACTGGGGTAGCATCATTGATCCCTCTTGTTCTAAAGAGTCAGCCTCTTGGACTCTGCAGCTACTGATTTCTCCACTCTCAAGCCTACAGATGGCCATGGTGGACTGTCCATCTTCTGGTTGTGTAAGCCAATCTAATGAATCCCCGTTTTATAATCAGACTTCCTGTTGATTCTATTCTTCTAGAGATCCTGACTAATACAAGTAGCATGAGAAAGACCATAGATTTGATCCCCAGAACTAAGGAAGGAAAGAATGAAGAGAGGGAAGGAGGAAAAGAGCAAAGGAGAGAAAAAAGTAGAAAGACAGAAAAAAATGACATTTAAAGAAATTTAGATAGAAAATTTAGAAAAAGCAAATAAAGATGGATTAATATTTAATATAGTTCTTTGTGTTACTCCTTTATAACAGGAACACAAGGAAGGAAAGGTGTTACTCAGTCCAAACCCATGCTGTGGTTGCCTAGCAGAAACAGTAGCAAGTGGGAAATACTAGGCTGTCATCCTGAAGGCTCCTTAGTCTTGGCTGAGCTGAGTCCCATCTGACTCTTGCTGATGGGATGTAGTGGGCAGCTGGATCTGCAAAGCTGAGCCTCAACCTTGTTCTTCCCCTGCCCTTTAGCCAATCACAGTCACAGTGCCATGTTTCCACTGACCCCTCAGAATTACTCAGGAAGTATCCCTCTGTCCCATTAGAGATGGACTTCATTGTTGTTTAGCAAATAGAACTCAGTGTATGTATGCATTCCTGTGCCAATGACCTTATACCTGGTGAGACTCTAATCAGCTAAGCCTTATATTCCAAGGTTAGGATGCTGTGAGTTTCTTGGAGCATTGCACTGGGAAGGGCTGTGACCAGGGAGGACACATGTGTCTCTGGTGTTGCTGCAGTCTGCCACAGCAACAGCAAGTTCTACGCAGCCAGTGCATACGCACAGTGAGACGTGTGGGCCAGAAATCAACCTTACCTGCAGCCTGGAGTCAGTTGGGGGACTCAGATCAGATCAGCACATCCAGGAAAGTAAATAGGTATTTTTTAGGGCTCCTGAGATAATTGTATTTGTTATATTAAAAAAATAAATAAATAAAAAAAATAAAAAGAGCAGGACCAATATACCTTGGTGTTTATTGCAAGGTTCTGGCCTTTCTACTTGATTTGATCTATTGCCGTTTAGTTTCCAGGCCTGCCAAGACCTGACCTCTGGGGTCAAATACATTCACATATCAGTTTCTATTTCTGTCTCCTGGACTTGGTTTTGTGCTGACCTTTCTGGAGTTTCATCCTAACCTTCCTGAGTGAACAAGTCTGTCTCTGGCATCTCAGGGCCCGTCTTGCTTCTGATAGGAATCTTTCACCTTGTTTTCCATTTTCTGATGCTAAACCCCAGCGCTGTATCTGGAGGGCCTGCTTTGGCTCCTATACCTTAAGTTGAGCAAAGGAGAGGCCCCAGACTCCCTCGGCCCACCAACAGGAATTCAACAAGGTTGCCAGAGATAACCACCAGTCTCTACTTCTGTCAGTCCAGGTCAGGAGACACCTAGCAAAGGAGACAAATTCAGAAATCAGTGGACTCCAGAGCCCTAAAGGGACAAACTAGGAAGATGTGAGGCAGATCTCGTAAGATCCCCTTTTTTAGCTCATATTTACTTGTGTCTCCTATAAGTCCAAATAATCTTCAATTCAGTGGTCTGCTCAATTTCTTAAAAAATAAAAGAAAAGAAAAGAAAAGAGAAAAAGAAAAAAAAAATGTTTAATTTAGGTGAAGAGGAGCAAGCTACAGCTCCCCTTTCTGCCTCTGCCCCATGCCCACTATTCAGTGTCGACTCCTCTGTCACTTACGCTGCATTTGCCAAGTCAACATCTCAGCTGAGCAGGTTGCTCTTTAGTGGGCTGACCCTGAGGATGATCCTATGAGGCTGTGGTTGCCTTATCTTGTAGGGCTGTGGTTGTCATAGTTACCTGTCTATAGTCAGCCATGGCTGTGAAGGAATAGGAATCACTTCAGGGAGATTCCTGAGAAAGACGCCTTCCTTCCTATCCCACTGGTTAAGCAACATGACAGGAGACCAAGAGCAACATGTTAGTGGCCCTCATCAACACCTAACCTTGTCTTCCAGGCCCTCTTTGCACCCCAAATGACAGGATGCATGTGAGGTTTACAAAGAGAGGTTCTCTTTCAGTGACCTGAGGAAAGCTGTTCATTCTTGGGAACTAGTACTCTAATCAGCTAAGCCTTATGTGCCAAGGCTAGAAGCTTATGTTCCACAGATGAGACACTGGAAGTCTGTTGAGAGGTGCCAATTCTATCTTGAGCACTGGGACAACGGAACCATGCTGTTTTTCTTGTAAAGCATGTATTAAATAAATGCATTGGTATGTACATGCAACCTCCTGGAATATACCACCCGAACCCTTTAATGTATTTTTGAGCTGACCACTTCCCATCAATTTGAAGTGCATTATAATCCTGCCTGTCTTTGCTATCCTTATTTTGTAAACTGGGGACCTGGGTCTGAGACAGTGTTGAGTGAGATTCTGTAAAAATAGCATAGGTTTTCTCTAAGCCCTCAGCTGGTGGCATGGTAGAGGGACTGTAAGCAGGTAAGCAAACTCCATTTAGAAGTCCTGTCACCCAGAGTCTCTCCTTTAGCCCTGCACTCCCAGTTTGGTCAAGGATTCATGAGAGCAAGTGTTAGTTCCACATCTTGTCATCAGGACAGGTGACAGTCGGGGTCCTTCATGCAGAACAGCCTGTGTCCTCCCTGGCTTCTACTGCAGGGGAGTGACATTTCCTGTTTGCATAGTACAGTGCAGAGCAGTGTAGACAGCCTTTCCTGGAGTCTCCTGCTGAAGTCTGTGGCTGAGGTCTCTTGCCAAGCTCACCTGTGATGTGATATTGCAGTTGGAATTGGTGAGAGAAAAACATCCAGGATGCTCTTAGAGCTTTCTGACCTGCATCCACTGCAAAGACCCCATAGCTCTCAGGCAAGGACGTGGCCCCATGACCCTAGCACTGTCCTCTATGCTCTTTCCCTGCGCGCTACAGGGGAGACACAGGTAAATGCCACATCCTGGCACTAGCAGGGGCAAGGGCTGTCTCTGAGGACAAACTCCAGATCCCTGCTTAGCCAGGCTTGCCATCAGGTCCCTTGGACTGGCTGCCCCTGGTTGATGGAAGGGTTTAGGTAACAGGTGAGGGGGAGTGGGGAGAAGGCCTGCCCTACCTCCCTCTAGGTTCCGTGGAGGGAGTGGGCAGAGGGAGGGTACTCTGATGGTGTCGTCATCCCATGCAGCACCCCCGCTCTGCCCTTCTGGGATTCCCACTACCTGCCATTTTTTTTAATGTTTTTTTTTTTTAATTTTAATTTGTTAACCATGACAACATAATTGCATTTCAATTCATAGTACACAGTTTTCATGCCTCTGATTATACACAAAATAGAGTCACACTATTTGTGTCTTCATACGTGTACTTAAGGTAATGGTGTCATTTCCTTTTGTCATTCTAAGTAGCACATGCATGTGTGATGGGAAATTTTAGGTGTCACACTGAATGAATTAAAGGGACTGGTGACCTATTTCTGGGTCTGTGAGGGTGTTTCCAGAAGAGCCTGGTGTTTGAATGAATGGAATATGCTCTCTCCTTCCCACAGGTATCTCCAGTCTGAGGGCCCATAAGAGCAATAAGCCAGAGGGAAGTGAATTCTCTCTTGTTCTGAAGCCAGACACTTATTTTCTCTTGACTTGGAATTTCTGAACCTTAAGTTCAATGGTCTTCAGACTTCAGGACTTGCAACAAGTACCCTCCAATTCCTCCAGCTTGCACATAGTCTATTGTGAGATTACTTAACCTGTATAATTATATGAGAAAAATTCGGTGGTGGTGGTGGTGGTGGTGGTGTGTGTGTGTGTGTGTGTGTGTGTGAAAGTGGCTCTTGTCTCCCAAGAGAACCCTGACTAATAGAGCATGCTTCACAGAACAATATTCATTCCAAATGTGAATGATAGATTCTATCTGCATCCGATTCCACTCAATTCTCCTATGTTCTAATCAATAACTACAGAAAAACAAACAGAACAAAACAAAACAAAACAAAAATACTCACCAAAACAACACACAAAACTTGTCTTAATATCCCTGAATCGATTTTCTGACACACACTAATGGATTACAGTCTGCGTATGCGGAGACTTTGAAACCCTTTCCTATCCTAAGGAGACTATACCTGTTTTTCTTACAAAACAACCAGTAAGTGAAGAAATGGTGGTTCACGCTCAGAGCTCTCACTAGCATCTATCTCCCCCTCCCCGAGGGCACCGAGCTCCAGGGCTGGGCTTGGCACTGGAGGATGCTCAGGAGACTGTTCCACAGGGAAAAGTGAGAGGAGTGGATTTAACTTTAGCAAATCATTCTCTTCACTGCAGGACCTTCTATTATCTCAGCGTGGAGGGGTCATAAATAAGGGGACACAGGCCAAATGTCCGGTCCCAAGTGTGGCTGCTTTCCTTCCTGTCCTTCTCTATTGCTGTTTTCACTAAGCACTAAGAATCCCTCTGTTCACCAAAGAGGGCTCTGGCTGGGGACCCAATCCCGGCCAACAGTGAAAAGGATATGCAACTTTTTAAACTTCCCTGACAATACAAAACCAAGAGGGGACAGCTGACTACTTGACATTAGTCAGAACAATGCAAAATCTCTGCAGTTCATTTGGTTTATCCAAGGACAGAGTGAGAGCCCAAGACTTCCACAGTGAGCTTCTTCCCCAGGTAATGTTGTCCTCCCCCAAGTGCCCTAGAACCCACCTCCTCACAGGTGTGTGGATGGACATGGTTAAAGTGCCACATTAGAAAGAGGAATGTAATTACAGGGAAGATTCTAAAATAATTACAATTTACGATCTAAAACATCTTTATTAAGATTGATTCTGCATCAAATCAGGACTTGGATATTACTTCAACACCTAACAGAGGCTTGAGTGATAATGAGGTTTACTAAAATCCCCTAACCAAATATGCTCTCTCTATTTTGCATTTCACCACGGCCATGGTGTTCAAAAGGTGATGTGGCCTGGAAGCTGGAACAATTAGATTCATGGTAAGATAGCAAGATGACCCAAATTTAACCCATGGTATGTTTTAGAGAGCGCCGATTCCTCAATATAAAATTGTGCAGTACAATGAATAAATGAATGGATGAAAATGAACAGATGCATGTGCTATCAACTAAGATGGTGAGTGGTAGGTTAAAACAACACACCAAATGCTGACTGTAGGGGATCTCGGAGATATTCAGAGGCTATATTCAAGGACTGGGTATAAAAGCACTGATTCGTCAACATGGTTGAACATTCACTCTCCCTAGCTTAACACAATTTCTAGAAGCACGTAATCTGGACTTGAGGACATGCACTTTAGCCAAAATATGAACTGGTTTTGTAGTGAAGTTGAAACACTATTTCTATAGCATTGCACAAAAATGATCACACCTTAGATTATCTAAACTTGATTTTGATACTGGTGATTTAATTGTCATTTTGCTAGTAATTTTATTCCAGTGTAAGCCATATGAGAAAATGTATGTATTTTCTCACTCTTTATAAAATTTTAAAATTCCCCCTGCCCTTTAATATTCTTCAAACTAATCTCTGCTATTCTGTTTAATATTTTCTTCTACTCTAAAAGTAAAACTTATTACTGAATATGAACTTTCAAACCTGCAAATAAAATATCTTGTGATGAATGTTCCTATAATTATTTGCTGGATAATCTTTCATTTAAATATTAGTAAATCGTTGACAATCTTTTTTGCATATTAATGAACTATCCATTGATAATTCTCTGTGGCTATGTTCTCAGTGCAAGTTTTAAAGTAAATAATGCTAGCTTATGAGCTGAAAAATATGCTGTGAAAATATTCCATCTGTCCTCTCTGAAAGGCAAGAGGTAATGAATCCCAGCAAGAGGATTATACAGACCACCTATTTCATTACGGTATTTTATTTCTAAGCTTGAGAGCAGTCAGCAGTGAGCTTAAATATTATATCATGGATCTTTTCATTAGCATCTATATTTTTACTCCTCATTCTAACCTACAGAGATTCAAACTGTATTTCAAGTTTAATTTTAAGAAAATGATCATCAAACATGAAGCAGCTAGTTGATTTCATTGCAATATTTCCTCTAGAGAGAAAGATGCTTATTATCATTAAGTTCATGGTGTACAGTAGTGAGTAAACATCTGAAGAAAACACCAAAGTACTGGTATACAGAATAATACACTTTCTTTTTGTTGTCAGCAACCTATATTTGAATGCCTGCTATGTGTAAGTTATTGTGCATTTGTATAGATACATGATATCTTTGTGTGTGAAGATATGTATACATTTACATAATAATATATGATATATGTACAGATGTGTGTCCCAGGCATGATGTGACACATACAATGACATATATGTATATATATTATATATATTATATATTATATATATATTATATATAATATATATAATATATATTATATATTTGTATACACACACATACACACGCACACACATATATATGTATGTATGTGTATATATATATATATATATATATATATATATATATATTTTTTTTTTTTTTTTTTTACCAGCACAACTTGNACATGTGGGCCAGAGTCATTTATAACTACAGTTGGTATTTTCAAATTGGAATTTTTTGTCCCAGCTCTGTCCTGTGCTAATCTTTAGGGTTAAATAGACCACAGGAGCTTCTGACCCCAGCAGCAGATGCAAGGATGACATGCCAACATTAAGTAGAGAGAACAGAGACTTGGAACTGTTAGCTCCACAGGATTCCAAGCCAGCCATGGAATCCAGCAGATTAAGATGCTGTCAGCCTGTTCAGAAAATAGCAAGGCTCTGGTCCTGCATTGCTACTAATGGGAACTAGGTACTTTCCCTCTTTATATTGAACACAATAGTACTGTGATTGTCGTAACTACTCAGCAGGATAGCATTTTCTAAAGCAGACCAGATTGGAAATATGTCACCACCATGACCCTTTTAGCTTCCTTGCACAAGGTCTGTAGCTCTAGCAGTAATCTGACCTCCCCCCAAATACCGTGATGTCCCTGCTGTCTTCTTTCTTTGCCTTCTGTGTCTGTTTGAAATCCTCATTCAAATCACTTTCACATGTACTGCATCAATCCGCTGCCCCTTTTTCTTTGTCATAAAAATCTATTCCTAGATAAGCTAAATATCTGGGTCCTTCTAACAGAACAGCTGAACATCTCAGGAGAAAATCATGCAGTTGCACTCACCTTAACTCTGTGATTTCACATTCTTAACAGGCTTTCTGGCTGCCCAGAATACACATCACCCTGCTCTCAGATTCTTGCTTCCCTAGTTTCTGAGACAAGTGTTTCACCCTTCTCTTTTCTCTGGAAACTTCCTACTATAATTCCTCTCTCCACTCTCAGCAGGTGGTCTAATTCCATGCTTTCAAAACCAAAAGACTTTGCAGAAGAGCACTCATTTTTAGAGTATGGAGTATTTTTCTCTACATCTGGGCTGCAGAGTTGAGACTTTCACGGTTCCCAGCATTGCCAAATTCCTTTCCTCCTCCTCCATCTTACCTCTTGCAGTGTATGTGTGTGCCTAGAGCTCTGTTTGGACCACTGGACTCCATCACAAGGGATCTCTACTCTTTATTAATTATGTGATGCTGACTCTTCAATTATAAAACATTTGTTTCTATTTTTTACTCCCCATATTTTTGTTTCTGAATCCAGAACTCAGGCACAAACCTCTGAGTGCTGAGATGGAAGACAACCTGAGGAACAGAGCAGCGCATGGGAAGGGCCTCTGAGCTGTTTAGGCGGGATGAGAAGATGCCAGAGAAAGTTCAGAGGAGTAGTGAGAGATCTGACTTGAGGTACACTGTGACTGCCAGGTTGAATATAAACAGAGGAGGGGAGACCAGAGAGTTACCAGGGAACAGCTGGAAGAAAGCTGAAATAATGCAGGGGGAGAAAGAAATAATGGGGCAGAGTCAGGAGGGTAACTGTGGAGCAGGTTACCAATGTCCAGATACTGAATGTATTGTATTCAGATTCATCCCTGAGGTAGACCCCACAGAACTTGCTGATGAGTTGACTATGGGTGATCAGAGAAGATCAAAAAATGGGTGAATCACTGTATAATTAACTAAGATATGGAAGACAGAAGGAGTGGATTAGAGATGAGGTACAGTCTTCCCAAGAGTCTCCCAAGCCAATTGCAGAGATCCGGTCTTGTTCTAACGGCTTGAGAATCAGACGTATCCGTCACCCCAGCTGAAGAAGGGAGAATGAATGTGCTTTTCTTCACCTTTCTATTCTATCTGGACACTTACTGGTCTGCATGGTGCTCTTACACATTGATGACAACAGTTTTCTTTAGTCAGTCTTCAGATTCAAGTATTGATCCCTCCTGGAAACACGCTCACAGTTCCATCCAGAAATGATGCTTTACTAGATAACCAAGTATCCCTCAGCCCAGGCAATTTGACACATAAAATTAACCATCACACATGTTTATATCCTGCAAATGAACCCAGTGATTTTGCATCTTGGTGAATGTGAAGTCAAAAGGAGCAACCAGGAGAGGATACATTACACAGATGAGGACAGCACAGGAGCTGTTGTAGAGCCATGATCTCCCTGAGGGAGGAAACGTGGGGATCGTATTCACGTGCATATGAACTTCATGTAGGAAAGCACATGTGGGCCAGAGTCATTTATGCACATGCTCAGTTTAAGGTCATAGCTGAAAAAAAGACATATTTCTGGGCATGCTCAGCTCAGGATCATCAAGTTCATGGTTTTAATGGGAAGATGGTGGATCTGAACGCTTCTGGGCATGCTCAGTTCAACATTACTATGGATTAGGTTTCCTCTAGGTCCTTAAACAACTGTCCGAGTATCACGTTGGCCTCGGCTGGTTCTTTATGTTTTTCCGAAAAAAAAAAAAATAGCTGAAAGAAAAAGAAAGGACACATCAAGTTGTGTTAGTGTAAGAGTTCATCACTGAAGGTAGCTCACTTTGTGTCTAACATCTCTAGGGATTAATTTTATAGTTTATAACAACTGAAATTTACCTAATTACAAGTGAACAAATACATGATGAACAGGTAAAAGAAACAATACAGAAATTCTGGAATTTGTTGTCCAATCATATTTTTTGAAATTCAGCCTTGAAAATGTACACCTATCATTATGTATGACAGTATCTTCTCAATAAAGTAAAACTGTGAATCTTCCCATTTATAGATTTATTTCATTCATATTTATTAAACTGGTTGAGGGTCTACTAAGGAACTGCTCACTGATTTTATATGAAATAATTCACTGGAGGAAAGATCACTTTGTCGGAATGAAACAGATAGCTCTTTATTCCTTTTATTTCTTTAGATTAATGCACGAGATGGGAGAGAAATGTGCAGGACATAATCATCCAACATAATCTCTTGGTCTCACTACTTTGGGAGATTGCTCACACCTTCCAATTGCTCTCGCTGAAAGAGTGTTTTCATCAAGAGAGGTGGTTCCAATCTGGGACGCCAAGGGCAGATATCCTGGAGTCCATTATCAAGGGAGCTTGACCAAATGATTAGTTCAGGTCCCCACCATGGCAACCTCAGGCCAGTTGGATGCCAGTCTTGTTAGGAACAACAGAGTCATACATTTTGTGATAATTTGGGCTGCAGAATCTCATTCATCCTTAGTACTTTAGCCACACTTATTGACATTGATTCGTTTTGCTTCCCCTGGGGGTTCTCTTGCCATGATTATGTCCACCAGCTTTCACATCTATGCGGCTCTTCAAAAATTAAACATTGGTAAATGTTTTAAGGACGAAGAGGAAAGCTGTTTAGAGCTGACATGAAAATTTCTCTTGTTTCTTTAAAGCTTGCTTGCCGGGGAATGAAAAGCTACAATTATTTTAACTCGATCATGGGTTTTCACACCAAGGCTGAATGCACAACTACTCTTGGCCTCAGCAATGAGTTTGAAAAGGGAGACACAAAAAGGTAATCAGCTGGGTGTCTTTGGCAGACAAAAGGAGGATGATTCAGGAAGGATCAGAGGGCAGAGGAAATGGCTGCAGAAAACAAAGCATCATCCACAGAATGCTCAAGCTGCAGGTCCAACTATTTTCAGGTCTCTCTTCTCCTTATTATTGAATAGCTGATCGATTGGTGTGCTTTAGCATTAGATTTTCCATATCTCAGTTGGGAATATAAAAGAATCTGATTGGGTTTGAATCATGTCAGTATTTGCCTGGAATGTTTCTGAAAGGAGAACTAATTGTGGAGATTCCCAGCAGTCAGAGGCAACCACAAAGTGGTCTCAGACCTCCCTTTAGCTTTGGAAAAAAACAAAGTACCTTTCCTTCCTTGGATATTTTGGAGAGATTAATCTTTAAAAACAATCATAAGATTATTGGAGCCAAAATCAAACAATGTGCAACAAAAAAGTATTACACAGCATAATAATATCAATATATTTTATGGGAAATTAGAGTGATGTAAATTAAGAGAATTCAGCTTTGAATCCAGACAGGATTCAGTTGGAGTGTACATTGTCCTTACCAGATGTGTGGTTCAGCAGGCAAGACTCTCTCTCTCTCTCTCTCGAGAGAGAGAATTTTTTTTAATATTTATTTTTTAGTTTTCGGCGGACACAACATCTTTATTTGTATATGGTGCTGAGGATCAAATCCAGCACAGCGTGCATGCCAGGCGAGCGCACTACCGCTTGAGCCACATCCCCAGCCCCCAAGATTCTCTCTTAAGGAAACTGAGTTAATAATGCTCATTTTATAGATCTGTCATGGGCATTAGGGAATTCATGTACAATATGCAGCATGTTTGTGGTAATAGTAGACAGTAGATGATACCTAAGCAAATACAGAACAGTTAGTACCCCAAAACTATGTTGTAGGCATACTTTCATCATGAATTTAGTGTGAGTTATATCATATACTCAAATCAATAAAATGTGCAAGATTTTTGTGTTGAATAGCCAGTAAGGAAAAAACAAAATGGGAAGGGCTATCCACTGAGCCTCGTTCCTGTCTTTGTGTTTTCATTTCTCTATGCATCTGCTAATCCCATCCCTCCATCTCTTACCCAACTCCTACTTATCCTTTAAGGCTACCTAGTCTTACCAGAAAGAATAAAGGATAACTGTCTATGCAAAACTGCCTAACCACAGAATTTCTCATGACAGGAGCCTCAAATACAGGAAGGGGATTGCCTGTATTTGAGGCTTCTGTCATGACAAATTTTTAGAAATGGTACCACAAGAGCCTGCATATTCCCTCATTTCAACTAAACTTTAGAAAGGGTCCTTCTTGATTCTAACTCCCTGCCTTCCCCTTTTTAGAGCATTGACTTTAGAAACATTTTAATTATAAATTCTTTTTCTGCCCCTTTATGATGCAAGCCTTTTAAAAAGACTCTCACCAGTTTTACAACCCAGGAATATATTTATCGGGAACCTGGAGGCATGTTTTTGAAATTTGATCCTCAAGGAAGGTAGTGCCTCAAGCTCCCCTTCTCTGTGGGAGGGTAGAAGCCTCACTTTGATGGGAACCAATTAGCGCACAAGGATGGCATGGTCAAAGAGGAAAGCACTTAATAACTCAGGAATAACCCAAAGTCCTGAACACATCCATCCTTCAGCCTCACTGAAGTCCTCTAGCCTCCTTCCCAAGCTCATTCTAGCCATCCCTTCTACAGTAGACCCCAGTAAAATCTCCATGCCTGTTTCCGTATGTCTGGTGTAATTTTTGTTTTGACAGTGGCATTTAACTGGCTTCAGAAGGCAGAGTTTCATCTCCCCAAAATAGATAAGCATGGACTGTCTTTAATTTTTTCCACTAAAAAAATTAGCTTCACCAAAGTGGTGATGGCATGGAAAGCAACTTGTAGTTTTCTATCTTTGGTTTGCACACTGATATTATCCGCCCCCTGCAATGAATCCAGATTTATCCCCAAAAAGGATTCTTGATGAAGGCTGCTTTTATTGACTGAACACCAGGAGATATTCTATGCTTCTACAGCTTCATGTAATACACAAAAAAGTCACAATTAGTCACTAGGGCAGCTTAGCTTCCATAGTCTTGAAGGTAGAGACAATGTCTAATTGATGCCATTGTCTCTAATTCTGAACACTTCTTAGGAAATAGTAGAAACTGAAATTACATATGGTGAAAAATTTAGTGGAATAATATGCCACATTTGAACAATAGAATCACCGGTATGTATTCCTACTTTTACAACACTGGCATATGGATTTGTGTAATACATGCTTACTTTGCTTCACAGATCCTGGGTGTGCAAACAACAGGGAAATCAAACAAGTCAATAATTGTCTTAGTCCAGCAGAGATAGTTTTTTAAATGTACAATTGCTTACAATATGATAAGAATCATACAGCACTTATGTATAAAAACTATAAAAGCACAGAACAATGGATTTTGACTAAAGAAATATTTTCCATTTTTTTTGATATTGAAAACTACTGGAAGCTTTTGCTTAAAATTCTAATTACCTTTGGCTCTTGTAGAGAGCCTGATGCAACAGTTTGGGATGCAATCTAGCGTCTGCAGGTCACTGGGGAGAAGGATTTGGGAAAGATTTGGGGGTAGCGGGAGGTTTTTCCTGGCCTTTCAATGCTGGAGGACTTCTGGGGAGAGAGTTGCAGAAAGGCATTTTTGAGTAGAGGGACTGACAGGGCCAAAGGTCAGAGGTGAGAGCCTGCAAGACACACCATGCAAGAGTGGAATGGTCAGAACAGAATCTGGAAAAAGGGAGAAATGGGCATAACACTGAATATGATACACCTGCCATAATACCTGTGAACACATCTGTCCTGCGTGTATCAAGACAAAAGAGCAACACTCTTTCTGGGAGGATTGTCCATGATAAGCCACCTTATGGCTTGCTAAGCAATATAGCCACATGAGGGAGATCTCTCAGAGCAACATTACCGTAGACATTTATTCTTTGCATTTCTTACAAGAAAAATCCTCGGGAGGATACAGCTCCCCCGTTAATGTGTCATGAACAGTAGCACTTGGTTTGAATGTGTCAATACTGCCTCTGAGTCTTCTGCTCAGTCTGACCCAGTGCACATCTGAATTTCTAGTGGTTTAAGTTTTCTCCAAATACCTCACACTTTTCTGTTCCCTGAAGCTTCAACGTCAGCCAGCAGTAAATGGTACAAGAATCTATTTTGTTGGTGATTTACCTGCAGGGAATCCTCCTTACTTTCTTATTTTACTTCCACATTGAATTTAAATGCTTTATATTTACTTTTCACCAGTAATCATAAGCCCGAGGCCAATGAATGAATCTTGAGTAAAAGAATAAATGAACTGGATTCATTCCAGAACCTAATTCATTTCCTATGAGCAAGTTGGGAGCTTAGAGAGTTAACTGTTTCACATCAAGAGAGTATTTAATATCATAAAAGTCTGCTTTCTATTAGAATCAATTTGAAGACAAAAATATCTATGTATATTTTTTTGTTGTTCCCAATCCCACACAGAGATGTTTCAGAAATAATACTATGATAGAATATTGAATTAGATCTGCAAATACCATCACTTGGTGATTTTAATAGCCTCTCACTAAGATTTTTCTGCCTTAAATTGGTTTCTTAACCAATGATTTATTGTGGGTGTATGGGCACAGCTTTAAAGAGATATTGAATTATGTATGAGTAAGTTGTTTCTATTTTTAAGTTATATTTTAAGTTTTTCTGATCATAACAAATAGAAACTTTATCAAATAATACTATCACCAGTTTATATTATCCTGTAATGAACTAAAGATTTTTAAAAAAATAACACATGTACAAGCTAAAGTAATCACTTCATATAAATTATTAACTATATATATATATATATATATATATAGTAGATAGATAGATAGATAGATAGATAGATGTACTTAAAGAGGAGTGGTTCATATTCATTTAATAACTAGAAGTTCATACGATTATAGCAAAAATTACAGAGGTCATACTATAATAAGAGGCTTAAGAAATATTTAACCTCTCAATTCACAGAATGATATTTTTGTCAAATTCAACTTTGAATATGCCACAGTCATCCTAAAGGCTTCCCATTAAGAACCATCTTGATAAGTGATGGATCCATCTGGGGCTGCGTCTCTCCTCTCTAGTCCTCCGCATTAATCCCACAGCAAGCCCTACCTCCAAGACATGACACCTTAGGTCTGGTGCTCTCGGTCCCTACCGCCCCCCACTCCCTCTGCTCCCACTAACTGACTCTGTTCTGGCTGTCCTCCACTCTAAGTCATTCTTGAAGAAGAATGGTCTTCCCAATTTACAAGTCCAATCAGCTCAGTCTTTGCTGAAGATCCTTCAGCTAGTGACAGCAACATATTTGAAATAAAATTTGTGGGAGAGAAAGTAAATTTAATTCCAGGTTTCAGAAACCTGAAGTCCTCAGGGCTCTGCTCACTTCTCCAGCCTCATGGCCTGGGCTCCTGGCACTTTCTGGCACCCTGGCCTTCTTGCCTGGGTAGGTCTCCCGTGCACTCCAAGCCTCCGTGTGCCTGATGTGTCTACCTGTTCTCCCGGAGTACTCAGTGGTAGTGTCAATGCTATCTCTGGAGAGCCCAGCCCATTTGAAGGATTCGTAAAGGTCTCATTGTGAAGTTTGTCTTATTTCATTCTTTTTTTATTTTCACTTTTCTGCACCAAGAGTTTAAAAGTACCTCTGACGCAATAGTTATCGTTTGATTCCCTTTAAGGACAGAGCCTGGACGACATCAGGTCTCAGGAAGTGAAGACAGACAGCAGATGAATCTGATGTGAGGGTGCATGGAAGTCTGGCAGAGAGGAAGAGCTCAAGCTGGACTTCTAGGGTGGGGCAGGTATAAAACAGATTCAAGTTATTAAAGGGGATGGTCTCTTGAGCTAAGAAAAAATCATGACCACATGCAACAAGAATCTTAACCACTTAAATAAAGAGGTACAACTATATGACAAGAATACTTTCTGGGTGTAGCCCATTCAGAATCTGTTATTTCTGTAGAATCCACGAGAGTGTACAGAGTTTATAGATTTTTGTAATCTTCCCAAGAACCTTGGGAAAGAGGTCTTCAAACTTTGCTTTAAAACAATCTCCTTGTTTTAAATTTACTTTGATACAATGAAAACAGGTCTCCTGTTGACCTAGAACCACATGAAGAACCAGGAAAAGACAGAGTGGGGAGGGAAGGAACTGAGGACCTTACTCAAGCCATCACCTTGGGACCTCGAAGCACAACTGTGCTAAGGGCTGAGCTCCCTTGGTCTCCTGTGCTGTCCACACACACCCACCTCTTGCTGTAACTTTCTTCGGTTGCAGACAGGCTTGAGGTCACAGATCTAAGACTCTTCCTCATCGTCTCGGCCTGTTTCATCTCTACTCACGCTACACACTGTCCTTCACTGACCTTGTTTTCATTGTCACTTCTGAGTTCCCAGTGTTTCCGCTGCTTCCTGCTGGGTCCCTGGAAAATTCTGGACCTAAACTGATGTTACCTGGCTGTGAAGTCAAGGGCTAAGGGATTCAAAGTCTTATTGTTCCAGAAAAGAAAAAGGGAAAAATTATAAAAACAGCTGTCTTTTGAACTGAATAATTCATTAGTCAGACCTCTTCCTGGTGTTTTAGCCGTATCTTCTTGCTGAATTCTCTCAACAAGTCTGGGGCTTAGCTCTTTTTATCTACAACTTACATTTGAGGAATGAAAGGTTAAGTTACTCAAATTCCTATAGTTTTTTTAAGGTAAAATTGAGTTTCTTCACTATCTTGAATGGTCACACTCACCTAATGAATTAGGTGAATGTGACCATTTCTTTGGTTCAAAATGCTATCGATGTGTTGAAGACCTTCTCATGTTTATCCCCCTCTCAGGATGAGCTCCAAGACCTTCAGTTCCAATGGCTGCTATCACTTGTTACTTGAGTTAGCAACGAGACCCCAGCCTCACTGTGCTAAATTAAGTGGTGTTCAATTCCCTCCTCCTGGTCCAAACCTTGTGGAGTCTCCATCCCCATATGAGTATCCATCTTGCTTGCAGTTTCTCTCTCCCAGAGTCAATACATCGTGAACTCTCCAAAATTTATTCTAAATATCATGATTTACATGGTTACAAAGTAAGTCCACAACACAGTCATGTCTTGACAGTGGACTGCACTCTCGATTTCCTTTTTCATCTTCATAGTATTTTCTTCTCAGTTGTCTCAGGGTCTTTTCAAAATCATATGCATCAGGATATCACTTTCCCATGATGACATACAAATCCTCCTTAATCTAGCTTCTGCCAAACCTCCCATCACAGCCTTTGCTACCCTTCCCTCAAATTCCACCAATCTTTGTTTTGTGCCTTATGCAGTAAAATTCTCATCCCTAACGATCGCTGCTCTTCTTTCTTATCACATCATTTTCTATTTTCATAAATGCCTTCTTCTCATATTCAGGTCAGAACGTGGTGTCAACCACCTTTGAGGGTCTTTTCCAGTTCTCTTCCCCAACTCACAACACGCTTTGCTTTATTTAGTAGCAGGTTCCAGTGTCTTAAATCATCTTCCTTTCCTTTCTCCTCCCTCCTTTCTCCCTACATTTGTTCCTAACTTCCCATATTTCTTTCTTTGTTGTTCTTTATTTTCTTCTTCTATACTAAAATGTAAGCTCCAAAGGAGTAGAAAACCCAACTGTATTTTTGGATGCTATTTTGGACCAGGTTATATCCATGACACAAATGACGTAAAAAATACAAATGTACAAGATTTTTTTTTTTCAGGGAAAATTTCTGAGCTGGAAGGCTCAAATGCTCTTTGGACTGTGAAGGAAGGCCAACCCTAAGGTAAGAGGGGAGAGAAGCTTGGGGGAAATGTCCTGGACTTCTGCGTAGTCTAAGAAAGTTTAGGAAAAGTCCTCAGGTTCTTAAGGCAAAACCATCTGGCAAAGGTTCCTGAGTCTCCCGAAGATGGGCCTGTCCTGGCATCTATGTGGCTGGCTGTGGTTTGCATCAGCTGTGAGGTCTGGGGCAAAGGGGGCTGTTGGCCCACAGTTAGCAGTGGAGGCCTTCCCTAGTTCATTCCTGGGGGAGTCTGCTAGCAGGAGTACTGCTTACTCAAGACGAAAACCAACTCTTGACATCTCTAGCTGTTATTTACCACAGAGATTTATTTTTTCCCTAAATAAATGGCTAAGATGGAGCAAATCAATAATATGTAAGACTTCATCTCATCCCCCCAAGCAGATGACAATGACAGAGATGACACCTAAAGCATTGCATTGAGGAAGAAAAGAGTAGGTCTAACTCCTTCTAGGGAGGGGACCAAGGGTGATCCATGGCAACGCAGAGTCCCAACACTTGCCCAAAAGGAACATGCCCAGGATGTCTGCAGCTAGCTCTCCTTTGCTTGATGAGGTTGGAACAAGCTGTGTCCTAAGAATGTCTAGGAGCTCTGAGCATGTGGGTCTAAGCAGAATCTTCCCGTGCTATAGTCCACATGTCCAGACATTGAGAGGGGATACCTGTGATGCTTTAAATATGTGAGAGCACAGAGCCACATGTACAGGAAAAGCCAACTTTCCAACTGTTTTCAGCTACTTTTAAAGACACATAGTAAATGAGTGTGTGTCACTGTGGATTAGACCTCAACGGCACCTATCTAATAAAATGCCAGAATGACTCAGGGGTAACAGAAGCCAAAAAACCAGCACAATCTAGACAGTTAACTGGAAAGTGGTGAGCTCAAAGTTGTGAAAGGAAGGACTGATTATCACATTGTACCTGGCTAGCATTCCATTGTTGAACAGCACTAGTACTAGAGAAGAGATAAAATGCAACTCATTAGTTGATTGACAGGAGAGGCAGAAGTGGGAACTCAATCAAGAATATGTCAGCACTGGCTCTGCCCCAGCCTCTTTCTCAGAAAGGGGCTGCCCCTGGAAATCCCCAGGACTTCCTCAGCTCCAGGCAACTTCCCACCATGGGTCGGAAACCACCCTTTTATGATACCTGTCATTGCTGCAGATCAGAGTCTATCCTTACCTCATAATAGAACACCATTTAACCCCTTCCTGCCATCTTTCTGCCTTTCTGCCAAGTGATGGATAGAGTGGAGAAAATCCCAGAGACTTGCTTTTGTTTCTGGACTGAGGAAATTATGTTGTACCAGGGAATAGTGGGCCACATGGATTAATAGTCTCATAGGTCCCCATCTATTTACATCGTGGATCAAACTAAAAGTAACTCAGATGCAAATGGCCATAAAATTAATCATTTTCAAAGGTTGAGAACCCCTAAGTTTAAGAATTGTGTATACATTATTTACAGAATATACAAAAGTATGCTTCTGCATAAATCAGCTTGGTATTAGGTGCCAGCTTTTAGAAAGGAATAGGCAGATATATTTTCAGAAATGACAGTGCCATTGCTTAAATGAATAAAGAGCAGGGATTTACAGAGTACTGGAAAAGAGTAAAATGTGACATTAAGGCTTTTACTAATCCAGTAAAAATTCTACAGTTGACCCATGTACTGGGCACAAGCACCTAAAGGGAAAGATAACTCAGTACTTTGGCAAACACCTCTTGGCCTGAGTAGCCAGTTTCAGATTGCAGGGCCTATAAACCCTGCAAAAAAGCCTTGGATTTATTTGCTGGAGGTCCTGAGGCTTGAGGGAACATCTTGGCTCTATTTCATCAGTTTTGAGGGGCTCATTCTTCATTTTTTAGGAAAATGACTTTTGTAATCATTAGTACTAATAACACACATATAACTCTGAAGTCGGCCTGGCATCCAGACACCAAATAGATAGGCAGTTTCTCATGTGATCTGTGTAACAGACACATAGGATTTCAATCCTCTGAACATCCTGTGTCTACCTGCAGTTTTCCATTACATACGTACCTGACTCTCAGTTCCAAGATTTCCTCCAACTAGAGGAACTCACTGTGGGTCAGGGGCAGGAGGTCAGATGTTTGGGGCAGTTAACATGCTTCAAAGAAATTCCCTGTCCTTGGCAGTTAGGATATGGTAGATGAATACCCAAGTTTCTTCAACTCTCTGATTCGATGGTATGGAAGCGTGTCCTAACCAATTTCCTGCAAGTTCCCAGCAGGACTGGATCCCAATTTTCTATAGTTTCCTATTCTTCAATTCAGTCTCTCTCGGCTTGTGCTCCTTCCTTGTGTAGATCCACATGCCTCCATTTGTGCTTCCTAAGATGATTAACCAAATAAACTGCTGGCCTTTTATTCTGAAATCAGTCCCTTCCTTGGAAAAGTCCATTACAAGACACACAGTGTACAGGGCAAATGGTGCTGCACTCGTATTAAATATGGAACCACCGCAAAAATTATGCAATTTGCTTGAGCTCACACTGTTATTAGCAGCAAGCACAGAACTGTGATCTTCTAAGAAATAAACTGTATTTATATCCCCCTGATATCTAAGTACTGAGAGGTCAAAGTATGAAATTCTCAGTGTAGAGCATAGTAAAATCCAATTTTTAGTTTGTTTATTTTGTAAACAGTGGTGATAATGATATTAAATATTTGTGGGCTTTGGAAATTTATGTCTAAAATTATCTTGTTTCATAAAACATGACAGACAAGGAAGCACTTTTCTAGAATGGTTCATATTTGCCCAAGACATCTGATCATGTCAAGGAGATCCAAATCATATGAGGCACAGTGGCTCTGGATAACGAGGTCACGTTTCACTGATAGTCACTGAGCTGTACAAGGGTCTTAACAGTGCCAATTTCTCCTCAATCAATGGAAGGAACTAGAAAGTGTTGATGTCTCCATTTAACGCATATTTATTGATCATCTACTCTGTGGCAGGAGTAAATGTGAAATTCATGGTGCTGTTAACAGAAACAGTTTGAAGGCTGGTGCAGATCTGCAACCTCATTATTTGTGTAGGACCTGGAAAACCACCAATGGTGCATGTCATTCAAAAGTGAATGTGATCATAATTCCTACCTCAAAGAGTTGTGGTGAGCAATCCATATCAGGGATCTGGGCTGCAGGGACTCCCAAACCATTGCACACACCCTTGCATCTATCTCCCAGGAACTCAGGACTCATGTTTTCCAGTCCTCAGAAGAGCTGGAACTCACTGTCCCTTACTGGAATAATGGAGAGAGAGAATTTTGAATTCACCAGGGCACAGTTGTAGGGTATGTTATGATTGATTGAGCTTAGTCCCCAATCTATGTTGCAGTCAGGGGTTAGTGCTTGATGCTAAGAATCCCAGAGGGTTGAGAGGATCATGCCCTGTAGTGCCCATGATCATGAGGAAACAAGGCTCAGAAAGACCCTGGAACATGCTCTCTGTTTGTCCTCAAAGAATGACTTTTCCAATCAGAGTCAAAAGTGGACCCGAAAATTGATTCCAAAAAAAAAAGTGGTCTTGTGTAGACTAGAATGGTAATAAAAAGCCCTCTGATTCTCTTAGACCAAGTTATTAACCCAGAGCACACAAATGAGATTGAGCAGATACTGAACCCCTTGACCCAATTCTGAAATGCATTTTGCCTGTGTGCCTTTGCATAGGGAGGAGTAAAAGAAGAGATTATCCACATATGACATATTATCAAACAGATCCATGACTGCAAAGAGATGAGGAAATGCTATTAAGCAATCAATAAGGTACATCTTGGAGAAAAATGTACAGACTCTGCTGCCCCAGACAAAGGAGAAAAAAAGCTCATAATTATAGACTTTAGCCATCTTAGATTTGCTTCTATCATGAACAGTTCAGAGGTGGGTATTCTAGGATTGGCAGTGCTCCACCAACCTCAGCACACAGGATGTGTTTTTATATTCAGGTGCCAAATGCAGCTCCCACCATTGCACCTGTGTTACCTGTGAGAGGAAAGGTAAGGAGAGGGAAGGAGACAGGTGTCCAGTCAGCCTGAGGGAGGGTTGAGAAGCAGCCCACATCCCATTCATCAGAAGTCAGGCACAAGGGTACACAGAAACAAGTACATGTAAATTTAAACCCATCTAAAATGCAAAATTATTATGAAAGGGAAAACAGAGGGTTGTATGATAAATATGTGGACAATTAGCAGCCTTTGACATAGCCCCCACTACAGCATCCCTGCTATTTTCCTATCTAAGAATAAACCAATCGTTGGAATGGAGGCAGGTGGGAAACAAAAAGTCAGAAGAATAAAATATCCATTAGCTGGCTGAGAATCAAGCCTAGTCAACTGTATTTTCAGTCATATGATATGATTTTAAAGGAGATCCTGGGGACAAGAATAATAGTTGATGTCAGCCTCCTGTAACTCAGCCCACTTAAGGTCTATCTATAAGAGGCAGTTTAGTGGTTGGTGCCCAACACATATTTATTTATCTGGTGGGATTTCAGAACTTGTTAACCAACACCCACAATGTTTTTAAGAAGAACCCAGCTCAAAGGACACTAGATTAACTAGTACATGTACTTTACACTTTGGTTGCTGATTAAATATAGGATCCTACACAATTCTATTAACCTTACTGAGGCTTACATTCATCTCTAAAATCTGCAGACTTTTGATTTGAAGTTGGGATAAGACTATGGTAAAGAGATACATAGAAACATGTTTAATTATTTTATGTAAATTTGCATAAATAAAATAGTATTTCCATTGTCTTCCCAGAAATATCAAAAATAAAAGTCGAGGAAACATTGAAAAATGATGCATCATTTAACTGTTGCCACTCAGGGCACAAAGCAAAGCCTCTACTTTACAGTCAGTAATAAAGGCAGCCAAAAACAGCTGCAAAATAACAAAGCACTTGGGTGAAGAACTGAAGAAAAGAAAAACAGATTGGTGACATGGTTCAGAATCAGCAAGCTTCAGAAACCGCAGCAAAGAAACCATTTCTAAAAAGAGCAAAGTAAATTCTTTTTATGGAACAATCTGAGTGAGATTAGGGATGATCAGGAAACAAAGAGGAACTATCATAGCCCTGGTTCAGTTTAAAGAATCAGAGCAGTTGCTGCTCCATCCACAGAAGCACAGGGGCGCCATATTGGCAGAAACTGGTCTGTGTCTCCCACAGCAGAGAAAAGGAAATCCTTTGAACAATGGGCTGTTTCTATGTCTCAGGATGATCAAGGGCACTTCCCACATAAATGTCTAGCTCATTTAATTGATGGTATTAGAAAAGGAATGCCTCAGGATTAGACCACCGACATAATGTGAAATGAAAACACAAGATTAGCAAACTTACTAGTATGAGACGTAAATAAAGTTTGTGGGGAAAATACTTTTTCATTTCTGGCATGTTTAATACTTTTGTCTGTATTTTGAAATTTAAAGACAGCTTGCCTGGACCAAGATCTTTGGATTGCATATTAGTTATCTAAAGTGGGGAACAAATTCATCTAAAACCTGGAGACAGAAATAGCCCTACACGTTTATCTTCCATCTCTCAGCCTCTGTGGACCAAGGATCAGGAGCAGCTGGGTGGAAAGCAAGCCCACATAGGAAGGAGAGATTTTCTTACCTACATTTTGGTGTGTTTTGAGCTATGAACCATGTGACCTCTTTAACATCCCAGACCAAGAAAGCGAGTTTGTTTTCCTGGAGCATAGAGGACCCAATGCAGTGTCTTCCTCCTCGGCCCTGGGACTCTCAGCTCCCTGATCAGGTGGCTGATGTAACACCTGATACTTGCCCCCGGTATGTGGTCAGTGCTTCACATCCTGGTAAGTCTCTTCATTTCATGGTCTCCCAGTGGGGTCCTGGGGTCTGTCCTGTTATTGTCTTTCTTTTAAATGTGAGACAAATGAGCCACAAAGGACCCAGGGAACAATTTAACCAGGAAATGTGCCCTCCCAAGGGAACCATCTGATTTGAATAGAGGCTTCCTGGGCCCGCCCCCCGTACCCCATACCATAATGCTAAAACTTCAAACAATGCCAGGGGGGGCAAGTTTTTATCAAACCACAAAGTTTAAAAAGTGGAATTCCCCATGGTTTATACAATTCTGCCAGGATGCCCCTCAACTGGAGAGTGACCTAACTTAGATTTGCCTTGGGAGCCACTCGATTTGCCTTGGGCAGGTTGCCTGGCTTACAGCTCCTTAGTGTTATTTTTGTGGGGCAGAGGGAGGTATGAAGTGCTATAAAATTGACGATTTTATCTTTTCTGATATTTATTTATTTAGGGAGCTTGTTGTCCCTTAAAGGTGTTAATCTTCATTGCTTGTCATTTCCAATCAATTTATGGTGCTGAGGGTGAGCTGTGGACTGCTAAATCAATGCCAATTATAACTGAGTGCCTTCGTGGAGGCTCAATTGTGCGGAATCCTCCACCATCCTCAATTTATAGCCTCGTTACTGGAAAAAAATCTGAAATTCTTTTCTATGCTGTCTCCCTTAATTATAATCTCTCAGAGGCATTGGAGATAATGGCACCCATGTCTTTCAAACTAAATTGTTGAGTACAAGACAACTCTGCTAGCTTTTATAGGCCCTAGGCACACATGCGTCTGGCTGCACACCCTGTGAATCATCCACATCACAAGGGGTAGCCTGTCGTGTGCTATAAGAAACAGCACTCCACTACATAGAGGCTCATGCAAAGTGATGAAGAGGGAGGGACACTTAACATTTTTAATAAATATCCTTGTGGTCCTAGGTGTTCTGACAATTTTTGCAGTAATATGAAGGATTTTGCTTTGCTTTGCTTTGCTTTGCTTGGACATGTATATATTTCAATACTGACTTTGAAATATATACTTTAAGGGGAAGCTTTACGTACTTGGAAGATGGCCTCTTGCTCTAAAATACCCTGCTTCTGCCAAAGCTCCTCGTGGCCAATTCCTGCTGTTAGATTGAGAAATAGTTAATCATTGCTCTATACAAATGGCACCCCCAAAGCTCTGCCATGGCTCGGAACTTCTCCAAAACAGGGCTGCATCCCAATCTTCCTTTATTTTAGGATTCTCATGCTGAGTCCCTTCCAAGGAATAAGGAAAAGGATAGGATTTTTCTGCCGCAGACACAGTATAAGGTGAACATACTCTTCCAGGAAAGGAGAGTGCTGGTGGGGAAACACATGTGAGGAGAGGAAAGAGATCAGTGGAGAGGATCCCTTCCCTACGGTCTCTGAGCCGGGTCAAGGAGCCCACAGTGAGAAATGCTTGGGGACTGGTGTTGTGGAGGGATTTGCAAGTATAGGAGCATCTACAATAGTCATGTAAACCTGGGCTTCTGCTGTGTTTTGTTGCCTTCCTCTTTGTTGGGTGGGTTGGTTTTAGAATTTCTGCAGGGCCCTCCCAGGTCTTTACCAAGCCCTTCTACATTGGACAGCAGGGTTACTTGCCCACTGTGTTCCTTAGGGGAAACCCAGGAGAAAGGGGAACTTCATCCTTTGCCTCTGTGGTGAGGGACACAGGTAACAAAGGAACCTGTAGGGAAGAGGAGTCCTGAGGATATCAGCCTTGATCCTTCTCAGCAGGGTCTGGAAGGCTGTGAAGGCCCAAGAAAGAGGGAAGAAGTATTTACAGGCTGTGCAATTTCCAGCTAATATTCTGGGATCTACAAGCAAGTGCATACATTTTGAAATTTACTATCATTTTTGAGATCAAAAGAATCCAGTCTTTGAAATTAATTAGACGCAAACTTCTAGTTCTTTCGGACTTCCTCTTGCTCAGTGTGTGACTCCGAATATAGCACATGAACGCTGAGGCTCCGAGTCCTCAGTTATACATGTCAGGATCTTACTCCGGTGTCCTTCAAGATGGTTAACAGAGAAACAGGTGTGGGCAGCAATGAGCCTACTCTTCTCTCTTTTTCCACTTTTTTCAGAATGTGGAAGAAAAAATCACATTTATTTAGAGAACTAACAGCCTCCCTTCTCCACATTCTAACACTCAATTCTTCTAAGTTTTACATTTGAAAGGTTTTTGAAACTGCAGACATGATTTCTAAGCATACCCAGACTGCTGTGCAGAACTGAGTATGATGTTGAAGTGTGAGACACGGGCCTGGGGTCACCAGGAATTTGTAGTTTACTTGAGGGGAAAACTCCCTGCATAAATGAGACCCAAGTGGAAGGTTTTCTATTAAGCCCCCAGATGGGTGAGAGACCGCCATAGGTACTGACAGACAGAAAGTGAGAGTGGGTTAGAGAGGAGTCCTGGAAAAGGGAGAACTTAAATTTTTAGTTAGTTTCCAAGTCCAAAGTTTACAATATTCAAATCCCCCTCCCCAGGGTGTGGTGCTTGGCAATCTTATCCTCTTACTCAAAGATCCTGTGAAGGCCCTAGGCGTCCAGATTCAAGGGTGCCAGGCAGCAAGGTTTCCTGGTGGAAAACCTCTGAGGGTCGATGAATGCGATGATTTTAAGGCCTCCATCCCTTCAAGCCATGCTTGGAATGATTCCTCCCTTCCTAAGGATAAGGCACGTCGAGCAAACCAGATGTATCAACACTTGTTTTTTAAGGACAGGTAACTGGATCTTGAAATTTCCCCTTCAGAAAAGGCCTAGAAACTCCATGAAATTTTTATGTTGTAGTTGGATGAAATATCTCAGAAAATAAAACTCTTCACATCTTTTATGCCAGTTTTTCATGGAATGCACTTATGAGCTCTGCAGAGATTTTATTATTTTCATTATTTTACAGATTTAAAAATAAATTTACTGCTCATGTGATTTTTTTTTTTCAGTTTGTTATGCCACCTTCACATGATGGTTGAATCTTTGAAGCACAGGAAGAATGTGTTTTGGAAATCTCATTGGAAAGAGCTTATGATAAGGGAGGAAAAATATGCAAGGTGTCAGGGTCTGTATTTCTGAATCCAGTGCCCATGTAGCTGTGAATTTCCTTGTGATCTTGAGCAGGCAATATCTAATCTGCTCTGTGAATCAGTTATTTTTTAATACTATCTTTACTTCTTACAGAATTTTTGGTTTTCATTGTGGGAATTCAATGATATAAGGCAAATTCATTTATTTGTCCAAAACCTGTTGAAGGCTCTAATGTGCCCAGTGGTGTTTTCACATCAGCCTCCAGAGGGAACAAAAGGGCCTCCGTGCCTGTGAGGGGTCACAGCTGCACAGGGAGACAGATTCAAAATCAAACCACTGTAGACCATAGACCACCGCAGACCACTGTGCATCGCTGGGCTACAGACTCCATGCCAGGCTTGCAGGTTGAGAGGCCCAGCAGCCCGGATGAGGAAGAGCAAGAGGGAGGAATCCTGGAGGAGCCAGGCTGAGCTGGGTTCCCCAGGCTGGGAAGGGTGAGCCATGGACAGCAGGGGAGGACTCTGAAGGAGGAAAGCAGAGTGAGTCCTCTGTAGGGAAAGATGGCAATTCCTCTGCCCAGAGGGCCACAGCGAGGGGCCATGGACACGTTTTCTCCACATTCTGGAGGCTGTTTCCAAGATCTTGACCCTGACATTGCGTTCCTGTTGAAGATGCTGTCTCTGTGGGGATGGCCACCTCCTTACTGTGTCCCCACATGGCCTCCTCCCTGTGAGTGAAGGGAGAAAGGCCCAGTGGCCTGAAGTCCCAGGATTAGGGCCCCACCCTCTGTCCCAAGTGCTCCCTGCCTTACCAGTCACAAGGAGTTAAGGCTTCAACAAAGAAATTTGAAGGGAAGACAATTTAGTCCATAGCAGATACTTTGGTTCGGAAAATAGAGCAAAATTCAGGTCCCAAATAACCAGAGGCCTCAGCTATTTTAGAGTTTCGTGAAGAATCAGAGAAGAGCTCTGTGAAAATGAGTTGTCACAGGGGGGCATGCAATGTTCTGTGTACGCCTGGGGGGACTGTGCCCATGGCCCCAAGCAGGGCAGAGCCTAAGGGTCTGTTGCAGTTCATCAAAATTCCAAAAGAAGTTAGAGCCAAGCAGATTAGAATGCTCACATACCCTGCAGGGCAACAGACGATGCCCAAGGCACAGTATGCATGAAACAAACTCTGCTGAAGGGAAAAGATTCATGCCAACAACATTTTAATTACCCTTCCTTACAGTTAATGCCGTCTATGTCTCCCGCTGTGACTGTGTTAGTAATGGGTTGTACGACTTCTGTCCTCTGAGGAGAGAAAACTGAATGCAGCCTAGATTCTTCAGAACAAAGGCAGTAGCTTGGAGATGGCAAAAATGCCCTCGGATTTAGTCAGTTTGTGACTTTCAAGCCAAGAATAAAATTGAAAAATCAGACGAAGTAATAAATAGCCTCATTAAAAAAGCATGAATGCAGCGTCCCTGATGTCGTTCAGCTAGGCGATGGGATGGGAAGAGGATTACCAGAGAGGCGGAGGGAGTCAATGAAGCTCAGCAACTCCCTCCTCGTCTAACCCTGTAAGAATTTTTTAAACTCCAAGCCTCAGTTTCCCCATCTGTAATGTGGGGGATGATGGCATCTTGGTTACAATCTCTCTGAGACCGCACACACCATGTTCTTGGCAGAACTCTAGTCAACCTGGAAAGAAAGATCCTGGTACAAGCAGCTGCCAAGGTGGTGGTCTTAGAGGGTGGGGATTTGGGGAAGTGATTTGGTCATCAGGGCAGGGTCCCCACAGTGTCCGTTTAAAAGAGGCTTGATGGAGCTTGCTTTTGCCCCGCTGCCATGTGGGGACACACGGGAGGTGCCATCTATGTGTAATGGGCCCTCACCAGTCACCAAATCTGCAGATACCATGATCTGGGGCTTCCAGCCTGCAGAACTGTGAGCTACTGATTTTTGTCACTTGTCAATGACTCAGTATGTAGCATTTTGGTACAGGAGCTTGAGTCAACTAAGGAACAAGGATTTTCATTTTATGAAGATACTTATATATTCTTCTTTGGGGAAAATGAGAATTAATTTGGAACATATAACTCTAACTTGGAACATATAACTCCAACAAGTGGAAGGTAGCTTCTTTATTACCTTTTATGAGTGGCTCAGCCATGGCATAAAGTTCAAAGAACAGATGTATGGATGTCCTCTTGACCAGCTCTTGTCATTCTTCACACGAGGTCTGGGAATTCAGATGAACCTTACCTGTGATGAGGCCGCGGTGGGAATGTTTGAGTAAGCAGGGAAATTCCCAGGTGAAATGGAGGAAGCAGCTTGCATTTTCTACAGGGAATTTTGACTTAGGTGAACCTTCAGGGGTTGGCTAGAGACAACCTTAAACATCTTAGAGCAGAGTGAACCTGTAATGACCTTAAAACAAAACACCAGTGTAAGAGAGGGAGAGCGAGATCTTCACCCAATTCAATGTTGTAGGTTTTAAATATCAGTACTTCTTCCCAAATGAAATTTTCCCCTGGTTCCAGAACTAATGATAATTGGATGAGACACCAAGGACTTTGCCTTGATGTCTGGGGAGCCGCAATGCCAAGTAAGACCACAGTCAGACACAGGGACTCAGGCAGAGCTCCAAAGCCACCTGGAAGTGAAGCAGCATCCAGGAAGAGGGAAGGGGCTGGGTGGGGCTGGAGCAAAGGAGATGAGCAGGGGCCCCTCCGAGGAATCCTGCTGCTGTGACCAGTGAACCAGGGCTTATGTCTTGGGGGTATCCTTTCAAGGTGTCATCTGATTCACTGGGGAAACAGCAATGGCGCTCACTGAGGGCTGCTCCATTGGTGAGAGGTCCCTCATCATTTTCTGCACACCTTGCACTGGCGCACAGCTTACACTGGCGTGACCTGGTACCTTTTCCTATGCTGTTACTTCAACCCACAATGCTTTTCCTCCCAGTCTCAGGATGAGTAAGACCCATACCTTGAACTTCAATCTACAACACTGATTCCTCTTCCCCAGTCTCCAGTGCCTCAGAGGCAGAATGAAGGTCTTTCCACTCCAGATGCCCCTGGACCTTTGTGCCCTCTATGAGCCCTGCTCTTGTCTAATGACCTGTCATTTGAGTTTCCTTAACCTGTCTTTCAGCAGAGCAAGGGCATCCAGCCATTTGCAAACATGTAACGAGTAATCAACGTATCTATGCATTTATATGTTTGGATTTTTGACATGTTTGGCTTAAAGGGATTCTTGGCATTTACATCCTAAAGTTATTTGGGAGCTCAGAAATTCAGCAGCATGGCAACCTCTCTTGGCAGGAAGCAGGACCTGCATCCCTGGTTTGGGTTTCGACCCCCAATTTCTGTGTCTGGTGGGTCCATGGAAGACAGGCAAGAGTGTTTAAAAAATGGAAGGAGCATGGCAGTGCTCCTGAAAGTGGGGTTCTTGCATTCTCAGTAAATAAGACACACACCAAAACAAACAAATAATGAAACTCCGCTTTAGCACTTCAGATTCAGAGTCCTAAGGCAGAGGGTGGAGGGCCAGCACCTGGGAAGGCAGAGCAAAGCTAAAAGTCCACTCTCTCCCTCACCCTGCTCTGCTCCATCTGCAGGAACCCGATGCCTGAAAATTGTATTTCCCGGGTTTCCTTTCCCATCACTCTCCCCTTTTGTTCCAGCAGTGGGAGAAATTGAGGTGAGAGTGAAACGAGGTGGACTTTCTTGGTTTTGGAAACCAGGTCAGTGTCACCACAATTCCTGATGCTCATACTTCCATCTAGGGTCCAGGCTCTCCCAGGGACTCCTCCCCACAGGTTCTTGCTGTGAGCTGGCTCTGGCTCTGGTTCTGGTGAAACCACATTTGTGGTTTGGATATGAGGTGTCCCCAAAATGCTCCTGTGTGGGACAATAAAGGAATACTTAGAAATGAAATGATTGGGTTATGAGAATGTGAACTCAGCTGATGCATTAATCCTTTAATAGTGATTAACTATGTGGTAACTGTAGGCAGGTAGGGTGTGGCTGGAGGAGGTGGGCATTGGGGGCGTGTCTTTGGGGTTTATATTTTGTGGTGATGAGGAAGAGAGCTCGCTCTCGCTCTCTCGCTCTCTCTCTCTCTCTCTTTCTTCCTGGTGTGATGTCCTGAGACACTCTCCTCCACCACACTGTTCCACCATGATGTTCAGCCTCACCTCAGGTCCCAAGGAATAGACAGCTGTCTATGGACTTAGACCTCTGCAACCATGAGCCCCCAAGTGAACTTTTCCTCTTGTAATTGTTCTTGTCAGGTCTTTTGGTCACAGCACCAAACAATCACCCTCATGGTTCACTCCTCAGTCCTAGGGTTGTTGCCAATCCAGCTGTTATGATTTGAGTACTGTTTCTAATATATATATTGAAATGTAGTCACCACTGTCACAGTGCTAGGAGGTAATTAAGTCAGGAGGCCTTGTCCTCAGGTTGGAGTAATAGCTTCCTAATACAAACAGGTTTGGCTCTCACAGATGCCCTCTGTCCTTCCCCTTTGGCAGTGTTATGAGCATCAAGAAGGCCTTTGCCTGATGCAGCCCTTCAATCCTAGATGTCCCAGTTTCCAAAATTGTGAAAAATTCGTTTTGGGGGGTATTTTGTACATTACTTGGTCTGTAGCACTCTGTTATAGAAGCAGAAAACAGAGTGAGACACCATGTTTTAAGCTTTATCACTGTACCCACATCAGACTTTTTGTGCTGAATCTCCTGCTATGAGTTCTCATTCTCTGCCGGCACCCTGACAGATATATCTTAAACGGATTAAATTGGATGAGAAAACTGAGGCTCCTGGCACGCTGGTACATGGCCGACCACCTAATATGGAAAGGCAGGAGTGGGATCGAGACCCTACCCGGGGGGAGACAACCTTTCCCATTAAAGGACCTCACTGTTCATATTTAGAATCCATGGGCTACAAAGTCACAGCTGCTCAACTTTGCCTTTATACTTTGGTACATTTTGCCTTTAGAGATGTTATGTTTAAAAATACAGTCTTGGCTGTATTGCAAATAAGACTTTACTTATAAAAACAGGTAATGGAATGGATTTGGTCCATGGGCTTGGGTTTGCTGGCCTTTGTGCTGAACAGAACATGGCATTACAGCAGCCATGTGGGTAGACACAGGTGTATCTGCTGAAGGTTCTGTCAGATCTCATGATCCATTTCCTTTTTTTTTGCCACAGAAGTTCTGAAAAAAATATTAGCCTGAAAGTAGCTAGAGGACTTCTGAGCCTTGGCCTCCAGAAACCCGTCTGGATGGTACCTTGCTAACCATAAGTGATGTGACACTGGGTCTGCATCCGGCCTTCACCCTCTTTCCTCACACTTGTCAATCAAAGTGGAATCTCACATTCATAATAATTAGATTTTTGAGAATTAGAAGGTTTTGTTTTTTGACAAATATCAGCAGCTCCATTTGGTGGAGCAACCTTTGGAACATCCAGGTTACAAGTAGACAGAGAGCTACCTTTTTATTCTTGCTCAGAGGAGAAATAGCGTTTCCCATGCAAGCACACATGTAGAAATTTTCTTTGACTCGCTGTCAAATTAAAAGTTAAAAGGCCCAGATTCTTGAAATGATTTTTCTGGGTGAATTTGGAAAATTCTCTTCTCTCCAGGCTTTAGTCATGACCTTCTAAGGTACTGCTGTTCACCATGTCCACTCAACTCCTTTATAGAGCATCCTTTGACCCTTTTGGTGTCCAAGTTCAGTTCTCAGGGCCACAATGAACTAGGTAATGTTACCAGTTATGGGGGCTTATGGGAGAGCACAGGATCCTGAAACTGAGCCAATCTGCAGTGTTTGCCAGGTAAGCACAGGGCAACATAACCAGCAATTGTCTTGTGCATCACATTTAAAAATGAAAGCACAATTCAAACTTCCAGGAGATCCATTTCTGGACCTTCTAGAAGTGAAGACATGACCTGCATATGGAGTGTACTAGGCAGTGGAAAGTCAGGGCCCATTCATGTAGAAGCATTCACTCAGTGTTCCTTGCTATGGATCACTAAAGCCAGGCCCTCTGTGACAGGGTATGCAGCAGTTTAAATAGACCAATGCAACCTTGATGCAGAAGTCTGCATGCCATGCTAGAAACCTCCTGAGCTGGGAAATAGAAGCCACAGTTGAAGCCCTCCTTGCCACCTCCTAAGCATGGAGGCATCAACTAAAACATCGCTGCAGGTAGAGCCTGCCACCTTCAGATGAATGCTTATTTGCCCATTAAAAATTGTTTTGACAAAATGCCACTCACTTTTCATTCTAAAAACATAATAGGCTGTGGGTATGTGTACGGGAAGGTCAGGCACACTGTGGGTCTGAGAGTTTGGGAGAGAGCGTCCAGGCTGCAGTCTTTCCTCAGAATGCTTTCATGCCTGGGCTCTCCATGTTGGCTGCATTAATTTCCATCTTGATTGGAAGCTAAAGTGGGCTATTTAAATAAATAGCAGGGAACAAAGCACACATTTGTCTTTTAAGTATTTATTAATCATTTCTCATGGATTTTGAAGAGATGTCAGATAGGTATTGAATAAAAGATTTACTGTAAAATGAATCAGTTAATCTGGACTTTGCCTCCAGATCAGTGGACATACTTTCAAGTTGCATTTGAAACATCACACACCAAGACACGTGACTGCACTCACTCATGTGCATGTCTCAATGTAGATGCCCTGCATACATTTATAACATGTTAAATATTTTTGAGTGGTTGCTATGCATGAGGCAGTGTGCTAGTGTGCATATCTATGTGTGCGAATATTTCCATCTGTGTGTGTACATGAAGTGACTGATTATAATTTTTATAAAGATTAATTTTAAACTTGAAGGTCTAGAATGCAAACATTCTTACCAATGATTAGGTGATACATATCATGTGCACTAAACCATTATTGAACAAAGAAAAGCTTAACTCCAGGGACAGTTCCAAATCAAACATGATTGATTCAGTATCCTATGCATTTCATATAATTAAAGCCACTGAGGCTCCCTGCTGTATTTCTCAGGTGTCTCCCATACGACCAGCACCGAGCACATGTCTGTGGATGGCCTCGTTAAACCTGGCATCTGATGAGGACCTGTATGTGTTCTGTTTCTCACTCCATCTCCTCATTATGATGTTCTGGATCAGGTGGGAGAGCCGACTTAGAAGTCACACTTTCCATGGGTGGTCAGTCTCCCCATTCTTCCTCATGGTTTTGGAGCACTCAAATTACTGGTGAAAGCAATTAAAGCTACTTACACAAAAGCTTATTGGACAAAGGCCAAGATGTTAATACAATGACAGGTACTTTTGAATTGGAAAAAATCTAGTTATTTTAATTTATTAATTTAAAAAATTTAACGTTGCTGCTTATATTTGCTAAAAGAGAAAATGATCAATGCATACATAAAGTGTTATTTGTATTATGAAAGCCTCAGCTTTCTAGATCTAGACACTGAAAGTGCCTATCCAAATGTACACTTCATGTGCTGGGGATTTTTGTCTCTTTTGTCTATTGCTTTTTCTGAAAAGCTTAAAATACTGCTGGGCATTAGCAGGGCTAATTTTCCTTTATGTATTTATTTATTTATTACTGGGGATTGAACCCAGGGGTTCTTTACCACTGAGCCACATGCCCAGCCCCCTTTTTCCTTTTTTATTAAGACAGAGTCTCCCTAAGTTGCTTAGGGACTTACTGAGTTGCTGAAGCTGGTATTGAATTTTAGATCCTCTCGTCTCAGTCTCACAGTTGCTGGGATTACAGGCATGATGTTCCGTGTGACTGGCTGGCAGGTCAATTTTTTTTTTTAAATTTTTATGTTGGTTGTTCAAAACATTACATAGTTCTTGACATATCATATTTCACACTTTGATTCAAGTGGGTTATGAACTCCCATTTTTACCCCGTATACAGATTGCAGAATCACATCGGTTACACATCCACGTTTTTACATATTGCCATACTAGTGTCTGTTGTATTCTGCTGCCTTTCCTATCCTCTACTATCCCCCCTCCCCTCCCCTCCCTTCTTCTCTCTCTACCCCATCTACTGTAATTCATTTCTCCCCCTTGTTTTTTTTTTCCTTTTTCCCCTTTCCCCTCACTTCCTCTTGTATGTAATTTTGTATAACCATGAGGGTCTCCTTCCATTTCCATGCAATTTCCCTTCTCTCTCCCTTTCCCTCCCACCTCTCCTCCCTGTTTAATGTTAATCTTCTTCTCATGCTCTACCTCCCTACTCTGTTCTTAGTTACTCTCCTTATATCAAAGAAGACATTTGGCATTTGTTTTTTAGGGATTGGCTAGCTTCACTTAGCATAATCTGCTCTAATGCCATCCATTTCCCTGCAAATTCCATGGTTTTGTCATTTTTAAATGCAGAGTAATACTCCATTGTGTATAAATGGCAGGTCAATTTTGAATGCCCCAGTTCCCATGGCATCCTGTCCTCTTGTCCAAGTTTTGCACTTGTGCAGAAAGGACCGCCACCATTGCCCTGGGAAGTCCTTGAGGGGAAAACAAACATGACATTGTGCTTGGCTGTTACTATGGTGATTTCGGACACATGAGGTACATAGGTACTGGGGATTGAACCCGGAGGTGCTTTACCACTGAGCCACGTGCCCACCCTCCTTTTTTATTGAGAGGAGGAGTCTCAATAAAATGTACAAAAATCCCCAGCACATGAAGTGTACATTTAATTAACCTTTTTTTGGGTTCTTTTTAGTTACACATGACATTAAGATTTATTTTGATAAAATTTTAAAAGCATGGAATATACTTCTTTCTAATTCAGTCCCCAGTGTGTCCCTTTCCTCTCCCTTCCTGTCTCCCCCTGCTCCCTTCCGTCTCCTCCACTGTTCTTTCTATTGTATACATATATTTAATTAGTGCATCATGGATGTACATGATGGTGAGATTCACTGTGGTATTTTCACACATGTACATAGGAAAGTTAGGTCAGATTCATTCTTAAAAGTCGATTTAGCTTCAGCAAAGTGACTCCATCTCTGAAGTGACCCTAATCAGTAATGAAACTGAAACCAGCGTGTCCAGGGCCTTTCATGCCTGGCCCCCGGCTCTGCCCATTCTCTCCCTCCTCCTGGGATTGGTGGCCCCCCCGGGTGTTTCCCCTGTGCTGCTTGGAGCTGAAGACATTCCAGGAGCTGCCCCCGGGAGCCTCCGCAGGGTCTTTTTTGGGGCACAGTTACCACTGGAGGAGCTCTGTTTTATTGAAGATCCTTTCCAAAGAAAATGGGCTCTGATTTTTGCTAAAACATATCTTCAAATCTCACAGTTCTGTGGAGGGATGAAAGGGAGAAGTGGGAGTGAAGCTGACTCAAGCTTCTCATCCAGGTTTTCTACTTCCCTAGATGTTCAACTCACCTTTGGGGAGAAGTTGTCCATGGCTCAGATGGGAAACAACTAGCCCAGAATAAGATAGACACTAGGACAGAGCCCTTCCGTCTGGCCTTCTGCTCCTGCCCACCTCGAACCTCTCATGCACCCCATGTGTCCGAAATCACCATAGAAACAACCAAGCTCAATGTCATGTTCCGTTTCCCCTCAAGGACTTCCCAGGGCAGTAGAGGCGGTCCTTTGTGCACAAGTGCAAAACTTGGATGAGAGGACGGGATGCCATGGGGACTGGGGCAAGTGGAGCTAAGTATGGGATACTCCTCAGGGAGCACCTGAAGGAGGTGACCTGAGCGTGGAAATGAGCCACAGTGACTGATGTATTGGCATTAAACAAGTCACAGTGACTTAATTTCATACTCTGTGAACTGAGGGCAGTGAACTAAGCACTGATGCCTGGGTTAGAAAAGGTGGCGTTGAGTCCCAGCCGTTCCACTGCAGCTGTCTTTTAACGTTTCAAGTCTATGATTCCTTACATATAAATGTCTATGAAATATCACTGGTAAGAAGTAACAGTAAGTAAAGGAAAAGCCAGAATTTCTGAGTATTATCTGGGTGAATTTGGGTGTGAAAATGAGCCAATTTCAGAATTCCCCTGTGTCCTTGCAACCATGAATATTCCACTGCTTTGACTTGCTGCAGAATCAAGTCTATCTTTAACAGTCACAGACACGATAATAAAAACTCAAAGTTGGGATCCTGATGTTTTACCATATAATTTGAAGTATATTGAAAAAAATAAGGATTCTGGTCCTGGAAAACATTGCTATTTATTCCTGGAGAATGCACACACTGTTACCCTGAAACTGAACTTCTTGCTCCTTTCAGGGTCTTTTAGAGCCCATTACAGACACCTCCAGAACTTTCACCACAGCCTCTGTTCTTCATGGAACTCACTGCACAGGCTGGGAATCAATAGCATTCTTTTGATTCTCCTTTAATGGCACCATGAAATGGTTAATCAGTGAGTTTCATTTGGAATTGCAAGTTCCAAGTTAAGCAGGGGTTCAGTCAGTGGGAGGCCTCCTGCTTCCTGGACCGACATCCTTTTGACTCTCTGTAGAGTGTGTTGGCCCTCTGAGCGCTCAGCTCCCCGAGTCTGGCCCAGAGGGGTGCTCCATGCTTCTGGCCTTCTCCCTCTGCCTGTCCAGGCGGTTGACCTTGGTCTCCAACTCTGCCTTGTGTGTTTCCCCACCAGGCTCAGAATGTACTCAGACTCTACTCTCCTCTGCCTACAGTATGGATTCCAACCCTTGGCCTAGGAAAACCATTCAGAAATGTCACTCTTATTATCCTCCTTTGTTACCTGGGTACATTTCTCCTACCCACCCTGTCAACCTCACAGGGATGTGAGTTGCGCATGAGATCAAGAATGTGGTCTTCTTTCCTAAATATTATGATGCTAGTGTCTCTTCATATGTGTAGAGGGACAGGAAGGTGTGTCCTCCTTCCTTACTCATCATAAGGGTTACAGTTGACCCTTCTATAGGAAAAGGTAGATTAATAACAAAAGCACAACAAACTTATTTAGTTGAAGTTTTACATGGACCAAGAACCTTCAGAAATAAATACTCAAAGATTCAGGGAAAGCTGTCTGTTTTTATTCTTTGTTTCAATGAAGACTGGACAGCCTTGTTGAAATGTGATTGAGGAAAAAGGTCTGATTTTTATGGCAATAGATTGATGGCAGGAATCCCCAAGATCTGACTGTGTATAATTCTTTCCGCAAGTTTGTATGGAAGGACACACTGAAAGAAGAAGAAAGAAGAGAGAAGATCAGAAAGTGATCTCTCAGGTTTTATGGCTTGCTTTGGGGGAGAAGAGACCGAGTTCCTATGACTTACTTTGGAGTAGTAGTGAAATTATTATTTCTATGAATATTTTTTTTTTTTTGGAAAGGAAAAGGGTGGGATAGACGACGAGGACAGGAGAAACATCAGGAAGACCTTGATTTCAGATCCTTCAATCTCCTTCAGTTCAAAGTTCTCAGCATGCCAAAGAACCATGATTTGAGGCTATTGTGTCCTGAATCCCAATGATATTGTGCTGTGGAAAGATTATTCATAAAAAAGTCATATTTTCATTCTGATGGCCAATACTAGAGGCTCCTTCAGCTACTACATCAGACATAGGGAGGATCTTCCAAGCAAAGCCTGGAAGACCTTTAACTCAGGGTCCAGTATCCTGTGAAAATAAGCAAAGTACATCTTCCCTGAGCTGAGAACTTCTTTGTTTGCATGAGGAAACTATCTCCTTTTCTTATACTGTTCCTGGTACTTAGGAGAGTGCTTGAGGCACATAGAAGACACACCGAGTCTTATTTTAGCAGGCAAATATTTTCTCCAAAACCAAAAATCTAATGGCAGGTGGATACTTTTGAAAGGGTTTATGTGACTTCACAAAATTAGGGTCTCTGTGCCAGGGACTATCTGAAGCTTTCTGTCATTGACATATGTTGTCCTGCATAGCTCACCCTTCATATTTATCTAAAAGCAAAAAGAAAATGGGTAGATATCAGCCTTCAGAAATACCCAAGTGGTCAGGTATAGTGGCTCATGCCTATAATACCAGTGACTTGGGAGGCAGGGCCAAGAGGATCACAAGTTCAAGGTCAGACTCAGCAACTTAGTGAGACTGTCTTATAATAAAAAATAAATAAATAAACTGGGGATGGAGTTCAGTGGTAAATCACCCCTGAATTCAATCCCTAGAACCAAATAATAATATTAATAACAATTATTATTATAACAGAAATACCCAGTGGACTTTTACTTTTACTTACATTCAACATAGATGAAACTTGACATCATACCAAGGGAAAGAGTCAGTCATAAAAAGAAAAATACTCCATATTCTAATACAAACTCACTGGAGAAATCAACTGAATAGAAACAGACAGCAAATCCTTGGCTGCTGATCGGGGGAAGGAAGGAATCAGGGACTATTGTGAAATAATACAGAGGTTCAATTGTGTAAGATGTTGTTGAATAGAACAGAGATGTGAACATGCATAGCACTCCTTAATTAGAATTGGTGGGCAGGGGTACCCCACCTGCTGCTGAAAGTCCTGAAATGCAGAGGGCACTCTCCAGGTCAGAGAACCGCTGAGAACAGTGCCTGGTACAGGTTATGCAGTGAAGAGATGGATGAGCTAAGATCAGGATGGAGGAGCAGCTTGGCAGGACTCCTGGCTTCTCCCTGTAAGTAAGTAAGTACTCATGGGTCCTCCATATCAAGCCAAAGCTATGGCCAGGCCCACCTGTTGTATTGGTGGCCCAGCTCCCTCCAACTAGGCTCTGTTTTACCAGAGGCCACTCCTACCTGGGATTGCCCACCATCAGAGCTGATGTGCTGTAGATTGCTGCAATTTCTCCCAACCTCTTTTTATTCATTTGTAAACAGGAGAGCAAAGTGTTTTCTAATTACATTGCACCAAACACAGAATAGAGTGAACAGCTTTCCTACTGTGTTCAAAAGTGAATTAAAAAATACACATTTATTTCATGTTTATTTTTTAATAATGACATTATATTGAAGAAAGTGATGAAAAGAACATTTAAAATAAATTTATTTAAGTAGCCACACACGGTGGTGTAGGCTTCTAATCCCAGTGACTCAGGAGGAGGCTGAGGCAGGAGGATCACAAACTGGAGACCAGACTCAGGAACTTAGCAAGGCCCATAGCAAGTTAGCAAGACCCTGTCTCAAAATCAAATATAAATTAAAAGCACTGGGAATGTAGCTCAGTCGTAAAGCACCCCTGGTTTTAATCCCCAGTACAAAAAATAAATTACTTAAGTAGAAAATTGCTTTGATATGAAAATATTATGCTAATATGGAAAACTTCTTGAAGATATTGAACAAATAGGGAACATTTCTAACACAACAATATAGAACAGGGATTAGCGACAGATAACCTTTTCTGCAAAGTGCCAGTGAAGTAACACTCTAGATAATACTCTAGATTTGCAAGCCCTGGGCATCTGTTGTAACATTTCTTCTCAACAGTAATAGTGGAAAGAGAGACTGTAGGTAAAAGACTAAGTATCCATGTTCCAATAAAACTATTTATGGACACTAAATTTTTAATAACATGTAATTTTCATGTTATAAAATAACTTTTTTGGCATTTTTTTTTCAAAACATTTAAATGTAAAAATATCCTTAGCTCCTGGATCATTCAAAAGCAAGCTGTGGGCCAGGTAAGGCCAGTGGGCCAAAGGTGCTAACACCTGCTGGGGAGGGGCGGGGACTTCCAAGTCAGGCTAAACTGGATGCAAATTCTGGGTGTGCTTCACATGTAGCTTTGTAATCCTAGCAACAGGGCCTCCTTCCCAACTCCTGGTTGCTTTCTTAGCAAATTCAGTGCAGAATGAAAGTGCAAATAGGACCTAGATGTGAGCACAATCTGTCACATTCTGACTGAAAGTAAGTGCTTTTCCCTTCTTGCCCATCTTTTCCTCCCTCATACAGCGGTTCAAAATCAGAGTCAGAATATTAATTGAATTAAAAATTGCCCTAAGGAGTAAATAAAATTGCTTCAAAAGTCCTGAAATGCAATGCAACATGCAAGACCCTTTTCGAGATGTGGCTGTTCACTGAATGCTTGCTTGTGACATTGTCCTGAAGTGAGAGCCTGCATTAACTCATGATCCTCAGGCCACATCTCCTTGTGAGAGGGAACTCTTCATTTGGGGGAACGGAAATGAGATAAAGAATGTTAAGGGCTTGTTCATGCCTGCATCAATGAGCAGTTGTTCTCAGCCACCTTGGTTAATTCATTCTTGTTATCTGGACTCCAATAGAGATGGACTTGATCTCTCAGTCCACTGGAAAGTAATGCATTTCCTTACCAGTCTGTTTACTCTTTCTGGTCTTCTTTTGCAATCTGAAGACCAGAATAGTCATGGACTGAACCTGGTCCACAGGTTCAGACTCAGGGTCCAACACAATGAGAAAAGGCCACCCTCCCCACTCTCACTGTGGAAGTGCAGCTCATGAGCTCTGCTGCAAACCAGTCCAGGAAGGAGAGGCAGAGTTAATGAACGCTTGCGGTGTGAAAAGGAACTGGATCAATACCTCCTTCAACACCTGGAACACCCAGCTTAGCTTAGCAGAACCAGCCATTGAACATATTCAAAGCAGGCGACCAATTGATAGGAGCAAAAATGGTCACAGATTCATCACTTGAAGAACCTTGCAAATGCTATTTATAGGTATGAAATGCATATATTCACAGAGGAAGTTAGGTGAATTCAAAGCTAGAGCAAGCAAATGACTGAATAAGGAACAGCCAGCTAATCACATATTCAAAGTCTTTTATTTCTGAAATCACACCATTTAGCCACTTCACTTGAGGACATCTGTAAGTTGGTTCTTTTAAGCCTTAAAGCTGGTTTACATAAGTACTAGGATAAACCTAAAATGGCTTCCATTCACACAACACACCTCTAAAAATAATTGGCTCCTTAGAGTGGTCTGTTTCATTTCTCCTTTTGTTGATAACAGACATCTCTGTTAGGATAAAATTGGTACTCAGATGGCTTTAGTTCCAACAGTGTTTTTTTGCATATTAATAGAAGAAATTGTTAAGGGTTAGTAACTCTGAATGAATTTGAATTTAGTGAAAAAATACTCAGCATCCTTTTAAAAATTTTCTGTACATACAATTTGTTTTTCTCCCAGACTAATTCACCCTCTATTGCAAGATATAGTTCCATGAATCCACATCTCTATTTCGTCCCTGTAGGATGGCATCAGGACAGATAATTTATGGATCAAGGCACACACTGCATAAGAACAAAGAGACTTGATTTCACTCTAAATTACTATGATAATGTCATTATTAGTGTTATTTAAGAATCTAAAAGCCTCTCACTTGTAACTGTTGTTAAGTTCAACAAGGACCATTCTACAAGAGACAAAAGTTGCGGGTCTGATCTAGAATCTAAGAATACACTGTTGTTTGTCAGAGACGCCTCTTTCTTTGAAAGATGAAAACACAAGGGTTTCTCTTCATCCTAAGCCTCCTGCATCAGGGTTCTTTCATGGACCACTCAGTGGAGAGTTTCTGAGCCTTTAATTATCGGCATATCCATTCCATTGTTTCTATGTGGTACAGGACAAGGAAACACAATTAGTGGAATATTGTAATTAACCTTCGTGGTCTGCATGCTCTTCCAGATCTGAAGCACTGGCTGGAGACCATAAAATCCTTTGTATTACAAGGAGTGAGTCCTGGGACTCATCAGCAAGAATAATCAAGGTAATTTATTCTGAGGAGGGAAGCACGTTGTTTTCCACCTCCCCATCTCGCAGATGGGAGGGGTTTGATATGAAACATAAACCAAGCCTGGTCCTTCCTTAGTCCCTGTATCCTTCTTGTGTGCCCTTGTTTTTCTTCCCTTCTGCCTTCCTCTTCTGCTTCCTGCCATTCTTCTTCCTGTTTTAGACACTGGGATATCAATATGATTTAAACTCGTAGCTACAGGACTTTTTTGAACTACCAAATTAAATCACTTTTTTAGCAACTGTCACAATGTTAAAGTCACAAATGATCTCTTTTCCACAATAGTTATTTCAGGAAAGATTTTTCCTATAGAAAGTGGCATATTGAATGCTGAGGAGCTTAATGCATTTTTGCATATCTAAGCTCACGTGGAATCTATGCACTTGAAATGGGATGGACCACACTCAAAAATTCTAACCCCACCAGGTCATTAAATGTATGAATATGTAAAAACTAGACACACAGGAAAACCCTTGGTTAAGGCTTTGCTTTATCACTTGTGTAAGTGACTTTATAAACCTGCTTCATGGGAATAATCTCAGATAGTGCCTAGTAAAATTTCAAAATATTAGGTTTGTACTGTTTATCTTCCCCTTTCCAGACTTTTTCCCAGACTGAAATACAAGCTGAGTATTTATTTGCTGTCCAGAAGAGAGGAGGATTACTACGATACTCCATTGGTTCGACACAAAGCATGGTATTAAAACTCATGGTTTTGAGTCAAGGTGATTTTAATATTGGCTGTTAAAAAATAAAGGAATGATTGAATTAATAATACTAATAATTAGCTGCAGTCAGTTCTGCCATAATGAGACACCTGTGTTCCTAAAAATCACTAATCATGTAAAATTGTGCAATAAAAACTGCTTCTTAGAAGTAAGAAGAATGGGAATGGGAACACAAGACTCCAAAACTTCATCAATGACTCATGTAAATAATAAAAGGAATTCTAATAAAAAGAGCAGCCTTTTTTTTTTTAAACAGATTTTGAATTGTGAAGCACAACAAATGTGGCACATTACCTTGAAAACTCCATGAACTTACTTTGAGCTGAGGACTTCAGCAAGGCTGCCCTTGGGCCATTGTGAAGTGGTGGAAGATGGTTAACTGAAATCGGACAGAAAATGGCACCACACCGGTGGACAGATGCAGTTCATCACTGAGGTGGTGAAAAGAGGTCACTCAGCCTGTTTGTGGGGTGTGCATTCTGTGTTCTGATAGGGCTGGGTCTACCGGCTTTTGTCTCAGTGACTAAATTCCATGTAATCAATAAGAGATTAGTGTTATTATCCTCAAATTGTTTCTTAATACAGCAGTAGCATCAGAACAAATTCAAGTCTCCACAACAAATAACATCTAAACTGCCATAATACTTACAAAATACTAGTACTGGAGCCATTGTTGCTTTATGATAACAAGTATCATATTGTTAAAATGACTAATTTATGTTCTAAACCTTATAACGAAGGGCATTATTAATAATAACACTGCAATAGAAAGATAAGCCAGCACTATCCCAGGAAAATTAGAATTTATATTTATTCAACCTATTGGAAGAAAATAAGCATCTTCTTTACTACTCAAAGAATTCATTGAGAAAATAGCTGCAGAGGGACTTATTTACCAACTCTCAAGAAAGTAACCTATATATTAGAATTTTAAAGAAACACTTTTATCAATAATATTATTTATGATATATCATAGCTCATAGAATTCTGTCCACTACCAATTAAAACAAAAGCCCCAACAGTGCAGGAGATTTGACATTTGGGTTGAATGACATAGCTTAACTGAGGCTTGGATTGTCTTTGACAAACAATAATGATTGTTGAATGAATCAATAAATCAACTGATGGATTGAAGGCATGATAGAGAATGATAATGCTTGCCCAGCTGAAATTCCCCATGCCAGGCTTGGCTTGCATCCCTCAAGTCAAAGAGAGACAGGATCATGCTGAGACCCTGACATAAGCTGCTTAAAGGGCTTCTCCACAGGAGCCCTGACCAACTCTAGGCAAGGCTGTGAGGTGAGGTAAAACCAAAATTTGGTGACTGCTGCAACATCTCTAAATATTTTAGAAAAAAAATCGTTTTCATTTTTTTTTCTAAAACCATAGTACCTTCCTATGCTACAGGAAGTCCTGCACTAAACAAAACAGCTGGCGCCACTATACCTACCTTCCACAGAAGGTCTGGAACTAGCTGGGAGAAAGTATGGAAAACTGGAGCAGAAACATTGTTTCTGGAGGCGAAAACCAGAGAAATAGTGTTTTGTGATGGAGATTAGAGACTGTGTTGACGTGGTTGTGAAGGTGTCATTTGTCCTCTAAACTGGAAGAAGAAATGCAATTTCTATTATAACAGACATGAAACAGTATGTGACATTTGCAAGATTTTTTTAAAAAAATAATTCTTATTGAGCAAATAAGAAGCTGTACTATGAATCACACTCACAAAGGCACCAATAGGTTCAAGTAAATTGAAGGAAAATGACATTACCTGTTACAGTGGTCCACAGTACCTGTAATCCCCTCAACACAAGAGCCTGCAGCTGAAGTCTGCAAGGCCAGCCTGCAAACTTGTGAGATCCTGTCTCAAAATAAAAAGCAAAAGTTTTGGGGATGTAGTTCAGTGGTAAAGCAGCCTGGTTTCAATCTCTAGTACCAAAAGGAAAAAAAAATTACATCCCAAAGAGGTAGTAAGGGGGAAAGTTTGGGCTTAAAAATCCTTAAAATCTAACCTCCTGGAATATCAGTCTTTCTTTATACCAGTTTTCATTTGGGGAAAAAAAAAAATTTTTTTCTTTTCTTTTTGAGAAAGAAACTTGCAACTAGAGACATACGAGCTACCATAGAAATTTAAGCAAGGTAAGAGCATCACTACCCAATATTGGGCCTGAATTTCAATGGAGAACTCAGAGCCAGCCTGTCTGCCCCACAGTATGCTTTCTTACTCACACCAGACTCATTCTGTCCACTATCACATGCCTCTTTGCTGTCCCCAACACAAACTCTTTACCTTTTTTCTTCCCTTTGACCAGAATTCCTTTTTAAGAGGTATCTACAAGATTTATTTTTCTCAACAAAATCATCACAAGAACGCTTTGAGTAGCCAGGCCTGCCCTGACCCTCTCCTAGGGTCATAACTGGAGATTCTCTTCATCATCTTTCACCCTCCATTTTCCTTGAGAACATTGAAGATGACTTGATATTGTTATCTGATTTCTATGTTCATGTACTACAAGTTTCTGGGTCTAGTGACCATAAAGAGCACCTCCCCAGGGAAGAGTGTCCAGAAAGAGAGAGCTCTAACTATAAGATGATCCTCTCATATGGCTGGACCTCCAAACCCTCAGCAATCTCCCTATGACTCACTGTCTTCCAGATGAGAATGCGAGTTGTCTTTTCATCTTGAAGGGATGCAGGAACACAGGGAGTGAGGGGGAAATAGAGGAATTAAAAAAAAAAATATTTGGTCTTAGGAGCCTTAGAAATGTGACCTCAGCCCTCACAGCCCCAGCAGGACCCCCATCCCACTTCACCCTGACACTTCACATAGATAAGGAAGCTCAGAGGCAGAGCAGTCACTGGAACAAGCTGAAGGAAGCCAGATTTCAAAACCAGGTCTGTGTGATTCTAGAGAATCAGTGATCAACTACAAAGGCACACCTGCCTGACACCACCCAGGCCAGGAAGACTCCCACCAGCACCTACAAAGCTTCCCATTTCAAGATTATCCCCTCCCTCCTTCTTCACCTGTAACCACTGCTGTTATGAGGGGTCCCTCATTGCTTTTCTTTATCACCATATCACCTACGCATGCAACTCTAAATGCTGCAATTTTGGTTTTTCTATTTTGGGAACTCTTTTTCAACAGAATGATAATGTGAGAATGCTTATGCATCTGTCTTATTTTGCTCCATATTTTTCTGTTTATGGCATTCAGCTGTATATTTCTCAAGATGGCATATCCGTACATCAACATTGTCACATACAACTTCTTTGTGTAAATTTACTAATGCATCAATCTGCTGTACTGTATATTTGCATTGTCATGTAGGGATACTATGACTAATGGGAGAAAGAGTCTTATGCATGTGTCCTGGTTAGAGCATTTGTGCAATTTGTTGAGCAGACACCTAGGGTTAGGTGCTGGGGATTTCTTCTCTGCATATTTAGAATACACTTCCAAAACTTCTGGAGCAGGTACCATGTGTACTCCCCCTACACTGGATGAGGATTCTCACTCATCTACCTCTTTACCTTCACTTAGAGTTCCAGTCTTCTTAAGTTTAACCAATGCTATTTTAATATTTATTATCTAAATTATTAATGAGTCAATCATCCTTCTGTCTCTAAAGAAGCCACTCAGCTTCCTGTTTTGTCAGGGGCTCTGTTGATTTTTATTTTTCATAGAACCCTGATTAATATATCATTCCAGGAATTCTTAATTTCAATGTAGTCAAATTTACAGTATATTTAATTATCTAGTGCTTTATATCCTCTGTCTAAATATTATTTAGCCTTGATATATTGAAGATAATTTGCTGTATCATATAGAAACTTTTTTTTCTTTTGCTTTTTTACCATTCCTATTGACAATACCCTTGGAAAATAATTTGGTTTATGAAAAAAGATAAATGTCAACTTTCAATTTTTGCCTTGTATGGATTACCAGATTTTCCAGAAGTATTTCCTTAAAACCACATTTCTTGCCTATTGTTTCCAAATATCATCTTTGCCATAAATAAAGTCTCCAAATACATCTGACTTTCTCCCTGCCTGTTCTCTGCAGTTCCTCTTGTCTCTTTTCTACCACAGCATAGGTGGCTGCTGTGTTAGTCCTGTCTGGTGTTTGGCACTGACAACTGAGAACATAGCTAACAATATGCTCCACATACCACCTCACTGTGCGGTTCCCATGTCATTCAGAAAACAAGCCTTTGAAGTCCACACAAAGCATTGAACCTACCAATACGTTTAGGAAAAAAAAAATACCATTGTTAAAATATTTCCTCATCCAATTTACAAATACATCTCTAAATTTACTTAGACAACTTTTAATTTCTTGCAGAAATCTTTTAGATCTTTCTGAAAAGACACAGCATAATTTTGTTATATTTATATCTCTTTATTTGATTTTTTTTATGAAATAGTAAAAGAGTTTTTGTTGTTGTTGTAGTTTGTTGGTTTGGTACTGGGGATTGAACCCATGGGTACTTTCCAACTCTGCTATATCCCCAGTCCTTTTTACTTTTTATTTTTAGACAAGGTCTTCCTAAATTCCTGAGGCTAGTCTCAGATTTACAATCCTCCTGCCTCAGCCTCCAGAGTTGTAAGGATGACAGGCAAGTGTCACTGCATCCAGCCAAGGAGTTTTTGTTTGTTTGTTTGTTTTTGTTTTCTTAAACCTCAATTTCTAATTGTGTTAGTGCTGATTTTCACAAATATAATTGATATAATTGGAATTTTGTGTATTATCTCCAATAATCTCTCAAATTTCATTTGTGAATTTTGCAACATATGTATTTCACATGTTTTCCTTCTGCTAGTGTACTTCCTCCTAGGGTCTCCAGTACAAATTCAGAGAGATTGTGACACTGGCCAGGCTTTGCTTATTCCCTATTTCAGAAGAAAAGTTTTCCATCGAGAAAAAACATTGCCTAATTTTCAGATTAAGAAAATTTACTTCATTTTAGTTCCCCAAGATAAATTTGGATCACAAGAGCTTGCTGAATTTTTATCTATTTTATTCTGAATCTACTGATATCATCAAATAATTTTATCCTTCATTTTGCCACGTGAGAAAAATGATTATTGAATGTTCTACCAATACTGCTTTTCCAAAATAAACTCATGGGTGTGTGTGTGGGGGGGGGCTGGGGCATAATTCAGAGAGAGAAAGAGAGAGAGGGAGAGAGAGAGAGGGAGAGAGGGAGAGAAGGAGAGGAGTTTGCCTCTGTGTTTAAGAGAACAGCTTGTCATTTTCTCTTTTCTTAAGTTATTTCCAGTTTGCATTGTTAGCAAGATACTGGCTTCATAAACCTGGTTGGAAATTTTCACATATTCTGCAAATGATTTTGAAAAGTCTTCCTGAGAACATTTTTCAATTATATACACATGATATGCTATTGCTGCTGTTGCTCCTTTGCTTTTTCATGGTAGTGTTTGTGCATTGGGAAAATAAATATGTCAGGGTTTTGCAGAGATTATTAGATTTTGACCCTGATTTGATGGCAATCATAGTAGTAGAGCTAGATACTGTCAGATAACAGATGGACTGTGGCCCAAGTCCTTCTGCCAATAGGCCCGGAGAGGCTGTGGACCCAGCAGATCTTTGCAATTGTTGAAGTCCCCCATGGACTTCCTGACCCAGCCAGTCCAAGCTATTCTGGTACAAAGAGAAAAATGGGAGTAAAAGGAATTATTCTCTCTACCAAGACAGTCAGTAGAAAGCAATACTACATCCTGAGCAAACCTTGAAAAATGTGGGGTTGCATATTTCCATTATACTGATATTCATTCTCATACGCATTCTGCCTGATTTCCTGGAGTATGACTGTACATTTTTATAAACTTAATCAAAGTCAATAGAAATCACAGTTACCCATTTAGATGTGGGTATTTACTAAAACAAGTGAATATAGCCCTTTGCACTTGATCTTCAGCAACTGATATTGTAAATATATGTTCCTCTATCAACTTGAAAAACTATCAAAAGGCATTGTTTTTACCTGACAGGGAGAACAGGATCACTTTACCCACTAATCCTGATTATGCCAATTTTCTTGGTCCTTTTTGTTGTTGTCTGTAGGAATCTTGATTTAGCTAGCTTTCCACAAAGCATTTTAATGATGTGTGATGTTCAAACATCATACTGATTAGATCTGATGAATAGGAAACAGGAAGAAATGTAGGTGTTTTACTAAGATGGATGGGATGAGATATGTAAATAGGTGATTAACCATAGGAAAATCCTGTGGTCCACATCTCACTGAAGAGTTTAGGAGTTTAATAGTTGTAAGATGTTGGCATGATCCCTGTGAAGCCCAAGTAGTCTTATTGCACAATATACTGTCTTCCATTAAAACAATAACTGCTAAATGTCTTGATGAATCCCTTTGGAATTGAGGTACCATCTATGCTCATTGAGTCTGGCACCCTAACCCATTTTCTAAATTTCCCATAAGACTGAAAGTTTTCAATGAATTACAGAAAAGGAACATAATTAGGTCCAGGGTGATGTTTAAGCAACCATTCTACTTGGACACTATGATTTTATAGATTTAAGAAATTCAAAACAACTCTATAAAATGGATTTTTTGGTATTTCCCAACCAGAAAGACAATGATTACACTGTTATACAAAGCCACACTCTCTGTTTGAAGGTAACTATTATATTTTAAAAAATAGCTTCTGATTTGTTATTTTATTTCAGAGAGATTGAATTTTTTACCATGGAATATTAGTGCCCATGTGATGTATGTTGCCCTTTATTATTTGTCAGACCACTGAGTCTAAAAATACTCAGTGGCCATTCTTCATTAACTATAAGAGATCACAGTTGTCTGTGGAGTAGTCACAATTAAGTTTCATATTTGCATAAACTGCTGGCTAACAATCCGACCGACTTCTATCTTATTTCATTTCTTTCTTAATTTTAATTCACGTTTATGACACTATGAATACAAGTTTGACTAGAAGAAAACCAAATACACAGTCCACAACAACAGTAAAAATCCTCTCTCCTGTACTTTATGGATGATTCAGATGTATGTGCTTGAGGCTAGAAAAATATAGACTCAAAGTTTCAATCCGTAGTCACAAAGCTCCAATCAGTTGTGTCCTTGAAAGACCAGAATGATAAGAAATATTCTTAGTGGACAATTCTCTGGTCAACATAATTCTCCACTTCATTGGATGAAGTAGTTTAGATGTACAGGGACCATTGATTTGTGAGTAGTTGCCTATGATTTGGTTGTATGGAGTTAGAGATAACCAATCAGAGTTCTAGAACAAGGAGGCCTGAAGTGGTGGGGCAGATAGTCTATTGGAGTGGCCACAAGCAATTAAAGATATTTGTGTGTGATGATGTCATTTCACACACAATAAACAGACATACAAGGTGGCATGTTCTGAATGTCAGCTACTTTCCTAGCCATCATTGTGCTTGCTTGCCAGAAACAAACTTGGCAACCATGGTAGAAGCGTCGCTCTGCATAGATTTAACAATAGGGAGTTAGTTCTACTTACAAGGGTGGCTTGGGATCTTTTGCAGTGGAAGGCCTGTTCTGCTAACAGGACAGACAAATAGTAGGTCCCCAGAATGCTCGTTGATTACTTTGGACCTCTATCATCACAATGAAGGCAACAAATTTTCTCACTGGCAAACACACAAATGACTGGTATGTATTTGCCTTCTCTGCTGCAATGTTCTTGCCAGGAAAAACAATCTGTTGACTGATTCATAGTCACAAGTGTGATCCTAATTAAATTTAGATGATAACATTAGTCACTGCTGAAAAGGTGTTAATTAAGGATTATCTCTTTTGATAATTGTATTAATATAGTGAAAGTTAAATTTAAGTATTCCCCCCAAAAGAATTAGAATAAATGAAAATGTAATTTTGAATAAATTATATGAATCTAAAGTCACTGCTCCTTTTATGAGCTCATATGATTTTCGCAAGACTGAAAACCAATCCTGAAAAGGCTTTGTTCAGAATTGTCTGAATTAGGGAATCACAAACCAAAAATGACCAAATATCATATTTTTGAAGCAATTCAAGGAATATTTAGGGATCTTCTTTTAGATTATCATCAGTAACTGGAAGCCTTAGTTGGACAAGGAAGATCAGCAGGGCTTGCCTTTCTGAACTCAGAATCTATATATTTATAAATCTGATAATATTTATAAATCACACCCAATCCATTTACAGCTGACCTGACCATCATACCCCACACAAAATCAAATGATATTTCCCCTAAATCTGCACAGTGGAACAGATACAGGAGCAAAGATCAGAATTCCCTTCATTCCACAAAACCAGGCATCCTTTAGCTGTGTCAGAAGCCTGTTTTGAATACTTATCATCAATTTTTCAGTTTTTTAAAAAATATCTGGAGTGGTTATCTGACAACAAATTTATCTTTTTAATAAATTTACAATTATTCACTTAATTAACCTGTGAAAATACATAGTAAAGATGCTAAAACTAATTACATCTTCTAATGTTTTTAAATCAATAACAAATTTGCAATTTTATATGAATATAATTAATGTAACAATCTTTTAATTATACCAAAAACAACATATAATATTTCAATGAGCTATTGGAACCTGAAGCTAGGAATAATGACAGGAGGGGAGTCCAGTGTACGGGCAGGGAGTCAATGGGCTTCAGCCACCTGATGTTCACCCTCACTTCCCTGAGGCACTGCAGGTACTAAACACCCACCACCTCACAAAATATGAAGGTTTTTTTTTTTCAGATTTTGCAGAGGAAGAAGCTGAACCTCAGAAAAGCCAATTTTACTCAGATTTACTTTTACTTTACAAAGTCTAAGTACTGTGGCAGCCTGGGCCATGTGTAAGTTTCTGGTGGTGGTTTTTACGTCCAGGGCCTTGAATAGTACATTCAACAGAGCAGAATATTTTTTTTTCTTCAATGTTTCAAATATTTGAATTTCTGAGAAAAATAAAGATTGAAACATAAGCATAAACCCATCTGTCTCCTCACTGCCAATATCTCTGCATTTCCCTTATACTGGGAAGAGTTCCATGGCAAACAAAAATATGATACATTTGAAAGTTGGCCCTGGGTGTGCAAAAAAATCTCAATTTATGTCCACTTAATTATGTTTGAATATAAAGACCCTCACTTTAATTTAAGGCAACATTTGTTTTTAAATTTGGGGATTTGAACTCAGGGGCACTCTATCGCTACATCCCTAGCCCTTTTAATTTTTTTAATTTAATTTTTTGTTTTGAGAGAGGTCTTTCTAAATTGCTCAGTCTGGCTTCCAATTTGCAAGCCTCATGCCTCAGTCTCCTGAATAGCTTACAGGCATGCGCCACAGTTTGTGTTATGGAATGACTAGGTCAGTGATGTACCCTGAAGCCACCCTTGGAGGTCACTCTACTTTCATCAGTGGTGTAAATCTGCTTATTACTCATGTAGTCTCTGTGATGATCAGAGTCAGTAATAATAATTCACATCTATTTCCAGACCTTTGAGGCATCTCAGAGCCTTTTATTTTTTTTTCTTCCTTCAGATTTTTTTAATTAATTTTCATGCCTAGGTAAGTTCAGAGTCTTGATTTGGTATTTTTAAGTTAGATGTTTGGGATGGTTTAAGGTAAGGCAGCAAATCATCTCCCACCTATGTATGAAAATACGTCTTATTGCAATGCCACTTTCCTTCATTTATGTTTTGTCTCTGGCTGCTTTAGAGCTACTTCAAAGTGGAGCTATTGAGAAAAAGACTGTCTGGCCACAGAGTCTGAAATAAGTATTTCCTGATCCTTTACAGGAAAAGCTTTCCAAGTTCAGATTTAAGAAGCAGAGATACTTTTGGAAGTATCAGATGGCCAGCTGGCTAAGCATTCCAGAACACCCCAGAGAGAATCACAGATACAGACGTACATATGTGTGTGGAAAACAGACTCCAGTTCCATCTGCTTGGCATGCATGTTGGCCACCTGAAGTGGAATACCAGAATAGCAATGTCAAAAAGATGGTTCGCATAATACTGGAGGACCAAGAATGCTCATATTAGCATTTTAAACCTCATCATTCTGAGGAGCTATTCTATGTGTTTGTGATATCAAAACTATGCCCCAGAAAAGAGATATCTGAAAACATATAAATAGACAATTCAGCTAAGTCATGGCTATTTAACTGTTTTAACCACTTTATTGCTTAAAAAATAAGTAGCATCTAACAACACTCTACTGTGTAATAGACATTGTGTTATGTAATTGTAAGCCCTTCATGTTTACGATAGCATAAACACAGCAGGTGCTATAATTATTTGCTTTTAAAGCTAAGACAATCTCTACATTTTCTTTCACCTCCCTGATAGGCCAAGTAATCACAAAGTCAGACTTTTAAACAGAGATGCTTCAAAGTAGGAAAAGCGGAGATAAAGAGTGATCTCCCATACATTCAAGTTGGGCGTGCTTCTGTCTTTGAAAGGATCAGCCTGGTCATGCCATCTTGTTCAGAATGGCAACTATTATGAAGACAACAATAAGTGTTAGCAAGGATGTGGGGAGATGTGGCCATCTGCAGAAAGTGTGGCCCCGTACCATACTAGATCCAGTCCTGCCTGCGACTGACTGCATTCTTGCTTCACATAAGCAGCAGAAGCCTCATTTACTAGAGGATAGTGGGGTTTGCAGTTGATTTGTTTGTTTGTTTGTTTGTTTGTTTTTCCTGAGGAATGAGGTTTATGCCTCTGTTCTCGACACTTGTGTTATTTTGTACTCATGCTCAAAGTAGAATATATCCTAGGTCTATTTCATGGCAAGTTCTGCGGTAGAAATGGATGCAGGGATACAGACATTTTGCACCATGTGCCCATGACCAAAAATAAATGGCTTGCCCAACTTGACTCCTTTGCTTTATCTCCATATTGATTTCATATCATCTGGAGAAAACTGCCCTGATTTTTTTTTTCTTTCTTGATCTCAGAAGCTGATAGAGTCCCAGTATCCCAGTCCTGTTTATGTGACTGTCAACCTTTTGACAACAGGTACAGGCAGAGCCTGGCATCTTTTGGCCTGCTCTCCATGTGACTAGGTCATTCAGTGTGGTGCTCCATGACTGAGGTCTTCTCCTCCTAGTTCCCAGTGTTTCCCTCCCCATTTTCCCCACTGGTGAGGACCATCTAGCAGAATCTGGCTTGGGGTTTTATATAGGAAACAGGAGGCCTGAAGGTCTTCTGAATAATTTTTTCCACTTCTTAAGAAATTTTATAATATTTTATCCAGTTTATGATGAGGTGCTAAGCAACTCAGTGAACCCTAGCTCTAAGTAAAATTCAAAATAGGGCTGTGGATGTGGCTCAGTGGTCAAGTGACCCTGAGTTCAATATCAAGTACCAAAAAAAAAAAAAAAAAAAAAAGAAATTTTAATTGTTTGGTTTGCATGATTTCATACCATATTTAAAATTTTCTTTCAATATTTTTATTGGTGTTAGTCTTTTAGATAATGGTGGGTTTTTTTTTTTAAATATTTGTACATGCATTTAATATAACAATGTAACTTGACCTATACCATTCCCTGCACGTCCCCTTTCCCTTTCCTCCTCCCTTCCCCAGTCCCTTTCCTCTACTCTATTGATCTCTCTTTGATTTTCAGAGGATAACTTTATACTTAGATTAGGAAAGCAAGGAAAATGAAGAGGCGAATTCTGTGACAATAGTAGTCACAGGATTATGGTGGCATCGAGTCCCTCCTGCAGTACAGTTGGTCAAGTAGTTCCTGTCCTCCAGGAGGCTCCAATACACTAGGAACCACTGATGGTGTTGTCTGCCCATATGTTTTTCAAAACCATACTTTTTTTTTTTTCACAAATGTGTACAGAGATGTTCTTCTAAGAACGGAAACAGGCAAGCAAATATAATTTTTTGAGTTGATGGAGGTAAAACCGGAATAAATTGAGTCCCAACAACATTCTCCTCTCTAGACCAGAGAGACTGAGAGTTCTAAACTGCAGCCACAGTCCCTGCCTGCCAGTCTTGGGGATAGCCAACAATGTCCAGAGTGCATCTGAGGGAAAAATCCATTTTATAACTATATTGATAAAATGCCATTTGTAAAGAATTTACACGAGAACATAAAAGAAGTTGAGCACCCAGTTAAACAGACAAAACAGATGCAGGGCTCACAGAGAAGGCCTTGTGAGAATTGAAGCTCAAAGTGCATGTGTGGGAAAGTGGATCTGGACAATGCATGCTCTCATCCCAGTGGTATTAAAATTTGATGTTGAAGCTCACTTAGTTTGAAGAGGAGTGTGTACTTTTATAGGTTACAGTGTGATAATTCAGAACATGCATGGAGACACAAAGATCAAATCAGAATAATTAGCATTCTCATCTGCTTATCATTTCTTCAAGTCTTCAAGCTCCTTAATTCTATCTTCACAAAATGTACAGGGCCATAACAATTCTTGAGTATTGTTAGAAATTCTGATTTATCCCCTTGTTATTTTAAAAAATTTCTCCTAAACTGGTTTTTATGAGTCATCAAAATCTCCTCTATAGAAAGGAAGGGAGATAACCAAGTGGCTGGTGGTCCACACCACTAGTGTGCATGCTGACCTCCACGAACTGAAATTATCAAATGTCTTAGTTACAAATAATTTCATTCACTATCCTCATCCCCTTCACCTTAAAGTGGGAGTGGGAGGCATTCCTGATTAAGTGTGACTCTGTGAGTGGGTGGGCTGTCCAGTATCTACCTGGGTTGTGGAGGAATTGTCTGGGGAGTGCATCATCTTGTCTTAGCTCTCACCACATGCTCTGTGCTCTAGGCTGTCTATATCAGTGAGCAATGTGATATGCCAACTCTCTGATTACTGAGTATCCACCGAGTGGAATTTCTCAGTTGATTCAGAAGTCGTGCAGGGAAACGATATTTTACTTACCATGCTCCATCAAATCAACAGACAGAACATCCATGAATATGCGAGCCATGGTTCTGATGGCCAGAAAGGGCATGACCAGGCCAGTGGAACCTTACCAGGATAACAGCTTCCATACCAAGGTAATATTAGCAAGCTCCATTTCTGTCTTTACTGCTGTTCATCACAGGATAGTTCCAAGCATTTTCCATTTAGTCAGCATACATTTTAATATTTTCTAAAGTCAAAGTTAAAAAAATATTTTCTTCATTGGAATAATAATGATTCTGATTGCAGAACTAATGAGTGTCAATTTAGATTTAATTAACTACAATTCTTCCTTTATTGGCTCCTTGTGGGTACACAGATTACGACTTAGAAATAAAGACATAGTTTCACTTTGCTTTATGAATTTCCAGTGACAACCACAATTCTGACCCAATAAGAAGAAAGGTGTCTCTTCTCTGACCTACCCTTGAGCACCAGAAGCCCTGACAATGGTCTTTCTAATGCTACAAGGGACGTGAAATTTGTCCTATATTTAACTCACACTCCTGTTGTCTGGTGTGAAAATCCAATAAGCCTTTGTCTTTAGGAAGACGTTATTTACAATGAGCTTTTGCATTACAGGGACACATTTACTGATTCTGTATCTACAGTTCTGTGAAGGAAACATGGAGATTACATCTGGGAAACAACGGCAAAAAAAAAAAAAAGGAATTAAATCAGATTGTGAGTTTGAGTTTTCTTATCCAGTCTATGGTGTGAAACCAAACTTTATTCTGTAAATGAGCAAGCAGAGAGTGAATGTCCTTCTGTAATAAAACCAATGTTAGGTTAAGCATTGCCTGTTAGCCAGTAAGGAGTAGTACAGAGGAGTGTTACCACTGTGGGTGAAGAGGAGCCACCATTATTTATTCAAAACAGAATGGAGCACCCACGAGCAGAAGTCTTGTGTCAGGTACTCAGGGTTTGAATGGCATATATGAAAAATCTGTGTAAGAATTTGGACATATATTAATCATAATTTCCATTAGAGAAGATGCAATCCAGACAACCAAAAAAGGGGAAAAAAGATTTGAATAAACTTATTAAGTAAAATTCTGATGTGTACTTATATAAACAGGCAGGTAGAGATTGGTATAAATAGACCAGACATAAGCACAGACTTAGACAAAGATACATTGATAAAGTCTCAAGAGTCTAGAGATTATTTTCCCCATTACTCAAGGTTGAGTCGTCTATCAGGCTATCAGAGATTTCTTGAGGGTAGGGCACTTGTAATGCTATAACTCTCAAGGACTTAAAGGTCATCCAGTCCTTCCAAAGACACATCAGTCCTCCCTGCTACAAGCCCTTTGGGTAGTCATTTTGAACACGTTAGCACATTCCAGGGACAGGGCACTTAAGATGGACAGAGAGAATCTCTCTTTGCTCCTGAGTAGCCCTGAATGGAAGAAGATTCATGAACAGCACAGGCACAGAGAAGGCCCACTCTTCCTGATCCCAGTGTGCATCCTGCAAGAAGGGAAGATGGCCGTCTCCACATGTCCCTTTTCTGCTCCCTTCTGCCACCATGATTACTTAGGCTGTGCATTCATGGGAGGCGTGAGCCTCCTGCCGGGCCTTCCTCATTAAGTTGGATGTATTTGTCTTCCCCTGATTTCTCTGGTCTCTTTCTCTGTTCTCTCAGAATCTTAAGATCTTGATCTCAGATCGACATCTTGGTCTTGGCATTTCTTCCCACTTCCATTATTATTTGATCATGACCTTTTATCTCAAATAATATAAAGGTGAGCAGCTTGCCCAGACAAGCGGGGTCTACTGATGATTTTGAGGAGACTGCATTTATTAGATTTAGAAAATTTAATGAATGAGGTCTGTGACAGTTCTCAGCTCAGGACCTAAGCTGATTCCATAGACTTTCAGTTCCCAGTGAATTCCCTTAAAATACTCTAACACTGTCCTTCCTCCAATGTGGCTTAGGCATTGGCTTCGAAACTCCCAGGCTCTGTGTTCCCATGGGCTGTAAGGGGTGTGGCATCAGTGATGAACAGTTAGATTGACAGTGTCCATCTGTCCTTTTCACAGGCTGATAATGGTTGCCATTGGTTTTTGAGTCGTCTTCCCTTTGACACTCTGAACACCAACTCAAGGGTCTAAAGATGAAAAACCTATAGTGCTCTGAATTCTGATCCTCCTTCCTACTTTTCTGTGCTAAAGACAATCCCAAGAATTAATACAGAAAATTACATTTTTGTCTTTTTGACCTCAAGTGCCAAGGCTAATTGTGGCAGGTTCTCTTAGCTGCCTTTTATTTTAGCTCTTGATAGACCCCAAAAGTAGAAAGAAAGAAAAAATACCAAGGAAAATCCAAAAGTCCCTAGAAGCACTCAAGCCTTTATGATGACATAGCCACAGTCCAGGCTTCCCAAAATACAACTTCAGGTAAACAATCAAGAAAACTTTTACAGATCAGTTTCTCTTTCATAATTATAGTGAATCAATTTTTCCATGAAAAGGGTGCACCCTCACATGTTGTTATTTTTTATGTTTCAGCATTTGAATACTAGGTCCTTAGTTTCCTAATTTGGTGATATTTCTTGATATTTTCTCTTCTCTGAATCAGAACTCAGAACCATCTAACTCATGGCTAAATATTGGCACAGAACATTGGAAATAAGATTATCCCTGAAATCTAGTTCTTGTCTTCACTGAATTTTGTTACATACTAATTTAGAATACATCATGCTGAACTTGCTTTGGTCTGTGATTGCCTCATGCCCCATCTCCACTTACACTTACATACTGTTGGGCCACCCCTTCCTAATAGGTGCCCCCCACTCAGATTTTCAGCTCCATGAAGAAAGATATCACACCCTCAGTTCTGTCCACTATGCATAGTGTAAATCTGTTAAATAAAGGAAAGCACAGAAATAGTGAGCACACATCTCATTCTATTCTCAGATTAAAAGATCACTACAAACATCTGTCTTCTTTTCTCTTGTGCCAGCACAGTGACAAATGTCTTCCATTTGATTCTTGCTGCATTAAATGGGAATGAAACTCTGGAGCATCCTTTGACTAACACTAATAATAATCTGTTTTGTTCTTACAGGCTTCTTTTGAGGATTATCTGAGAGAATGGTCTTGAAAGAGTATTATGAACTACAGAAGTATATAAGTCACAATGATTACATGGCAGTCACCATTATACAATGCTCTGTATTCTAAAAGATGTTGAGAATCCAGAGAACCAGTCTTCTCAATTGTGAGTGGCAGGAAGAAAATGGGAGGTTGGTTTTGGATTAGGTCACTATGTGCCAAGTCATCCCAGTGCTTAACATTATCCCCAGAAGGTAAGATTTGTGAAAATCGATGGGCCGGTTGGGCTTGGTTCTCAATGAATAGCTGATGCTTTCCGCCTCATTGAGGACTCTCCAGTGGCCACCTCACTAGTGGTAGGTGGAAATATCAAAACAGTCATTATTGTTGTAATGAGTTTTCATGTTTAATAGCTTCAAACATGAAGGATGGCTGGCTTTTCAGAGAGCCATCTATCCAGCAACATGGTTCACCACCCCTGAGGTAACCAAATCCCACAGACGCTGTCATTGCCGTCGGCTCAGATTGAATTGGGCATAATGTGTGCAGGTGTTTTTAATCAGAGCAGGCAGGTTAACCAAACAGCTGCCTAATAAATGGCTACTTCTCTTTGGCACTGGAGTCCTTCAGCAAGGGCAACTGGAATATTTCACTGCAATTAATGTGCTTAGGAGTCATACAAATAGTGGCAGAATCAGGCACCTTTAACAATGGGAATGCTTTCTGAAATTTTCTTATTGTGTGAATATCATAAAGTTTTCTCATGCAAGCCTAGATGGTAAAGGCTGTCACCCATCTGAGCTACCTGGTCTAGCCTATGGCTCCTAGGATGGTGGCCAACAGGACAATAGGAAATTGAATCAGACATATGATAAAATATTACAAAGAGCAGCATGGTGCACATAACATGTTGGAGGCTGTTACTGGTGCCACATGGCATGATGTTTTACAGTTTACCCCTTTTTTCTGAGTAGAGGGAATACACACTAAAATAATAATAAAATGTACAGTATAGTAAATGCATAAACCAATAACAGTTATCTATTACTATGATCAAGTTCTATATACTGTACTGTTGTGTGTGTCGTGTGTTCTATATACTGTTGTGTGTGCCACACTTCCATATGGTTAGAGAATGGTAGGCTTGATGCACCAGCATCACCACAAACACAAATGAAGTCCCTTCCAATAGGACTTATGGTGGCTGTGATGTCAGGAAGGGACAGGAGATTTTCCCCACTGTGTGATTCTTTGTTATGTGGCACATGACTGTCCTAATCCATAACGAGGTAATGATAGTAGTAAGAACAACAGAAGGTATTTTTGTCTTTCTGGTGCTCTGGTAGATTTTACATATTTATTCCTTTTAATCCTTAATGCAAAACCATGCCATCCCTAAGATCACGTTGCTTGTTAAAAAGAAACTTGCATCATCATTTCTGAATAGCAAACCACACTTCTATAGCTTAGATCACGTGGTTGCTGTGAGTCTTCACACTGAATAAACGAGTTCGTGATCCTACGGACAGAGGTCATGGCACGTGGGAAATCAGAGGCTGAGGTAGACCTCAGGCAAGGTAGCCTCACTCTTTTCTAGACACAGGTGTCTTCTACTTTAAAATTTTCTTATTTCTTTATAAAGACATTTATATTTTAATCTTTATTAAGTAATAATTGATAATTGTGTATAAAGCCACACATGTCCCTATTTAACACATACATGTTGATGAGTTGGATGTATGCACAAGCTCAGGATACCATCACCACAACCAAGGTTTTTAACACACCCATTCTCTCCCCAAACTTGTTGTGTTGTTTGTTTGCTTGTTTTCTTTCTGTCAAGAAACCCTCATGTGACCTCTCATCTGGACATATTTGAAAGTGCTCAATACCAGGTCGTTACCAAGGGTACGGTGCTGCCCACAGATCCTTCGGATTCCTTTTGGAGTAGGGGTTCCATGATATTTCTCTGTGTTGAGTTGGTCCTCTACTCTCCAGTATCCCTGACTAAAGGATGTAGTCTTCCTCAGTGACCTCCCATTGGTTCCAAAACTAACGGGGCATTCCGTACCTTGATGACTCCCTTCTCCCTTATTAAAAATAATAGCAAGGCTTCAGGCGCTTTATCCATTTGCTCATCTCATCAAGGCGTCATTGCTTTCCACCACAGTCACAGAGAAGCTTAGAAACATAAAGAATATCTGTAAAGGTGATCAGAGGCACAGTCACTTCCCTTGGTGAGCTAGCATCCTCATTTCTCACTTGGAAAGTAGAAGCCCCATGGAACTGGATCCAAGACAGTGGCTCACCAGCATCCCACTCCCCTGAAGATGCAAGGTACACGGTCTCTTCTCGACCTTAATGCACCATTTCAATATTTACGGTTGAAAAGTCAATTTACCTAAAATAAATGTAATCAGTGCAAGTTTCTTAATCATTTGAGGAACAACAGAGAAAGTCATGTTCATAAGATGGGGCCCTGGTGGCTTTCAATAGAACCACAGTGGCCAAGGGTGCTGATGCTCACCAAGGTGGAGAGAGGGAGTGGAATGGTGTGCACTGGCTGCTTGGGGTGGACTTCTTCACTGAGGCTCTGCAGAAGGTCACAGCCTTCACCCCAGACAGGAGCCTTACTGTAGACCCAACCTGGAGACAGGCGCCATTTAAGAACCTGAGGTTCTTAAAACAGATTTATTCAGAGACAGAGAAGGGCATCCAGCACACGTACATCAGCTCAAACTTTGCATTGCACTGCTCAGGAACAGGTCCACTTGAGCGCTAGGAATTCACAAGGGACAGGGATGCATCCTAAGGACAGAAAGATTGGCTCTTGTATCTTGTGGGCATTCTGTGTTCTGTGTTCAGAAATACCTTATCAAGCTCCCTTATAACCTGTAATTGGGGTAATTAATCTCCCTCCCCACTTCTCAGCATATGATCCTATTTGCATACTTTAACAGCATTTTAATAATTAAAGCATTTTCATAATTATCAAGAGTTAATCATTACATTTTGGGCAAAGCCCTGCCTTTTGGACATCATTCAGAATGGGGAAGAGGTTGACTATATGAAAAAGTAATAGCAAATGACTCCTGTTCAGCAGATAAGTAGCTAAAAAGTTGCAAGCTGGCAAGCATCAGCCACACACTGATTTCTCTCAGAGGCCTACTCTATTAATTAACAGGTATTGAGGTCAGAGAAGCTGAGTGCAGGAAAAGTTTAATAGGTGCACTGCATTCACCTTCTTCTCTCATTTACTCCTGGCAAAGGGCTTGGTGTAATCTTAAGGCAGAATAACCTTAAGGACAGGAATCATCATCAACATATCATACCCAATCTTGGATTTCCCGGCTATTTTTTAGAATAACTTTACAGACCCCCTCTTCTATTTCATTTACCATGCTTCAAAATAAACTCCCATGCTCTTTCTGAATGTCCTCTGTTATCTTCCAAAATGAAACACCTTCCTGAATTCCAGAAAGTCAAAGAAGGTACAGACCATCTGAAATGAAGGTGGTGGTACAGCAAAGGCAAGGTGCATGACAGAAAGGAGATGAGGCTCTAAAAAGAGACCTCAACGTTCTCATCTCTGACACACATTCTTCTCAGTTCCCCTTTCTCTACTCTACTGGTCTTTTTCTTCACCCTCTCTCTCAAAGATAAGCATATCTATATATGCTTTATAAATAATCATGAAGCAGGAGTTCACTGTGGTCTGTTCCTGTAGGTACATTGCGTAAATTTCTTTCTACCATTGTCCCCTTTCCCATCCCTCTGTCTCCCCCCCTCAGTCTGAGTCTCCTTCCCCTACTGTACTGATCTTTACTCTATTTGGGGGGATTTCCCTGCTCCCTTTTTAACCTTTATTTTATCTAGGTTTCACATATAAGAGGAAATACCGACCTTTGATTTTGTAGTCTGGCTTATTTCACTGATCCTGATGTTATCCCACTTCATTCATTTACCAGAAGATGTCACGATTCCATTCTTCTTCAAGGCTGAGTAGAACTCCATTGTGAGATGTGCATTTTGAAGGAGGGGTACGTGCAATTAATTTTCAAGTGGGTTACAAGATGCTTCTTTGAAGTGAACTTTCTATTTTGGTTTATCCTATGGAAACCATTGGTCTCTTGAGAATAGAGAATATTTTAATGAAATCCATATTCATGATTACCTTTTCAATATTACCTCAAAGATGACCACAGTTGCTGGGAAAAGACTCTTGAATGTAGTCACAATGACGGTTATTTGTACAACACACAATTCTTCATAAGTTGTTTTTAAAGTCATTCATTCCTAAGGGATGCAGCTCAATGATAAGCACTTGACCATCATGTGTGAGGCCTGGGTTGCCTACCCAGTACTGAAAAAAATTTATTCTTCTATTTGTCACATCATGTCCAGAAGCAACGTTTCAAACCTTCCACATCTGAATGTATTTAAGGAGTCTGAGTAAGTTCCTTTTGTGTGGGTTTTGAGAGGTTCGTTGACACAAGACCTTGGGTCTGTTGGGCTCAGATCCTGGTCCCTCTAACTCTACTGTCCCTTCAATAGAGAGTGCCTCCTTTCAAGGACAGTGAATAATGGTAAATATCCTGAGATTAACGTCTGAACCAGTAGTCTTTTTTCCAGATTCCCAGCATACTGTGCTTCTCCTGTTATCACAGTTTTTATGTTGCTATCAGTACTGGCTTAATTCCACATCTTTCTTCAAGAAATGTAACATCCCAGCAAGTAGGAACCAGACCTGCCTTAGCACCCAGGAGCTTATCTTTACTTCAGGGAAACATTCAGAAAAAAAACAAAAAAACAACACCAACAATAACAAATCTTACAATGATGACAAATATTAAGGAGAAAACACAGTGGAGGGAGGGAGTCAGGAGATGATGAAGAACACTGAAAGTTTAAATCTCTTAGTCTCACTGAGAATGTGCCCTTTTAGTTAAAGCCTCGGCAGAAAAGGAAACAAAACCTGAGATTATTGAAGGCTGAAGGTAAGTGCAGAGGCTTGGAAGCAGGACACAGAAGGCTTGTGCCTCGTGGTGTGAGGCAGGAAATGTCAGTCAGGACATGCTAAGTGCAGAGCTGGAGTTCACGGGACCGTAAGACCAACATCAGTAGTTACATGCCATCGCCCATGGTGATGGCCGAGGCTCAGGAATAGAAGAACACCACACCCCATCCGGATGACTAATTTTATGTCTCAACTTGACTGGGCTACAGGATGCCCATCTATTTGGTTTGATATGACTCTGGTTCTGCCTGTGAGAGTTTCTGGATGAGATTAGCATATGAATCAGTAGACACAGTAACACAGATTGCCCTCTCTGAGGTGGTTGGGCCTCACCCGGGTGCACTCAGGGCCATGTGGGAGAAGGAAGAATTCATTCTCTGCCTAACTCTCTGAACTGGGGCATATCTTCTCTTCTTGTACTAGGACTTCTTAAGCTATCAGCTTTCCTGTTTCTCAGGCATTCATATTCAAGATGACAATACACCACCAACCTTCTTAGATCTGTAGCCTCAGTCTGCATAAAAATTATATGCACCAATTTCTCATAATAAATTATTTTAGATAGAGGTATGGTGGATAGATGAAGACATCCAGCTAGAGATATGGAGGTATATTTATCTTCTTGTTCTATTTTTTGGGATACCTTCACTGATTCATACTAAAAGGGATGATGCTGGCCGGCCATTCTGTTGAGATCAGATGAGATATAAATGCTGGTTCAAGCAAATGGTCTCCTAGAGAAGGTCTGGAATAGGCTTGGAATGGTCAGTTAATATTTTTTTTGAATGAATGAATCTGATAATCTTCTTTAAGCTGATACAATGTTCTTGGTCCCCTTCCCTCAACAGAAACACCATCTGTTTTAGTGACCATTCTTGTTGCTATGACCAAACAGACATGGAAAAAAAATTGAAGGAGGAAAAGTTTATTTGGGGCTCATAATGTCAGAAGTCTTGGTCCATTCCATAGATAGCCAGCTCTTTTCTTCAGTGTCAGAGGTGAGGCAGAACATCATGGTGGAAGAGTCTGGTAAAGAAAAACAGCTGGGGACATGACCTTGGAAAGCAGAGAGAGACTCTCCTCACCATGAACAAAATGAACACGCCAAAGTCACACTCTCAGTGATCCACCTCCTCCAGCCACACCCTGCCTGCCTACAGATACAATCCCATTAGTCCCTATCAGTGGATCCACACTGATTAGGTTAAGGTTCTCATAGTCCAGTCATTTCATCTCTAAGATTTCTTGCATTGCCTTGCACATGAGCTTCTGTGGATATCTAATACCTATACCTTACACCATTATTTGGAAAATGTCACTAAGTTTTTAGTAATTTGTAGGTGGAATCGAATTGGGAGTGTGTAAGTCTTCCAAGTAAGTTCTAACTATTATCACTAATAATCACATTATTATATTTATATTTACTATAATAAAGGGTATATTTTTAATAAAATCCTACATGGATTATTCCTAACCTCTGTCACAAAACAATCATTTCCATTATTTGCTTTTACAAAATGAGAAAAAATGGGCTTAACCATGCACAATCTTTGAAAAGTTTAATAAGATAAAATAAGGAGAAAAGTACAACAAGACTTATCATATAGGAAGTACTCAATAAACTGCAAGGGTATTTTCTTTGTTTATTTGTTTTTTGTTTTAATCAGGATCCAAAATGTATACTCTTAAAACTAATCAAATTCTGAGTTCAAATAGACTTTTTATATACTAAAATGCTTGATTTAAAATATCTTCATCTTCTTTCACCTTCATCATTGAAAATTGAATAAAAAGAAACTCAAGGTAAATCCAAGGCTTTAAAAATACTCAAAATTTCCATAAAGCAGATGAGTTATAAAATGTCACCTCTGTGGGACTAGGAAGAAGAATCAATATAAAAAGAAGATATTATGACATTATTAGTTTTCTTTTCCAAAACACTATGGACACGTTCTCCCTGAACAACATATTTTTCTATTTACATTTTTGAAACAGGATGGATTTTTCTCTTTCCCTGAGTTGAAATATAAACAACAAAGACAGAAACAAATGAACAATGTCAATATTTCATCTATGAAAATTTCAGGTACTATATTGGGTTTGCTTACTCCTCTTTTGAAATTTTGAGGTTATTTAACTATGTGGCATTTTATGATTATTTTTCTTCCTTCTGCAATGAATAATATCTCAAGATGTAGCTCAAATGCCACCTCTGTGATTCACAGGACTAGGGATGACAGAAGTGGGGAATATCTGTAAGGTTTCCTACTTGTGCAGTCATTTTGTCCCAGGAATTTGTGGTGTGTTGGAGGCACACACATCTCAAATAACTTTGTTTTGTTAGACTTTTAGTTTCCTTCTGCCACCGTGCTCCTTCTCCACATATCCCTGAGAGCACTCCCCAAACACCTATAAGCAGAAACAAAGAAGCAGAGAAACAGAAAGGTCTCATTCTTGCTGAATGATCACATACTATTACTCCTAGTAGTTAAAGTTGAGGAGGCAGAAAAGGAAGATAGAAAGAAAGAGGATGAGAAGTCAGGAAAATACAGAGAGCAGAGCCCTCCAGGGAGAATAAGGGAAGTTAGAAGGTAGGAGAGAGTAGAGACCCAGCACAAAGCTCATTCCAACAGTGGCTACCCACCCATTGTATGAGACTTATAAATGACAGTCTAGAATCAGGGCACTTGCTAGCCCCATGGGGAGAATCTGAGGATATGCATATCTTACACAGACTTAGGAGGGTCAAGGGACAAGTTAGTTATGTGATATGTGTAAGAACTGTCTGGCCATCTTCCTTTCTATGATATCTCTATATATTGGATGAAACACCGGTATTTTTAGTTTGTTGATTGGTTTATTTAATTTAGTTTCTTGTAACTTCTTTCTAGGAATAAATGTAAAGACAATTTGGAAAATCATATATATATATATATATATATATATATATATATATAATATATATTATATATATAATATTTCACACATACACACACACACACACACACACTCCTATGTGGAGATAGAGAGAGGGAGAGGCAAAAATACATGTATAGATGTATAACAGAGGAGATTACATTGAATAGCTAATTTCTTTTTTGACAATTTTCACCTGACAAATACTCAGGATGCCGTCACTATATGCCAGGACATGCAGAAGTGGTTGCAATGATAGTGTGCTTGCCATTTCATGTCCAGCTTTTATTCAATTAACACATATACAAAGCTATATCCCAGAGAGAATATCCATCTCTCTGTTTTCATTGTCATCTATTGTACCAATTCCCTCTTGTTAAGAATTTAGGTCGTTCCATTGTTTCACTATTATAGACAAATCTAAATGGGACCTGATTATGAATTAAATTTTGGCTGGAGAGTCTAATTATTTAATGTTTGTACATTTCCATCGCTCCTTAATTATTAAATTGTCACTCTTGCTGCAACTTTCAGAATTTTATCAAAGGACTATTTACCCTGAGGCTTATTATTTTTTTAATTCTAATTAGTTATACATGACAGCAGAATGCATTTCAACTCATTATAAACAAATGAAACCCAGCTTTTTGTTTCTCTGGTTGTTCATGATGCAGAGTCTCACCATTTGTGCAATCACACATGTACATAGAGTAATAACATCAGTCCTTCTGACCCCCATGCTCTCCTCTCCTCCCCTACTCCCTCTGCCCAATCCAAACTTCCCCTATTCTTTATTAGCCCCCTCCCACCCTTTACAGACCAGCATCCACATATCAGAGAAAGCATTTGGCCTTTGTTTTTTTCTTGAGATTGGCTTATTTCACTTAACATGATATTCTCCAACTCCATCCATTTACTGGCAAATGTCATAATTTTATTCGGTTTTAATGATGGCTAATATTTCATTGTGTATATATAGCACAGTTTCTTTGTCCATTCATCTATTGAAGTACATCTAGTTGGTTCCACAGTTTAGCTATTGTGAATTGAGCTGCTATGAACGTTGATGTGGCTGCATCATTATAGTGTGCTGATTTTAAGTACTTTGGGTATAGACCCAGGAGTAGGATAAATGGGACAAATGGTGATTCCATTCCAAGTTTTCTAAGGAATTTTCATACTACTTTCCAGAGTGGTTGCACCAATTTGTAGTGCTTCCAGCAATGAATGAGTGCACCTTTTCCCCCACATCCTCACCAACACTTATGTTTGCTTGTATTCATGATAATTGCCATTCTGACTGGAGTGACATGAGGTCTTAGGGTAGTTTTGATTTCCATTTCTCTAATTGCTAGAGATGTGGAACTTTTTTTTATATATTTGTTGATGGATTTTATATCTTCTTCTGTGAAGTGTGTGCTCAATTATTAATTGGATTATTTTTTTGTGTGTTAAAGTTTTTTTTTTCAGTTCTTTTTATATCTGGAAGGTTAGTGCTCTATCTGATGCACTTGTGTAAAATTTTTTCCCCATTCTGTAGACTTTCTTTACCTCATAATTTTTTTAAAAAAAATTATTTCTTGCACTTTAGGAGTCTTGTTAAGGAAGTTGGAGCCCAATCCACCTTGACAAATATTTGGCCCTGCTTTTTCTTCTATTAGGTTCAGGGTCTCTGGTCTAAATCCTTGGTCTTTGATCCACTTTGAGTTGGATTTTGTGTATGGTGAAAGATAGTAGTTTAATTTCATTTTGCTACATATGGATTTCCAGTTTTCCAAGCACCATTTGTTGAAGAGGCTATCTTTTTGCTTTTGGTGCCTTTTTCTAGTATGAGATAACTGAATTTATGTGAGTTTGTCTCTGTCTATATTCTGTACATTGATCTGTATGTCTATTTTGGTGCCAATGCCATGCCATTTTTGTTACTACACCAAAAGTAGTAGAAGACAGGAAATCATTAAAATCAAAGCAGAAATCAATGAAATTGAAACAAAAGAAACAATTCAAAAACATTGACAAACAAAAATTGGTTCTTTGAAAAAATAAATAAAATTGATAAAACCTTAGCTACATTAATGAAGAGAAGGAGAGAGAAAATCCAAATTACTAAAATTTGTGATGATAAATGAAATATCATGATGGGTAATATTGAAATGTAAAAGATAATTGTTGAGGGCCACAGCCGAGTCGGGATGACGCATGGCATTTTTGCCAGAAGTAGTGGTTGAGACGTGATGCCAGCGAGCCATTAAGATGATGACTTTTGAGTTCTCTCGGAGTTCCCATTGAGTTCTGGTTGAGCTCTCGCGGGGATTCCTGAAGAGTTTGCATTGGTTGGGGAAGTGCCAGAGGAGGGATTTCTGGTTGGTGGTTCCTGGAGGAGCCACGTGGCGTTCAGGAGAGTTCCTGGGGAGCCTGTGTGGAGTGTGCTGGTGGAGTTCAGAAATAAAGTTTGTTCCTCTTGAGTGGCTCATGATTTGTGCCCAGCCAGACTGCAGCAGATAATTAGAAATTATTTTAAAAATTTATACTCCAATAAAATAGAAAATCTTTTTAAAGACTTTCTGACAAATTTTTATAGACAAATGATCTATCCAAACTGAATCAGGATGTACACAATTTAAACAGATCAATTTTAAACAATGAAATAGAAGCTGTCATCAAAAACCTACCAACCAAGAAAAGCCCAAGACCAAATAGATTCTTAGTCAAATTCTACAAGACCTTCAAAGAAGAACGAATACCAAGACTCCTCACATTATTGCATGAAATAGAAAAGGAGGGAACCCTTCCAAAATCATTCTATGATGCTAGTATCAACCTGATACCAAAAACAAAGAACATCAAGAAAAGGAAACTTCCGACCAATATCCCTGATGAGGACAGTTGCAAAAATTCTCAATAAAATTCTGGTAAATCACATACAAGAACATATTAAAAAAATAGTGCACTATGATCAAGTGTGGTTCATTCCAGGGATGCAAGGTTGGTTCAACGCAGGGAAGTAAGTAAACATAATTCATCACAACAATAGACTTAATGATAAGAACCATATGATCATCTCAATACATGAGGAAAAAGCATTAGACAAAATAAATACCCCTTCATGTTCAAAACACTAGAAAAACTAAGGATAATAGAAATATACCTCAACATTTTAAAAGCTATCTATGCTAAGCTAAAGGCCAATATCATTCTAAAAGAAGAAAAATTGAAAGCATTCTTTCTAAAAACTGGATCAAGACAAGGATGCCTTCTTTCACCACTTCTATTCCACATAGTCCTTGAAACTCTACCATAGCAATTAGACAGATGAAAGAAATTAAAACAATAGCTAATAGGTTCAGGCACCTAATAAAAGAAAAAGTAGGCCAAATCTTTATCCTGTCGGATTAGGCCCTGACTTCCTTAACCAGACTCCTAAAGTGCAAGAAATAAAATCAAGAATCAATAAATGGTATGGATTCAAACTATAAAGCTTCTTCTCAGCAAAGAAAACAAACTAATGTGAAGAGAGAGCCTACGGAATGGGAGAATGTCTTTACTACATGCACATTAGATAGAGCACTAATTTCCAGGATATATAAAGAACACAAACAACACCAAAAAAATAAATAACCCAATTAATAAATGGGCTAAGAACTGAACAGACACTTCTCTGAAGAAGATATAGAATCAATCAACAAATATATAAAAAATGTTCAACATCTCTAGAAATTAGAGAATTGGAAATCAAAACTACTCTAAGATTTCATCTCACTCAATGAGAAGGTCAATTATTAAGAATACAAGCAATTATAAGTGTTGATGAGGATGTGGGGGAAATGGTGCAACTTGGTGCAACTATTCTGGAAGTGTTTGGAAGCAGTATGGAAATTCCTTAGAAAACTTGGAATGGAACCACCATTTGACCCAGCTATCCCACTCCTTGGTCTATACTCAAAGCACTTAAAATCAGCACACTATAATGATGCAGCCACATCAATGTTCATAGTAGCTCACAATTGGACTAAACTGTGGAAACAAATTAGATGCCCTTCAATAGATAAATGGATAAAGAAACTGTGTTATATATACACAATGAAATATTATTCATCATTAAAACCGAATAAAATTATGACATTTGCCAGTAAATGGATGGAGTTGGAGAATATCATGCTAAGCAAAATAAGCCAATCCCAAGAAAAAACAAAGGCCAAATGTTTTCTCTGATATGTGGATGCTGCTGATCCATAATTGACAGGGAGGGTCATGGGAATAATGGAGCAACTGTGGGCAAAGGGGAGGGAGGGAAGAGTAGGTGTTATGGGGGTAGGAAAGATTGTGGAATGAGATGGACATCAGTACTCTTGGCACTTGTATGAGTGCACATATGGTGTGATTCTATATCATGTACAACCAGAGAAATAAAAAGGTTTGTTCCATTTGTGTGCAATGAATCAAAATGCATCTGCTGTTATGTATTACTAATTAGAACAACAAAAAAATGGGAAATAGGTTAAGACCTGGGAAGTCTATATCCATAAGGCCAATAAATATCACATCTTCAAGAAAACATAAATTAAACTCAAAAAGATTTGCTGCATGATGCTCCTATAAGGAAAGCTAAAATTAAAGAACACATTGTCAATATGTGATGTCTGATTAATTCTATTCCTGTAAACAGATAACCAAACAAAAACATCTGGCCACACTAATTTTGTGGTAGCATTCAAGATAATGGTTATTTGCAAAGGGCAGAGAGGTTGGTGATTGGAGGGCAGCAGGTCTAGCCTGAGGTGGACAATATTATAATTCTGGGCTATGTTAGTTATCAGCTCTGTTCACTTTGTGATATTGCTTTCAACTCTATATTTTAACATTGGTATTTCATTAAAACCCTAAAAAAATAAGAGTTAAAGAGATAATTATTTAAGAGTTGAAATTTATATCATAATATAATTCCATTAAAATAGCACAATATATTTAATAACTTTAGTGGAATTTTTTTTTTTTTCAAAATTTAGAACCTTGTCTCAAAGAGAAATCAGAATCCTGAATAAACAAATTATTCATTAAGGGAAGTAATATTTTAGACATAACAAAACAGCATTTGGACAATATTCTCAATTCTGATTTACTTACTCATTTATTTGAAAGACATTTATTAAGCAGGTTTTCAAAGTCAATAATTAAAAATTAATTTTAATTGGTATTTGTGTATCCATACCTATTTAGCCAGTGGTATAGTACATGGTAACATCTTGTAGGAGGGGGCGTGATCCTCCATATTTTACTATCCTTAAATTTGAAGAGCTCATTTCATCTAAGCCACATGATAGTCTATAGTCCCGGCCTGGGTGGGATGGCTAACTACTATCCCTGTGGAAGAACAAAACACTATAGGCAAAGTGCTACCATAATGTTTTAAAAAATTTGGGTTTGGGAATGAAATCAATCTGGGCACCAATCCTAGCTCTGAAGCATTTTAACAGGGAGGCCTTTTGCCAACTTATGTGAGAGAGGTACCTGGCCTTACAGTGCTTACTGAGCACCCAGTACTCTCCTAGGAAATGTCATAAACCTACTTGTTCTGTCCTTGCAGCAACAATTCTGAGTCATGTGATAATTTTATTGGAAATTCACAAATGGTGTAACTGAAGCACAGGAAAGTTAACATTTTGCCTAAAGTTATAGAGACAACTTTGGAACTAAAATTTTAATGTTTACTGACTATTTACAGAGCACATAATCTTAATAATTAAATTATGTTGACTTTCTGTCTAGTTTAAACAACTTCAGGACTCCATTCCCTCACTTGAAAAGGTGGGATAATTTTATTCACACACTAATCTTGCTGTGGGGACTGCATTAAAAAGGTAGCAGATGCCATGCAGGGCACATAGCCATGTGTATTTGATAAATGTTTGTTGAACTTAGATGAAATAATTTTATCTGACTTCAGCTTGCCTGATATAGAAAATGATAATATGGTGGAGGGACTTCTTGTTCTTTACCAAAATATCAGCTTTTTAATAAACGAATGCTCTGTTGAACAAATCAGATGTGGGTCCAGATGTCAGAAGGCACATGAATGCAGACAGACATGAGCAGCCTGTCAGGAGGATTCTGTGATGGATTTCCAATGCCAGTCCATGAACAGAATGCCAGAACTCTCAAGTGGCACCTCTGGGCTCCTGTTGTGAGTTTGCTTCAGACTCCTGACGGCTCAGTTGCCTGAAGTCCTCTCTCTGCTCCTGGGGAAGTGGGCTGTGGAGCCTCCTCCTAGGCAAGCCCTCAAGGGCATGTGCAGATCTAGGTGGAGTCCTTAAACTTGGTGGCTGCAGTGGCCCAGGTTTACGTGAGGCTGATCACCTGTTTGAGTGTCATTTAGAAGGTGTGATTTCCATTTCCTCCTTTGTTCTTTAATTTTCCAAGTGCTAAATTAATATAGAGGGCTTTTAAAATCCAAAAATATCAGTTGAATTTTTTTAGAGACCTTTCCTACCTTGCCTACTCATCATAAATAGACTATAACATCCAACTTGGAAGTCTCTAACTAGGCATATGTGCATCCAGATCATCCCATCAGATCAGGAGAGCCACTCATGGAAAGAGAAAAACAAATGTTCGTGGTCCCAAAATACCTGTAAGTGGTAACCTGAGCAATGACAGGCTGGCATACCTCTGTTTCTGCCTTGTCACATTAATCAAGAGCTACCATTGACATCAGCTTCGCCATGGAATGTTGGTGAGAAGGTAGGCCTGCTTCTATAATCCCTAATGGACTCTGGGCCAGTACTTTGCCTGTGGTTCATAGACAGTATCCTCTTTACGAATTGCAAGTATCTAGAGAAGGAAGAAGTCCATGGAGGTCTTGTTTTTGTTGAAAAGTCAACATTTGTTGAATGTCCCTTGTAGTCAAAGTAGTATATCAAGTGGTGCTGATGTAAACATCAGACCAATACACCTGCTGCCTTCAAGGAGCTCACCCTTATTTGACAAGAGAATCAGGCAATTTCTGTGTAGCATCACAGCAGTGCAATGCCAGGCTCAGGTATGATGAAGGCAAAGGTGAGTGGCACTAATCCCAGGAAGGAAATGAGAGTCCATGGACAGTAGGTTTTGGTGAGGTCGTATTAGAGCTATGACACTGAGGCACAGGTTTGAAGACATGGCTGGCTGACTACTCAGCGAGGTCTCCACATTCCTCCTGACTTGCTCCATCAAGCTGAAATGCCCTCCATTGGCAGTAATAACCCCCTGTCCAGTTAGGTCATGACACCTGGCACAACTCCAGAAAGGAGACCTGAAGAAGTGTCTGGGGGAGGGGGAGGTTGGGGAAGGTTCTAATAAAAAGATTGAGGTGTGGAAGTTGACCCCATCCCCTCTTCCTAATCTTACACGCAGTCCCCAGGGAAACAGAATGCTCGGTGGTACTACAGCCCCCTTTGACAATGAGGGGAAAGAAAAGGAATCTCAGGGACTTCAGCCAGAAGCACTGACGTCATCAATGAGCTGTGGTCCTGAAATTTAAAAATCTCTGGGATGTGAGATAAAAAGGTGCAGTTGTTCAAGCCACTTTAAGTCAGGCATTCTGCTTCTTAGACAATAATAAGGACAAAAGCTAAATAATGCAGCTATGTGAAGGGTTGTGGGAACTGTGTGTGTTCCAGGTAGGTGATCTGCATGTGGGGTAGACAGACAGTGGACAAGTTCATCACATGAGGAAGATGAGAAATTCACTGGGAATTGGGCTCAAAGTCAGAGAGAAAGCTAGAGACATAAAGGATCACTGCATCTGAACAAGCCCTGTGAGACCTTCCAGGAAGCTCAGGCAGAGACTGGAGAGAAGGGAGCCTATTCTGCTGGGTGCTCTGAGGTTCAGGTAGCACCTGTTTGGGGTGGTTTCAAGTAGAGCAAATGGAAACCCAGTTGGCAAAGTCCTTTTAGTCACAGAGGCAGGGTGTGTGATTATGAAGTTTTGCCTTTCAGCTTTAGTGGAGATAATCACTCAGAACAGAACAAAACTGTACACCAGTGCTGGCCCACATGGCAGCTGCCAGTCACGTGTGGCTGTTGATGACTTGAAACGTGTTACAATCTGAACTGCCATGCCACAGACGTAAACTGAAACCCAGATTTCAAATACTTATGAAATACGTAAATTATCTCATTAATTTATTTATATCAATGGCAGTATTGAGTCAAATAAAATATTATGTATATTAATTTTGTAAAATAACAGAACTAGCAGAAAATTGAAAGCTGTCCACATGGCTTCTGTCCCATTCCTCCTGGACAACATCACTGGGGACAATGCTATCAGGACACTACCACAATAATCGGCAGGATATATGGTAGTCAGATAACTAACTGATAAAGTGAAGTGGAAAGAAATATTGAGTAGATGCTCCAGAGTGAGGTGAAGTGATTAAATAAAAACATTAAGAAAAGACAGACTCTGAGAGTAGCATTTATTCAGTTGGGTGCTCACCATTTATATTGTGCTATTTCTTAAGTATGTTGATTGCTGGAACACTCCTAAATCTATTAACTTAACAAAATGTAAGCTTTGTTTTCCACCCGTCGGCAGCACAGAGCATCTACGGGTTGGCATTCTACTTGGTGACTCAGTTGCCAGTTTCACCCCATCTTGTGGTTCCACTGGCCCAGGGGCATCTGGATCTGATACAACTGATCAGGAGTAGAAGAGAGAAGGTAGAGAATTATGCAGCTGACTGTTGTAGTAGTTGTTGTTGTTAATTTGATGAGCCAGTCACAAAAGCATTGTGTCAATTCTGTGTTCCTTTTAGCAGCCAGAGAAGTGACAGGTCCACCCCAAACTGTGAGAGAAGCTGGTGACAACCAAGCTGCCTCTCAGGAATTAAGAAGCATGGGATTGGTAGACAGTCAGCCCATCTCTTCATGGGTTGACATGGATGATGTGCAAAGTCACTTCTATGGAGAGATAGGTCACACCTTTACACATGTCATTTTGAGACTGAGAGTCTGTGAGACATATAAGTGGACTTGGCTTTAACATGCCTGGTGGTACAGAATTAAATTTCAGGAGGGAGCTCATGTTGGACATAGAGATAGAGACCTCATCAAGCCATAAATAATCAGAGGGGAGTGAAAGAAGTGACTTTGCTTCACTAGAAATGACCGTGGGACTCCCCGCTCCACCTGCATAGTCTAGGGGACCATCTCAAGCCATTTAGGAGAACTTTTGCATCTCAGCAAGGACACCACCATCTTTGATTTGCGGGGGGTGCATTGCAATGATTGTTCTGTGGGTTTCTCTGCCGATTTCTCAACTGGTAAAGTTAAGATTAAGATTCAACAGTGAGGTGGACATTTGAGAGAAACCCTCTGCCACTGCACTCAGGATGCCAGGAGAGTCTCAGAGCGGGGGCTGCATGTTGTAGAAGTGACTCCAGTTTGGTTTGCTGCCAATCTTGCCGGTCCTTTCCTTTTAAGTGCCCCATCTTTCCATCTAAACCTGGAGGCTTTTCAAAATGCCACACACTGAATGAGTCCACTTCTCCCCACTTTCCATCACACTACAGCAGTGGAAGGCTGTGTCTCCTCTTGGCCACTGCCACTGAGAATGTTCTGGCTAGAATTGAAAATAGCCCTGAGCCAACTGTCAGGTGTGGAAGGAGGGTGGGGTTGTGAGTCTCTCTCCTCAGATGCAAAGTTGAAAGGGGACCTCCAAAGCATCAGTGGTCAAGATGACTGTTTTAGTGTAATACTACTAAAAATTAAAATTAAGAGAAAGAACTCACGTGGAACAAGACATACAAATTGAGAATTAATGATTTCTCACGGCAGATCCTTCCCAATGTGCTGGTGCTCTCTACCTTCTTGGTGTGTTGGCTGCTCTCTCTCTTGCCTTTGCTTTCTGCCTACCTTTCTCAGAGTCTCCCACTTGGGCCATCCTGTTCACAGAAAAGACTTCACTTCTGCATCATTTTCAACAACGTAGCTATTTTATGATGACCAAAATCACTCTTTTTAGGTCAGATATTCCCCTAAAATTTAGAGGCACACTTTTAACAACCTCATGGACATCTCCATCTGAGCATTGTCTCCCCAGTAAGCCCTGAAATCTAATATGTCAAAAACCTGAATTTATTTTCTGTGTTTCCCCAGTGCTTTGGTCAGCTTTTCCACTGCTGTGACTAAATGATCTAATCAAAAATTTTAGAGGAAGAAAAGTTGAGGGCTGATGGTTTCAGAGGCCTTAGTCCATAGAAGGGTGGCTCCACTCCTTGGGGCTCAAGGTGAGGCTGAACATCATGGCAGAAGAGTGTGGCTGAGGGAAGCTGATCACATGATGATCAGAAGCAGAGTCCACTCATCCGATACAGATTTATACACAAAGCCACGCCCTAATTCCCACCTCCTCCAGCCACATGCTACCACTTCGGTTTCCACTCAGTTAGTCCCTGTTGGGGAGTTAAATCACTGATTGGGTTAAGATGGTCAAAACCTAGTCATTTCTCCTCTGAACCTTCTTGCATTGACTCACATGGGAGCTTTTGGGGGACACCACATCTAAACGATAATACCCAGAGAATTACTTCTCCTCATCCTCTGTTACAGCCAGGGATCCTAGCTGTCCCCCTTCACTCTGCACAATAAGTCACTCAACAGACTCTAGTATATTATGTCTGTATATTTCCTAAATCTACTTCATCTGCATGTTTAAGAATGTTGCCCTGATAAGAATATTATTATCATCTTTCCCCTTGTCCCCATGAAGCTCTTCTCTCTCCCTCCTCCCTCCACTTCTCCCCTCCCCCTCTCTTTACCTTTCTGTCATACACATATTCACAAACATATGGGCGGGCAAGACTGCATCTTCACCCAATGTGTAACTATGTGATATGTGTGCATTCACACATGTGAATAGAATGTTGAGGTAGGATAGTTAAAGGCATTAGGCATGATTCAAAACCGTTATCCTCATGGGATGTTGCTAATAGTACAGTCAGGTAAGGGTCGTCTGTCAAGGGAGGGTCCCAGGGGACTGAGACACTGGCTGAGAGAACTCACATGCCTTACTCTGAGCTAAGGGTTCAATAGCCGGAAAAGATGGTCCAAATACTAGTGAGTATTTCCTATGTCAAACTAATAAGCCTATTGAGCAAAAGGAAAACTGAGCCAGATACTTTAGGGTGAAATTTCTCAAACACTTTCCCCCTAGAAATCTGTGAAGCATGCTGTGACCATCTGCTCACCCTTCCCAAGAGACCAAATGCTGGTCAGACCTGCCCTGCAACCTGTGGGCATCCATCTTGCCAGGAAGCCAAAGGATGCATGAAGACAGAAGCAGGACACAGGAATGTCCCTTTCCCCAACTTCTCTCCAGTTCATCCACAAAATAAAGTGGCCAGTGGAAAGCATTTTCTTCTGTACAGAAAAGTAAGGGCAGCACTATTTGCCTTCGTCTTGTTGCCTGCCCAGTGGCTACGGCACAGCTTGAGGATGAGGAGAAGCAATTCTCTGGGTGTTGTGGTTTAGACACGGTGTTCCCCAAAAGCTCCCATGTGAGACCACGCAAGTCTTTTTCAGGAGGTGGGTCATCCGTCAGGTGTGGATTCCTCCTAGAATTTCCAGGAGGGTTAGTCACATGGAGTCTTTGCCCTTTGGAATTTGCAACAAGAGTGACATACTGAGGGGTTCTGAGGGTAAAGGCAGGAATAATCTTTTCTCTTTTCTAAATTATATGAAGCTTCCAGGAGAGCAGGGAGCAGTACAGCCATAAGTTTTTTGACCAAGGGGTGATTCTAGGTGTTACAGAGAAACCTCGGCTGTTTGGCTGCTCCTTCAACTCTGGTCTTATTTGGACCAAGTGCAGGTCACTAACACACTGGAAAAATATGTCTTATGGCAAAGAGGAGAGTAGCCAAAATGAGACAACGTATTATGAGAATTAAGAGGCAGGAGGCTGATGTGTTGCTATGTCTTTCTTACATTAAAATAGAAATAGTTTTTCACCAAAATACCTGCCTTGTGTGTGTATTTATCACAAAAACCCAGAGGGAGTTTTGATGGCTCCATTTACAATGCCTCGGCCAGCCAGCTATTTTTCCTTTCTTTCCATTTTTTTCCTCTTCTATTGACAACAGTTTGGGGACAAGGTGCTTTTTAGTCATTACTTTTCTTGTGCAGTCAGTATTGCCTTAAGAAAAAGAAAGAGAGAGAGAGAAGCACTCTGAATGTAACAAACCAGGTTTCATACTGGGTTTGTGATAGTTCAGGCAAAAGGGACAGAAAGAGAATTTGCACAGGTTTGGAATAGTTGCTAATGGATTTCCTGTCGAGTAAAATTAGAACAAATCCAGTGAGGCTGGGCATGAAGAAGGGGAGTCCAAGTGGACAAAACATCTGGACAAATATCCAGGCCAAATCGAAGCTAGTGCAAGGCCTTGGTAGTGCAAGGCCGGCCTTGGAGGGCCTGGCCGTTCCTGCTTTCCTGAGCAAAATACATTGTCACTTCACGTTGCCAAACTGAATCCCTCTAACTTCTGTTGCCCAAATGAATCCTATTTATAGTCCAAGATCCTGTTATTGCCATCAATTCTAGAAACACCACCTGACCCCTTGCAGGCTGACATCACCCTCCTCCCTGTCTCCTGGCTCTCTCTAGTCACAGTGAATAGCTCATTGAGGGAGGTCCCTGGAGACTGCTCCGTGCACTTGGCCAGGAACCACTGAGGATCCGGCCCAGGCATGTTGTCTCCAGAATCGCTTCTATCACATCACTGCTTGGTTTCATATCGCCTCCACCTCACTTAACTGCCATGACACCTTATTGCTCCTTGGTTCCTGAAGAGAATTGTTTTTTTGTGTGTGTGTGGCAGGGGATTAGGTCTCTGTCTTACAATCTTGCTCCTCAGTGACTAGGCTCAATCTGGCAATGCTCCATTATCTAACCACCTGGGGAGTGACGGCTCCAATTAGACTGGTCTCATTAACCTCTGGGCCTATTAGCATCCACTTTCTTCTTGGCATTTGCTCACATGATCAAAAGCACTGAACGCTCCTCTCCTGTCTCTTGCCTCCCAGTGCTCTCAGTGTCTGTGACCACCACTGCTCTTGAGTCCCCCACTTGTTAGAAACACCACAGCATTCTGCTTTTAATCTGCTCCTACTTGATGTGATCCTGTTACTTTGTGTCCTTTATTTATACAAAAAAAGTGCAATGAGACTAATGATTATTAAACCTTCAAATAGTATTATGGTTGATAATAAATATCTAATACATGTTAACCAATATTTTTATTATTAGAAGAAAGTTTTATGTGTCTGCTTAGTATCACCTATATTTACATAGAGAATTGTAAACCTATTTAATCTGGTACATTTATTTTTATTTTATGTACTGAGGATTTAGCCCAGGGTCACTCTACCACTGAGCTACACTCTCAACCCTTTTAATTTTTATTTTTATATTGAGACAGAGGTTCACTAAGTTTTCCAGAGTGGCCTCAAACTTATGATCTTCCTGGCTCAGCCTCCCAAGTGGTGATGATTACAAGTGAATGCCACCATACCAACCTCTCATTTAATTTTTTGACAATATCAGAAGAATGTTCAGAGAGTGGAAAGCACATTTTTAGTGTACAGATCAAGAGCTGCAGGACAGAACTAGGGGTCCAGAATGTCATCAGTCCAAGCCTCCTGCTTTCTCAAAAGCCATGTGTCTCCCCAGCAAGGATTTCCAACATAATTTCCTAATTGATTTGTCACATGCCATCAGAGTGCCTGTGCTGCTGAAATATCATTAATGATGCCCTTGATGTGCCGTCTGGGATAAGCCCACAATTAGGAACTTGGACACGGAAGAGCGTGACCACTGGGAGTGGGATTGAGTGCTGCCTTGGCGTGCTCAGGGAAGCCGAGGGGAACGTGGCATTGAAATCTCATGTATCGTTAAGCCCCTGATATCTATGCTGGATCAGGAACTTGTAAAAAGGCAATGTTAATCTTGCAAACATTCCATGAGAGCAAGTGGACAGCTGTTGGCAGAGGTTCCCCTCATCCCTAAGGAAAGCAAGGACAGCGGGAGGCACTCTAGGATCTCACAGGGATCCCCAGGGGAAGGTTTCATGGTAAAGAGTTAAAGTGAAATTCAGGGAGGCTCAAAACTTGTCAAAGTCACTCAGCTCTGAGGCTCCGGGCTCTGGCACAGGCAGGTCTGGCTGACATAGGACTATTCCATGAACCAATCGCACGCCTCAGTGGTTTCTTGAGCATATACCCCAAACCAGTCCTTCAAGTGATCCAAATTCCTTTCCTCGTGTGGCTGCTCCCATATTACCTGCCCTGGGACCAGTTAAAACTAAAATCATGACCACTCCCAATTCTAACCTCTTCATCATCATAATAACCCTTGACTCAATCAATGCCATTGGCACTTCTAGAGACTTCCTTTTCCCCAAAGTAGTAGATTATGAGATAATATTTAAGGACAGACAGATTTACTTTTCACATTTTATGGGAGCTATTGGTGAAAAAAGGAGAGAAGGTAAAAGAAAAATTTACATTTCTTACCCCAGATGATGGTGAGGGAAAGTAGAACAAGAAAGTCAAGGCCAGGACCTTCCTTCTCCTCCCTCCCTCCTTCCTGCCTTCCTTCCCTCCCTCCCTCCCTGTCCTCTAGGATTCTCACCTTTCCTTGGGCATGGTGACCTGGAGGAGATGACCAGAGGGACAGCAGGATGATGGTCAGACAGAGCCTGGGGTCAGACTGAAGGTCTGTGGGGTGAAGAGTCTTTAAGATCAAGCAAATGCAGGTGTCTTGACCCCATCCTGGGTGCTGGGTGTGGGAGGCCAACCTTACGGGTGACTGAGCACCTCAGCACCCAGCTGGGGAGTGTGACTCAGTCACCCTTAAGGTTGGCCTCCCACAGCTAGGAGCTCATCACCAAAGGCTACTGGGGCATGTCATGTGCCTCTAGAGCAGAGAGGAGACCTGAGCGTCCCTGCGTCAAGAGGTGCCAGCTCTGAGTTCCATGGATGACAAGTCTTCTTCCTCCAGAAGTGACAAGGTGGCGCCAAGGGAAGATGGAGTGAGGGTGGACTGTGAGAGCCTTCCCACTGAGAAACGACTCAAGGATGACTTCAATGGATTGGTTATTGGAATACATGAATTCTGAGTTATCCTCAGTTTCTCAAAAATACGAGACTTTTGAAAACAAAAACATGTGTATCTATTTATCCATGTGAGTAAATTGTGCATAGATGTGTGGCCCTGATAGATTCATCGAGCACTATTTAGCTTTGAAATATCCATAAATGTATTTGTGGCAGTTGGTGCTCCTGCCTCCACCCTGGCCTACCAGACTGCAGAGCCTCGAGGACAGAGGCAGCCCGAGGGGTGCATGGTCTGCTGGTGCATTAGCCATGTGTGGCACAGCACAGCCCAGGCGCATGCCCACGCCTGCTCCTGTGAAGGCTCAGTCATTAGAGTGGAGGTGATTAGACTGATCAGTGCCCCTCCCTACTGGGTGCTTGGAGCAGAGCCTTCAGCTGGGCTGGCCCGGCAGACACAAGGCCCCTGCTCTGCCTGGGAACGCTCTGGTGGGGGTCAACCATCAGCATAGGCGAGGTCCACCTAATTATCTGCAGAGTTGGACTGATTGACCCCCGCAACATATTGACCCCCCACACCACACACACATAGCACACAGGCCCCTGGTAATCCACTCTTAAGCTCATGAACTGTGCAATAAAAAAAACATTCCGCAGAAGCAACAGTAATTGGAAGGTAGTATACACTTTATAAACTGCTTTTTAATCTTCATCTGATTTTATCCTGTCACCTCCCACTGAGGATACAGGAGTGCTAACTGTGCCCTTTCTTATCCTGTTTTATGGGATAAGAAACTTTAGCAATTTATTTTTGTATCTAATTAAATCTGGAGCTGTGCACCGGCTAAGATCCAGTGCCCTCTGTATGACTTACTGGGCTCCCCACTACGGAACTGGAGGCTTTAAGACAGCAGGGACTTTGTTCTGTTCCTCAACCAACAAAGCACAGGCATGTGCTAAACTCGGCTTACCTTTGCGTGAACCAGTGGGTCAAGCGAAGCCATGCAGCTGAGAGAAGTGCCTGTGTTTGCTCATAGCAATGTCAGGACCTGGCTCTTAGCAAGGAGAGGATTCAGCAGCACCACTGAGGAGCCCAGGCAGGAATCAGCACAGAGGATGCAAAGCTTTCCATGTGCAGGAGCCTGATGTGAGTGCTGCTCAGAAGCTGACAGGAAGAAGGTGGGCGACACTGGTTTTGTGAAGCTAAAAGGGCCTCTTCCAGGCACTGGGTGTCAGCTCACTTCATCAGAATTGCTCCAGTGAAAAATGAGAATTTTTGCCCTTTGATTTGATTTGCCCATGTTATTCTCATTCTAAAACAGAAAACACTGCAGGAGGGGCCCTAAAGCTCACATGCTGGCCCCTCTGCTTCCCCTCAGCGTCATCAAACAGATGGATCATGCAAGGGAACGTGTTGAGACCGATTGAAACCCACAGAGAACTTCTCTGCTCTAAAGTTGTACTCTCAGTGTTCATAATATGGCTCATGACATGGAGGCAGCTTCCTATCTAAGATTTTTACATCTACCAGTGAATAACTTAGGATAGAGGTTTACCCAACTGTTTGGAACATGTGTGACATATTGAATGTCTGCTTCACACCAGGATCTCTGAGTTCTAGGAGTTGAGAACCCATCTGTGTGATGAGCAAACGCATGTGTCATGGTCAGTATTTCTGGGTTGTACTAACCACCAAACTTTCTCTAGTTATTTCTTCTTACCTTCCACCAGGTTACACATTCCTCAAAAGCAGGCACATTTCTATGCATTTCTGTGTTTTATATTTTGGTCATTAACTCAGGAATGTGTGTATTGAAGAAAATGCATTTAATCCCCTACTTTCCAGTCACTGAAGAAAAAGAGAAACCCATGAAAACAGTATTATAACAATATGGATGTTGAACTGAGCCCTCACCGTGGGTGACAACTAGGATTTAATTTATCATTTCCACTGTTTTCTGCATGTGAAACCCAAGACTTCAGGTATCTGTGGAGTGTGCCTCAAAACAAGTAGTAACTGCTGTGACCTGTGATCATGGGCGTCCATGAGCACAGGGCTGGACCCTATGTAGTGACTTTTCAACACTGCCCTTGTAGGGAAGCTTACATCATTGATGAAACTGCATATCAGATATGGGAAAGTCCAAACTCTAGCAGAAAAATAAGAAAACAGTAGGTTCAAAGAATCATCCTCGTCCTGGATGAGACTGTGTCCTGCCACATCCCACCACAGGCATTCGGGAGAGAACTTTTTCTCAAGCTCTTCCCTGTAGTCAATCTGGAGATTTTTTTTTTTTTTTTGTCTGCCTTCTCCGTCTGTGGCAGCTTTTTTCAAGAAATTTACAGTGATGTCAGTTTGCTTAAATGGATGATTGGAAAAAGCAAATGGATCTCAAACTCCCAGACAGCATCTCATGACCTAAAATAACTGTCACTTGGTTCTGCATTATGGATGAGACTCTAGTGTGACCTAGAGATGTGACCAATAGGTCAGGGGCCAAAGTCTGTCTGGGAAGCTGGCTGCTCAAGACCCATGCGTGTTGAGCAGCCGCCTGACCTGGACAGGCTTTCCTGTGTATTTTTACCAAGGGGAACACATTTGCCTCTTCTTCCCAATCCCCATTCAGACTTCATTCTCTATTTCCAAATGTCATTGTTCAAATTATCACTCACATCATTGTTACCCCAGTTACCATACTTCAGAGATGTTGAAGCAGAGCAGAGACCCCACCTAGAAGACCCCCGCCATAATTGTCAGCAAAGATGTCTGCAAAAGCCCTGAGTGTGGCTAGAACTTCCTATTTCCTGATTGCTCTATCTTGCAACAGCTGAGTTTGGCCATGGGCTTCATGATGATGTTACTCTGCTTTTGTGATAAAATGTAAAACCTCTGACTGTTCTAAAAATCGAGACAAGAAACACTTTCTGAGAACAAAAAGAAAAAAATTACTTTTATGTAGATGCCTACCAAAATGCAATTCTTCACACCCCACCTCTCACTAGGTATAAAGTTGAAAGAATTTCTAGACTCTTGCTCCAGAGAATAATCTGGACGGTGGCCCCTCTGGACCCTGGAGTCAATAAACCTACTTCCTGAAAATTCCTCAGGTGTCCAGCCCCTCTGTCCTACGTCAGTGTGTCTGTCCCCAATGCTCATCAATCTTGCACCTTGGTATTTTGGGTAATTTCCCTCAGGGAACTCAATCGTGAATGGTGGGGGTCTTCTAGGTGGGGTTTGCTAGCTTTATTTATTCTTCCATCTCTAAATTCCTCCCTTGTGCTGAGAATTCATGTGCATTTGTGTACACTCTCACACATACACACACACACACACACATACACACACACTTATGTATGCATTTCTATTCTTCTTTTCTTAGGGCCAGATATGTATATCTAGCTAATCGAAGTTCTAAACTGTGTACTCACTAGGAATCTGAACTTCATTAGGTCCAAAACTTAACCTTTGATGTGTCTGCCAAACCTATGAAGCCTTCAAAGCAAGGAAGGTCTGCCTCTGTTGCCTATAAGCTCTATCTTGAGCAAGCTACTAATATTTTATTTGCTTCAACATTAAGGCAGTGATAACAATATCTTTCCCAAACTGCGAAGGCCTTGGTACAAAGTACAGCCTGCCCTGACATCAAGAGCAGGCAAGTTCCCATTAACAGACGCTAGCCTCATTCCCAATAACCAATACCTGCCCGGCCCTATGTGAAAACTCAAGGAAATATCTGTTTAATGATTTTACTTCTCTGTCTGAAGGTGTCAAGAATTGGAGGAAGGGACCAATGATGACAAGAGCCAGGGAATCAAGGATGAGCGGGAAGACAGCCTGTCCTCGAAAACCACGGGCTCCTCCTCACCCAGGGATCTTCCAGTCCCCAGCACCATGGCTTCTGAAGAGGATGCTCTTTTCACTATCAGATTGCCATGATCATTATCAAGCCCAGTGTTTCCAAGGAAGTTCCCGCATGTGCACACATAGGGGTTTGATGCTGCCTTTCTTCCCTGACACCTGGTTCAGTCCTCCCACAAACACAAGGAAGTAAATTGCATCATTATTTCCATTTTACACTGGAAAACCAAAACTCAGAAAAATTACGTAACTTACCCAAAGTCACAATCTGAGATGGTGTCAAGAAACATAATAATCCTGAATCTCTCATCCTAACTAATACAATATAGTAGGTGAAAAATAAAAACAGGTGAGAGAGTTTTGGGAATAGCTGGAAGGGGTGATGTCCAATCCAATGGAGTCTGTAATCCTCCATGGATTGAGTATGAAGCCCTGGGACCATTATCCCTGCAGGTGCGAACATCATTGCAGCAGCATCTAAGAGAGTTTCTGTGTTTTCAAGAAAAACAGAATTTATTCTTCTTCTCTAATTCAAATCTAATTAGCAACTGGATCACCTGGTCAAAACAGGAAAAAGGTAGACATAGCTTGTTTAAAATGAAGGACCTTTTTGAATGGGTACTGGTGTCTCAAGGGCCCTTCATTTTCTGATGTGAGCTCTAATTGCAGATTTCAGATTAAAAATTGGAATTTTCCAAGGGAGCCTGGCCTTGAACCTGTGCAGTCATTGGATGCTATGAGTGCCTTAGGCTTGCCTTTCTTTGTTTAGGGGACTACATCATGCACCTGGAATCCCTGCTCAAGAATTTGTTAAATTGGCATGTCACAATAGACAACAGCAAAAGGATTTGTTCAAAATTAGCTTATGCCTTCTGAGAGAGCATCCACTATGATCTCCCCAGCACTTGAGCTGAGGTGGTTCATAGCCAGTGTTGTCTGTATTCTCCAAATGGATAAAAGAAACCATGCTTTCAGAAAATTCTCCTCCACTCTCTCACCTCCCAGTCTCCTGAACACTGAGGCAGGAGACATCAGGGCCTTAGATAATTGCTCCTCTGTTGAGTACAACAGAGACCAAGACTTTGACATTTCCCTGCGTGCAAGCCCACTCCACCTGCCCCTCCCTGCTGACCTCTTCCTCACTGCTGCACCCCTGTCCCCTCACCACGATGTCCATCTGATCCCAACATAGTTACTGGATGATGTCTGACTCAAGACACAAAATTCCTTCCTCTCTATTAGTCATATCCACAGAAAAACTCTACCTCTCTCCCTGGATCTACGTTTCAGATAAGGTATCACTGTCTGACCCAAATGGAGGGCAAGTACATTTACGAGCCTGAAATATGTGACATTCTAGGATAGATGTTTTAAAAGTGGTCATCCAACCAATGCATCATCCTGTCAATCAAACTGTTAGATCTAGAATGACTGGGGTTCCAACCCTGGGAGCACCAGGTGCAGAGAAGGGATTATGAAAATGCCTTAGTTCTCTTTCCTTCCATTACTTTTTCTATCAGTGTGGACATTGGCTTCCTACTGTTCTATCTTACCTCAGTTTCTCAGGCCCAAATCATTGGAGTCTTTTCCATTTCTATAAATAGTGGACATTGTTTTTTAGAATTCTCTTAGTTTTATGGGAAAAGTGAGACAATTGTACAGAGAGTTCCCCTACATAATCCTGTACCATCAGTTTCTACTATAACTAACATCTTGTATTAGTATAATAGATTTTTCTAAATTCATAGACCAATGCTGTTATGTTATTATCAACTAAAATCTATAGCTTAAATTCAGATGTTCTGTTTCGTAGTTTGATAGACTTTGACAATTGTGTAATTGTTTATATTCCTATCACTGTATCTTTCCTTTCCTATAACTCCTTCATACTCCACCTACTGAACCTCTCTCTCCCCTTGGATCTTTCTCCTCTCTCCATAGCTTGTTTGTTTGCTTGTTTTTCTGGTCATGGAAATTTAACCAAGGGCCTTGTGTTATGTTGGGCAAGCACTCTTTGTTAAGTTACATCCCCTGCCAGTCTCGGTAGTTTTCAAAATTTCCAGGATGACACATAGTGGGAATTATATAGAATGTGTCCTTTTCAGACTCATTTTTTCACTTGCTGTATATACTTGAGAATCCTCCATATAAATTTATGTATTGATAGTTGATTGCTTTTTAATCACTGAAATAATATTCCATTTTATAGATGTGCCACATCAAATATGTTATACATGTTTTGTAAGGATTCTCCTCCAGCCTGTTGCTTGTTAGGTCAACCTCTTAGCAACACTATAAGTGGGGACATTTCTTACCCTGTTTTAAGATCTAAAGTGCTAAATGATAATCTTTTGAAAATTCATTTAAACACCATTTGCTTTCAGAAAAACCTGGTATGCATAAAGTATAGTTAGGTAATTAGCCTGACTAAGCATGGTGGCCTTTTTAATTTTTTTTTTCAAAAAGTCAAAGCAGTCACATTTGGTATTGATGCTTTACAATAATAGTTTGTGAACATTTAAATCAATGATTATTCACTGTCTATAGAGCAGAGGTCATTCTGTAGGAATTTTGCTTGTGAGCTGATAAGAAGCCTAACATTTCTTACGCATTCTAAATAAATTCAAAATCATCTACCTACAAATCTGAGTGTTGTCTGTTTTCTGACAAAATGTCAAAAGATACAATCTTCATAAGTACTTTTTACATTAATAAAATAAGGGTCAGTCGTACATGAAAACAAAATGACACCCCGGGAAATACCTTTGGTTATAGAGATCTAGTTGTCCCTCAACTATGAAACCATGTAAATATCTTCTATTTATTGTTGCACTTATTATGCTTACACCGAAAGCAGTTTGCCTCTCCTTAAGCATTGGGAGAAGTGGTTCATTCCCTGGAGTATACCATAGAAATTTTCCTTATATTTCCCAAGTACACATGCTTACACACGTAAACCGCTAATAAAGCCAATAACCACTCGGCTGGCCAGCATGTGTCTGCCAAAGACCATCTGTGGAATTTTGATGAGATTATCTGAAACTGCAGGACCTGGCTGCTGCTGTGTCACCATCTGAACCACATTAGTTTAGAGCACTACTTGAGGAGTTCACAGAGCACACATCTGTGCTTAGGAAACTCTGCTTTAACATCTGGGATACCAACCCCGCCCCCCAGTGGAGCTACTGTGTCTCTAGCAACTCTGCAGCTCCTGGTCCTAATACAGGTTCTCTGAGGTTGCTGAAAAGAAACTGCAAGCACATTGAAATACACCAAAATGTCACTCACAGAACACACACTGGGTCATCTTATATGAGACACCTTATATGAGGTGTAGTGGAAAATAACAAAGTTTACCAGGAGATGGGGAGGTGGCTGTTCAGTGGTAAATAATGACTGATACGAGGTAAGTTCCCAAGATATTCTAAATGTCTACAGTAACAATAAGGAATCATATACAATAATAATGCTAAGAAGATGGATTTCAGTTTAACCTTCTTAGCAAAAAGAAGAAGAAGAAGGAGGAGGAGGAGGAGGAGGAGGAGGAGGAGAAGGAGGAGGAGGAGGAAGGAAGAGAGGGAGAAGGGGAAAAAAGAGGAAGAACAAGGGAGGAAAGAAAGAATGAAGGAAGGAAGGAAAGAAAAGAAGAAAAAAGAAAAGAAGGACAAAGATTAAATACATACCAAGTTTTTTGGAGAAGACAGGTAAGTTTATTGCCTAGATTGTGCTAATGTAACATGAGTATATACATATGTCAAAACTCCCCAAATAGCATTTATTAATTTTATTCGGTTTTACGTAAGCTAATTATATCTCAATAAAGTCATGGACAAGAAGAAAGCTTGAGACTGGAAAATCTGACCTATTACTTAATAGCAGAAAACCTGGTTGAACCCCCAAATCACATGGACTGTAAAGTTCTTCCCTTGTCCTTCTTTCCTTTTCACAATCCAAAAACCTTATGGTCATATTCTGCATCCAGATATTAATGAGTTGATATTCAAAATTGAGTGTCCTTGCTGTCTTTCATGACACTCAGCAAGACTTGAATAATGTTATTATAATATAATGTGAAAAATAGACCAAGAGGAACTTAAGGTCTGCAGAATGAAATAAGTGCTAAACCAGAAAAGAAGAGTAATTGGTTCTCGTTACAGAATGAAAGAAGTATTGATTCAACCATCGCATGATCATGACATGCATTTGTGTTTCTGAGTCCAGCTGTTACCACCACCTTAGGTACTAGGGTGGGAGAAGCTTATGTTACTTTAACAAATAATTCCTTGCTTTCAATGCTTACCACAAAGTACTACCCACCCCACTCATAAATTCTGTTGAGAGATGAATATGAAACTGTCTTCCATGTGGTGACCCAACTAATTGATATGTTTTAGCCATTAGGGACCTTATTCTCACAGACTGTCACACTTACTGTCTTAGGGGAAAAAATATCCTAGGATATTACACATTGGAAGGGCCCTTTCCAGAGATTCAGCTCAAGTAAAAAAGGTCACTCTTGCTCATATTTCAGTGGCCAGGATGAGTTGTGTGATCCCACCAAATTGCAGTGGAACATGGAAAAGCTGGTCCATGTGCCCAGGAATAGAACAGTGATAGAATGTGTTCAGCCCGCTGCCTCAACCCTGCAGCAAATGCCTTCCTTGTGTTGCTAAAGGTGCTATTCCACTGAGATTCTCTGAACATACCCAGGAACAATGTTGGTTTGTGGCTAGCTACTTAGCCAACTGGTGAAGCAGCAGTTTTCAGGGTTGGGGCTTTTGATAAGAGACTGGATCATAAGGACTCAGACCTCATCAGTGGATTAATCCATGGATGGCTGAATGGACCCCTGGAAGATGCTGAAAACTATAGGCAGGTGGAGCTGACTGGAGAAAGTAGGTCCCTGTGGTAGGTCTCTCTGCCCCACTCTGAGCAGCTTTCCTTTGACACCTCCTGCCGCCATCATGCTCTGTCTCACCTCATACTCAAAGCAACGGAGTCAGCTGAACATGAAATCTGTAAAAACAAAATATAAAATGAATCTTCCCTCTTTTAGGTTGTTTTTCTCATTTTTTCCCACAGCCTCAAAAAGCTGATTAACACAAATGTTTTGCCCTCCTTTAAAACATCTGTTCCCATGCTACTCTCTCTGAAGCCTTCCCTCACCATCTGGAAAAGCTGGATATTTCCACATTTGAGACCACCCAGAACATTCTACATGCTGGCTTTAGATCATGAAACGTAGAGTATATGCATCATGTCTTAACATCCTGTGTCTTTCTTAGGAGTGTATGAGTTTGGCGTAGGCAGGAAAGACAGCTTTCTGTTGCTTTGTTGCTTATTTGCTCTCCCTGCCTTTTCTTCTCAGCACTTGCAGGATATCTGATGCATAATAATGCTTAATTGAGGGCTGTTTAATCAGATGGTTTATATCTGGTTTATAGCTGGTTTGTTTTCATTTTTATTTTTTCTTTATATTCATATTCATGTATAAGGTTAGGGCAACAAGGGTCATATTATCATCATTCTGTACATGCTGAAAGTGCATAATCTTCCACAGAAGAAGAGCACAATTATGGTCATTTCTCCACTTGACCATTATCTCCCTTTAACCATTATTAATGGGAGTGAGATAGGGAAACTCAATTAGGATAAGGAAGAGATGATATCTCTAGCCAGAATGAAACATCAAGAATAACTAAATTATGTTAAACTTTTATTCTCATGTCTCTAAGCTATAAAGAGCTCCACTCAATATATTTTTCCCTATTCTTAGCTTGAAAAATTACACTTAATTTCAATACCTAATTTATTTTCATTTCAGATTTTCATTAAAATGCTGCAGATTCTCTTCCTCTGTTAATGCAAATAGTAAGTCTAGACCCAAAATTATCCCCACCAGCACCTACTTGCTGCCAGACATTCTTTTCAACTACATAAATAGGCATTTTATAACAAATCATGTTATAGAAATATGTGATTTACGTAGGCAGAACATGGTGTTTCATTAAAATAAATTGGAAAAGTTTAGGCCTTGAGTTCATGCCAGGGTAATTACTTTGTTGTTACCTGGTCTACGGTTCTTCTGCAGCCAGTTGAATGCTGATTGGGTAATTCTCTGCTTCGTTTTCTTTGATGAAATTTATAGTGTCCATAAAATGGTTGTAGACTCTCTCATAAATGGCTCTCTTGCATGTGTGTTCTGTCTCCTCCACTTGAACGTGTGTTTAAGATGATAGCGGATATACTGAAATACAGGATGAAATAGAGTAAAGGTTTAGAATATTTGATACCTGGATTTAAATTCCTGTGTGAGTGTTTTTCATGTTATTTACACTAATTTGGTGCCAACTTCCAAGACATGTTAGGTACAGGAGAAAAGGAGATGAGTAGACATTTCCCTGAACCAATGCTCCCAGGGAGAAGGAAAGAGATAAAGAAATATTGCAAATTAGTGTGAGGACTGCTGTATTGCAGGCCACAAAGTAGTTTCCAAGAGAGTATGAAATCAGCTTGTGGTAGTCAAGAGGGAAGAAGCATTGTAGGCTAGGAGCATGAAGTGAACCCGAATTTCTCAGCAGGGAGCAAGATAGTTCACAGTCAGACAAAGAACAAAGCTTGCACAGCTGATCTACTCTCCATTTTTGGACAGTCCCAGCTTCCTAGGGGAGAGAAAGAACAGGAAGAGCAATGCCAGACTTGTACTGTCCATGATGCTCCTATTCCTACTAATAGTGCCAGAGGAGGCCATTGATTTCTGCAAGCTCTTCCACAGCAGCAACACAAAAACACAGGTGAAGGGTAACATGTGACTATTTCCACGTGTGTGCAGGAGAGAGACAGGGCTTTCTCTTCCTTTTCTCTCTTTCCCTTCCATGGTCTTTCTGATAGGCATACTTGCCCTCAACTTACTCATTTAACTTCTGGTGGCTAACTTGGATACGTTTCCTCCTCCTATGCCCAAAATTCTCCTTTTAGGCAATACTACCTATTCAGCAACTTCATAGATGTGGAAGAATAAACTCTAGTGATTATTCAAGGAAAGAAACACTAAGAATTCAGCTGGTTGGAGCAAGGATTTCCCATCCAGAAGAGGTGAACATAAGCTAGAGACAAAGGGGATGGCGTTGCCTAGGTCTGGGGTACTAGGCCCAGTGGCTGCCTTATATCACAAACACTGGAGAGGAGCTGGAGGGGGTAAGTTGGGCAGGTGATTGACACATTGCCTTCTTTAGGGAGATCTTATAATTATATAATAAATCACTATCAGAGGATTGGTAAAAAGTAAACAGCCAGCTGCAGTGGTACACACCCATAATTCCAGATGCTCCAGAGGTTGAGGCAAGTTCAAGACCAGCCTGCACAATGTAGCAAGACCATCGGCAATTTCACAAGAACCTGTCTCAACGTAAAAAAATAAATTTGAAAAGTACTGAGGACGTGGTTCAGTGGTAAAGCACCCCTGGGTTCAATTCCCATTACCAATAAATAAATAAGGAAATAAAGAAAGAAAGAAAGAAGAAAGAAAGAAGAAAGAAAGAAAGAAAGAAAGAAAGAAAGAAAGAAAGAAAGAAAGAAAGAAAGAAAGGGAAAACAGTTTAGGTAGGAGAAATTGAGATGTAATGTGGTCTCAATGGACTGCTCAGCTAATTCCTTGGGAGTATTAAATGTAAAATCATTCTTTAGAATTGTCTGAAGATGGGTTCAGGGGCCTAGCCATCATGCTCCCATGTCTGCAGCACAGGAAGCAAGCTGTTCTAGGCAGAGGAGTGTCCCTGGACTTTCAGAGGAGAGTCTGCCTTCTTCTTGAAGGTTAAGTGCTGTGCCTGGCCTGTATGGTGTCTGGGTACTATTATTCCCATCTCTGGGAGTGCATTTTATTTGTAATGGCCTTTTTGTCCCAGCAGCAAAACCTGCATAGGAAAGCCATCACAGACTTTTCCAGGTCTCTGATATGTCTCTTACTCATGCCGTTCTTAGTACTTTGGTAAGTGACTCTCCCACCAGGCCCAACTATGTAACATAGCTCTAAGGGTGGACGGTTCTAGTCTTACACTCTGTTTCATGATGCCTACTTTTAGAATGCTTTTTGTCCTTCCTAGCACCAAATACAAAGCAATTCTAGCATTTCTACCCCATTCATGTAAGCCACCAGTTATCCCATGCTCTAGAACCACAGCATACATGTCCCCATGATCTCCTGGGAATTGGATTAGAACATTAATTCTATATCCTGGGAAACTCCTAACAAAGTTGGAAATTTTCTCTGACCATATCCTCTTGATCAGGCACCCTCAGAACCCAAGCCTTTACCAGCTTCTTTCAGAGTATGTTGGTTAGTTCCTGAAATTTATCAATGCATGGCCCCTTTCTTTCTTCATCAGTCCCAGCATGCCAGAGACTCTGTGGTGACTTTACTACTAGGTTAGTAGAAAAGAAAGAAAGAAGTTAGGACAGATCAAGGGGTGGCCTATCTTCTTTCAGGAAGAAGTTTCTGCATCATTTTCAAGCAATAAGAAGATGGGCACTTTGGAATATTCAGAGATTCAAAAGAAGTACATGTTCCTCAGGTGTCTTTACCCATGTGTCACTGTCATCAGAGTCCTGGTATGACACAGACAATATTTCTGAGTTGGCAGTTTGTTTTTGAAGCTTGCCTACTCCTACAACTGGTACTTATCCAAGTCCTAGGCTTTCTCTGCCATTCAGCAGCAGGATATGAGGTCCTCCTCATATGCTCCAGGGAGACCCTCTACTTCTCACATTCACCTTAATGAATTACTCTCACATCTGTGTTCTTTTTCTTGAGTGAGTCCTGAGCTTAGAGCTACACAGTTGCATTGTCTTTAGAATGCCTGAGTCCCGTGCTCTTCTGGTGACATATATAATGTACCAGATGGTGGGTTGCTTTCCACTGGCACACACCCCATTTCAACACCATGGAAATTTAACACAGGCATTGCTACTTTGTATAAAATCCTCACTTATGGCGGATACAGCCTGCCAGCAAGGAGGCAGCTGCTGTTTTTTCTCCTATCTTTTCCAGCACCAATTGCAGATTTCTGGGAAGCACACACTTAGAAATTAGCAGGCAGGGGAGCTATTAGGAAATGCTCCTGGGATGAACCTGAGTGGAAGGTAAGTAAGGAATCAGGATTGAACAACTGGATGTGTGGCTGTGCTGTGGGCTTATTGTAGGCCTCAGGCTATGAGGATTCTCATGTTTGGATGACCTTTCAGAGTTGTTCCAACTTGGGAGGAGAAGGCTGTTCTTTTCGCCTTCCATCCATCAGTGATTAAATATGAGCTTCCCTGGGAAGTGGCATGACCTTGAGTAAACCTGTCCCCTTCACTTGAGTAGGCACACACAGTAGAGGACTTTACAGACAGTACTCTTGGTGACTGGGGACTCATTTTGTCATTCTTGAAAGGAAGGTCTGGGTGTCACATCAGTGTCCATAGCCACGTGCCAGCTGATGTTGAAACTGTGGCTCAGTGAAAAGCAACTTCCAAGGTTGGGATGGCAAAGAAAATGACTAATGACAAAGATAATGACTCTTTTCCTCAGTGAGCAGCCATCAAATGTTGCCAAAGATATCTTTTTGGTATGTATAAAACCTTCCCTTTGAAAGCCAAAGATATTTATTTTCTTCATATGTACAAAACCTTCCCTTTGCAGTTTTGTTTTGTTTTAGCAGGTGATCTTGCCAATCTCCAATTGCATGGGATTTTCAGCAATGAGTTAATAAGAGGCCATCAGAATGTAATGCCATTTTTTGAATGTTTTTAACCTAATATCACTGTCTCTTTCCCAAACCTCTTTGGTGCATCAAGGAAAGCCACCGAGCCATCCTTGTAGGGTGTTACTGAACCTACAAACTGAATACTCTCCTCTGTGTGTTTTTAAAAAACCACTTCCCCTTTTTGCTAAAGGATGAGATACTTTTCACATAGCCTACTTAGAATGATATGATTACATTCTTTGGGAACATTTATATATGAATATACTGTTCCATTTAATTCTTAAAACTTCTCAATGTAATTAATTCATAGATGAGAATTTGTCCCCCCTCCCCAGAAAGGCAACTTTTCCAAAGGTCTCTCCGCAAATTAATAGGTATTTGAGGAAGAGATAGAGTTATAAAAGAACAAATGTTTCAGTATTTGCTCTGCATGAGGCTGTACAATGCTTAACACTTTGATGGATCTTGGAAGCCATAGACTGCTTCAATGGTACCCCCTCCAGCTCATAGCTCAAGGTCTCAGACAGCAGGGACCAGCGCCATATTCTAAAATATTGTTGCCCTCTCAATCACAATACTTCTGGTTTTATAATAATTGAGGACACTGGTACACTTTCAGTCCATAAAATTTTAATTATAATCATTACCATGATTACAGCTCAAATGCATTGTGAATTCACCATGTGCCATGAGATACATGAGTGAGTCTTCCAGGGAAGAAGACATGGGACAACATCTCTCTTCTAGTTTATTGAATCTGGATGGGTTAGAAATCTCTTTTCTTTCAGAAATTGATGATTCCATGTGGGCAGATTATGCAGCAACATACCCTGATAAACCAAATTCTTAATCATTGAATTTCTGGCAGTTATGGTTTAGATATGAGGTGTCCCCCAAAAGTTCATGTGTAAGACAATGCAAGAGTGCTCAGAGGTGAAATGATTAGATTATGAGACCTGTAGCCTAATCAGTGTATTGATCCATAGATCTGGCTTACCTGGGTGGTAACTGTAGCAGATAGAGTGTGGCTGGAGGAAGTATGTGACTGAGGAGTTGTCTTTGGAGTTTACATTTTTTCCCTGGTGAGCAGTGCTCTCTTTCTGCTTCCTGGCTGTCATTATCTGAACAGTTTCCCTCTGCCTTTCCCCTCTACCATGATGCTCTGCCTCACCTCAGGCACAGAGCAATGGAGTTGGTGACCATGAACTGAGCCTCTGAAACCATGAATCAAAGTAAACTTTTTATCCACTAAGTTGTCCATGTCAGGTGTATTGGTCATAGCAACACAAAGTGAACTGTAACCCTAGTGGACATACATGGTCACAAGTTAAGAGTGTTGCTACAAGGGACAACATGGCAACTGCAGGGCTAAGCAGTATCTCTATCTCTGCTTGTCTTTGCTGTCTCATGACTGTTAGGTGTTTCTTCAAAGAACAAAACTGTTGTAAAACTCTAATAACCTTGAAGTCAAGGTTATGATTGTAGGCAGCAGGAAAAGACCAATTTTTAAATTTCTTTTTTGGCATCAGACTTGTTCAGGAACTGAACCCAGGGGCATGTAACCACTGAGCCACTTCTTGAACCCTTCTATATATTTTATTTGGAGACAGGGTCTGACTAAGTTGCTTTGAAGTTTCATTCTTCCTGCCTCAAACTCCTAAGCCACTGGCATTACAGGTATGTACCTGACAGAAAAGACCAAACCTGTGTCCTTCTGAACCTCAGTGTCTTACATAAGCTAGAGATGTACATTTCCCAGAATACTCACACGTAATTACTAATTAGTTTAGCATAAGAAGAGACAAGCTCTATGTGATTTTTCGCTATTTCATCACAACCTTTTAGCTTTTGATCCTGGGGCCACGTTTCTGGCCATTTGACCCTCGTCTTTGTTCCGTTGATAGTTGCCTGGCCGGTGCTCTGAGTCCCATGTCCATCCCCTTCTCACTCATCATGGCCACCCTTGCAAGCTTCCCATGTACTGTCGCCTTCTCCCACAGGTGCTTGATATCAGTGCAGGTCATGTTCCTGATTTTAAGCCAGTCATCCCTACCAGTTAGGGATCAATTAGAGGAACAGAATGACCACTACTGTTGCTTGTGGAGTTCTAGGCGGAGGGCCTGAGCCTGTGAGTTCCACTGGGAACTACCATCCTCAGCCCTGTCTTCCAGGTTCTCCCGAGAGCACCAGGCTTACCACAGGGGAAGGAGCAGAGGGTGGAAGGCAAGAAATGTGCAGAGTCAAGCAATCTTGGCCAAACTGTGGTCTGGTTGAGCGTAACCTCAGATCTGGTTCTGTGGGTCTGGCTGATTGTCTGGAAGCTGTTATTGCTTAGGGGGTTCAGTTGGTTCCCACAGGAAATGACTGCTCCTGCTTAGGGGCAGCCTGAGTTCCCATGGTGGGGTAATTGCTCTTGTTAGGGAAACAGTCCCTTCACAGGGTGATCTGCTACAAGCCTCAAGGTTCCTAGAACCTTGAGAATATCATAGTGACTCTTACCTTGAAGAGGTTAAGGTTAGGTTAGGTAAATTTAGGACAACTCAATCTTAAATTAAGAGGTCTTAAACAGACACTCCTTAAATGATTGACATGTCTATGTGCAGAGTTGAGCAGAAATCTGATCCAAAGTTTAAGACAGCAACAGAAGCAGGTAAGAAGTGACCGCAGAGATGCCAAGATTTATTCTACTTGAGTTCCTCATCAGACTTTGTAGGATAAAGTGAAGAGTTAGTTTTCATCAAAAACAGCCTCAGAGTCCCTGTTACACTATGACTGATAATAATAGTACCACTATGTTACTACTCTACCACTAATAACAGTAGTACCACTACAATTACTGCAACATGCACACACACTTATTAGTTACAACTAACTGGGCTTATGCTCTTGTGGAACTAATCATGCAGTCTCTATTGCAGTCTTCTAGGCTTAATGTCCACAGTCAGGTAGGTTGAAAGGAATATTCCAAATGGGATGAAACCCTTTGAGTATAAATGGGTTTACATGGGGATAAACTGAAATGCCTGAAATGTGTGTCCATTCCTCTTACCTCTGATCTTGGTGACATTGGTGTCTTACAGATACCAGAACCCCACATGGAGCTAGAGATGCATATCTCAGAAACAGAAAACCTGAAAAGCCGTCCAGAGAAAGCAGAACAATCATGGACTGAGATACTGCTTCATGCCATTGAGGTCAATCAGAAGATCAGCAACAAAAATTGCAAAAAACTCCCCTATTCCAACCCAATTGAAAAGGACACTCTTGGATTTGTTATTTGGAATTCAACTGTGGTTGGCACATTACACACCCACATCATTCTACTTGATTTTCCATCAGCTTTCAGGGACTGCCTGTTATTCATTTCTATAAGAATTTTTCTAAAAATGTAACTTAGCAATTATGTCCTGGCCCAAACTCTAGAAACTATGGTTCCTATGTCCTCATGGTGTTGCCCACCACTATCCTTGATCTTTTGTTCATTTATTCTGTGGTTTGATGGAATACTCACCACTTATCAGGCTTTATAAGTAATATGGGTTGGTACAAAGTGAATAAGTAAACTGGTTTGTAAGCTCACACACCTGATGTGTGATGTCCAGCCAATGTAAAAAAAAATGTATATATATATATATATATATATGTATATATATATATATATATATATATAATTAATAATCAAACAAGCATTGCCTTTTGCTTCAGTAAAGCATAAAGCTGGGCTGCTTGTAGCTCCCAAGCTTTAAACTCTACCTGCATTCCTTATATACCTGTTCTTTGCACAAGTTTGAACTCTCTCTTCTGCTTGTAGTAGTAAACAAGAATTTTGGTGCATTTTACAAAAAGGGTAATGCTGTATATTTGACATCTGAAGAGAGGAAGACGAATCTTTGTTTGGAGTTTGTCAAATACATTGGTGAAATGACTAGCTTCTTTAGTCTTTGGGCACCTGGCTATTGCTCAGTTTGTGCTGCCGAATGGCTCCTGGCAGTTGAACTAGAAAGGTAATTGAGTGAAGTAATCTGGCTGCCTGAACAGGAGGCCTTTCCAATGCAAATAACAGTGAATCTCAGGGACTGATGCTCTTGGTTGCAGAGAGGGAGCACGTGGAAATTAATCCATCTCTGCTGGATTGCATAGGGTCAACTCCTGGCTCTGTCATTTACTTGCAGTGTAATGAGCAAGCTGTATTACCTCGTGAACCTACCTCAAGAGGTATTATGAACACTGCATGAGAAAATACCTGCCACACAGAGGAAGCATCCATGTTACGTAGTGTATCCTCAGTAAAGAGTAGCTGCTCCTCATTTTTAGAGTATGTTCATGTAACACAGAGCAGAATTGTTTCTAGACTGGGGAAATTTATACCCTTTCCTTTGAGTGTTCCAAACAGCAGAACAGAAAATGACAAACTTTATTTCATATTCTTTATATTCTTAAAGATTAGGATTTCTGGATAAAATGTCCTAAAATTATGGCTGAGTATGAAGGCAAATTCCCCATTATACATAAGATAACTGAGATCAAGGCAGGAACAACAGAGCTGGTGGATAATGGGCTGGCTCAGAAAGGTCACTCGTGTCTGATTTCTTGCTATAAAACATAAAACCTAATGTCCAATTAGTTATAGTTGGTCTTAAGAGAGTCACACAGATGGGATATGGAGGCTTAGGGAGAGTGGGTGCGGTTCGAGGTCTGAGAACTGCAGATCTATCGGAGACAGAGCTGGAGTAGAAGCTGGCTTCCCCAGTGAGTTGGTTTGACCTTCTGGGAGTGAACCCAGCATCAGCTGCAGTAAGAAGGCAGAATCCAGCTTCAAATGCATGCATTATGCTTGATTTCAAGACATGCATTTTCCAAGCTCACAACTAATATTTTAGGGTTCACCACTCAGTCTGTCCTTGTGTATCACTCTCTCATGCTCCGTAGCCCATACCCACCAGCTGTTCTTGACATATTCCATTGAGTTCAGTCTGGGCCTTTTTAGTCAACAGTTTCTCCCAGTTGTCCCAAATCTTTAGCTGCAACACTCTGATCACTGCCTAAATGTACCCCTACTTAAGTCGCGGCTCAGTTCACCTCTCTTCTCTCCTTGATTTGATGCATTCTAAGAGGAATCATTTGCCCAATCCTAATCTTAATCCTAATCATTGGTTAACTCCTGACTGCAGTTCTATCATGTGATCCTGACATGAGGCCTGCCTAGAATGCTCTGTCTTTGGCACCCATGTCACTAATATAATTTGCTTATTGAGTATGTAATTTTTTTATTAATCTGAATCAAAGCCTGTCAATATTTAACATTGTATTCTTTGTTAATAAGATATAACATTCTCTATAAGTGTTTTCTCAGTTTACCTCTCTCCACACCCTAGATTTCCAACTCTGTGTGCTAGGGCACGTGACACCCAAATTACCAACAGCTCTTCCGAGAGCTCACTGTGGGGTTGTAGGGCACTACAGAGATCTTTCTGTCTAGAACTGGAATTTTAGAGTCAACCTCTTAGGGCACTGCTGATGGCTTCAACCTGTAGGCAGGAGACCAGGGATCTCACAGGGAAGTGAAGGAGACCTAGTCTTATTAACCATATGCCTTCCTGCCCCCAGAAGCCAACACTAGGCCTGGCTCCCAGGTGGTTTCTGAAGCTCTGGCAGAGGCTTCTTTAACACCAGATAAATTAAACAGTTGACTTCCCAGAGCTCAGAAGACCTGGTACCCTGGATAGGAAGGCGCATCTGGTTTCTGAATGACTTGTATATGGACAACATTCGGGGAGATTTTCCAGATGGGCCATATTGTAAGGCCAGCTTACTGAGGGAAGCTGGTCTAGTGTGGATTGGAGACTTTAAGCATGAATATTATGTGCATAGGTATTATACTATCTTAATGACATTTCTTCTTATTTAACTCAAATCTTAGTTAACTGTCTTGATTAAGAGTAAACTTTATAGTACCACTGTGAATGGTAAATCAGTATAATCTGCCATAAAATACTTAATTATGAAAATATGTAAGAACGTAATGAAATTAACAATTTTCATTTGAGAGATTTTTAATGTTGTTAGAATAATACTGCTATTGGAGGTACCTTCAAGACCCCCCAGTGAATTCCTAAAACAAACCACAGAGAGCAGTGGACTCTATGTAGGCTGTTTTGTCTTGTACTGACACATATTTATTCAATGCCTTTATCATGCACTATAGCTATAATTTTGGAAATTTGTGGTGTGACAGAAAAGCAACTCTAATTTCTTTTCTCTTCTTTGCAATTTCATTGTTCTAAGACTTCTCCATATCATAAATCTTAGCAACCTCAGCATACCACTTTTTCCTTCCTTATTAAGTCAAGAAATTTCATGTTTTCATGCAAAGACTTCTCCCTGGTATATCTGAATTGCCAGCATCTCTACTTTTGTTTTGAGGTCATTATTAAACAAAATAAGCTGCACATTATTTAGTAAAATAAGCACTGTGATAGCACAGCATGCTGACTGATAACTCACTGTCCATCTGATAATCTAAGCTGCTTCTAAGTGGTGAATGGGTGGGTGGCGCATACAGTGGTTAATTTCAACATCGCACAAAATCACACAAAATGCAAAGAGCCTGGAATTTATTGCCCCCGTGCCTATGAGAAAAAGCTGAGAAATGATATTGAGCAACCTTTCCTGAACCCATCAATCAGAGAACTGCAGTTGCATGACAAACCAATCCTGAAATTCGCAAAGAGAGGCGAATTCAGTCATAGCTGAGAATGGCAGCCCTGAACAGAAGCTGCTGGAGCCCTAAGCTGTTCGAAACCCTAAGCAGCAACTTGGTAAATTTTTGAAGGCTGAGTTTGTGCTAATGTGAGAACGAGAGACTCCTGAGGGCATGCTTTGGGGAGAACACCTTTTCCTTGGTTTCAGCAAAGCTAACCTTGCGAGGTACTCATGCTGAAGATGTCAGGAAGATCTCTGGTGATTCCAGCAGAAAGTGAAGACTAATCCTGTGAAATCACCCACGGCACTCTCACTAACAACGTCCTCTTCCCAGGGGTAGAAGACCTTCCCAGAACCTGATCCCACCTGGACGACATAACAGGCTTTCAAACCTGAACTCCCTTGGGCTTCCCCAGACTGCCTAAAGATGGAAATGAAGACTGGGAACTGTGTGGGGGTCACCGCCCAGTGACTGTGCAGGCCCACTCAAACAGCACCATGTGATCGAAACATCATGCAACACTTTCCTCCCCATGGTTTTCCTCATACCCCGGGCTTCAGTAGATCCGCAGCAGAAAACAGTGGAAAGAACTACACAGCACAGACTCTAAGGAGGAGCTTATAGGAAAAGCACAGCATCAGTAGAAACGAATTAAAAACCTTCACTGGAGAAACCTAAAGGCTCAGATTCCTCAATTGAAATAGAAAGTGAACATGGCCCAACTCCTAGGCAAATTCACAGACTTACTTAAAACCTCCACTAAGGCTAGGGAGGCAGCTCAGAGGTAAAACACTTGCCTAGCATGTGCTGAGCCCTGGGTTCCATTCCAGCACTGCAAACAAACAAGCAAAAACCCTCCACTAAAAGCCAAAGTACTTCATTTCCTAATAGCTGATACATCATGTTTAACTTTCAACAACAACAACAACAAAAAAAAATTACAAGTCAGGTTCAAAGTAGGAAAGAAAAGCATTCAAAGCGGCAAAGCAATCATCAGAACCAAAGTCAGATCTGGTATGGTATGGATACTGGAATGATCAGATAAGGGTATTTAAAATAACTAAGGATCCCTGTGCATTAATGATGAAGCTGTGAGGCTGGAGAGCATGCAGTAACAGGTGGGAAGTGTGAACAGAAACGGAAGATCCAAAACAATTCAAAGGAAAACTACTGCAGCACAAACTGCAAACTAACATCAAGGAAGAACGCATCTGATGGGTTCACCATTAGACAACATCACGGAGTAAAGTATCAGTGCACTAGAAGACAGACAGAATCCAAGGTGCTGAAAGCAAAGAGAGCAGAAAACAAATATGGAAATGCAACTGAACACCCAAGATTTGTGGAAGAACATCAAAACCTGTGTGATTGCAATGCCAGAAGAGGAAGAAGGGTGATGGAACAGAGGACAGGTTTGAAGTAATAATGGTGAAGAACTTGAGAAAATCAATGAAAGAAACCAAACCAGGAAGTTGAGAAAATACCAAATAAGATAAATTGAAAAAATGCACACCTAGGTATATAGAAAATGTAGAAAAGCAAAAACGAAGGGAAATTTTTGTAAGGAACCAAAAATTGCAGGAAACACCTTGGAAGAGTTGCAGGAGGCTCCTTGTCAGAAACCATGCAGAGAAAGGAAGTTGATTGTAGTGCAGCCCTGAGCGCCAGAACAATGGTGTGCCAGGAACAGGGCCCTCTACAGCCTGGTCCTAGGAGTCTGTGTCTAGTGACACCATAATCAGCTAAGATGTCTTAAGTACACACGGGGATGACAACATCTGCTAATGACGTCTCTCTCAAAATGTGTCCTCTTTGTTAAGTGATGTACAACTATTGAAGCTGTTGAAAACAATAAAAAGTTCTTACCAATATAGAATTCTCTATCTAGTGAAATTATCCTTGAGAAGCAAACAGGAAATAAACACAGTTGCAAACAAACAGAATCTGAGGAACTCTGTCCACAGTCAATCCCTGCAGAATGACCAAAGGAAGATCTTCAGGGAGAAGGCAAAATGATACAGGCCAGAAACTCAGGTGTGAGCGAAGGAGGGTTGGGAAAGGAAATAACAAAGTCAACATCATGTGCTTTGTTTCTATTAGTCTTAGTTGATCTGAAAAAATGCTGGTTTGTTTAAAATAATGATGCACTTTGTGATTTTACCCAAAAGGTAAGTGAAGTACATGACAGCAATGCCAGAAAAAGAAGGAGAAGGAACATGGAATATTCCATTATGTGGCTGTGCACCAGCATGACTGCAGTACGGTAGTGTTTGATGGACTGGAAGAGTGAAGATCCTATGTAGGAAACACCAGGACAATGACTAAGCATTCAAAAAATAATAATTATTTATGGACTAAGAGGAGACACCATTATGTAAAGTCCTGAGTCAAAACCAGAGGAATCAGAAAACAGAAGCAAAAATGTACAAATGTAATGCATAGAAAACAATTCCTATCATGGTAGGCATCAATCAATACAACTGTATCAATAATCATTCTTATTGAAAATAATACCAATAAAAATGTGGATGGTCAAAGCAAATAAAACAAGCAAACACACAACCCCCTTTATGAAGACTCAGATTGAAAGTAATCAGATAAATAAAGATAATCCAGCCAACATTAATCGAAGAAAGCTGTAGTAACTATAAATGTCAAACAAAACATACTTACGAGAAGGAAAATTATACAAAGTAAGAGAAAGTGTGTTAATACAAATTTCTTTTATTCACAAAGCCTTTAAATGGCATATACAATGTTTTCTAATTGCCCATGCTGGTAACCTAGTGCACAGATAATTTAGCATTGCCTCAAAGGATTAAACCATCAGAGCCAGATCTTTAAGCCAGGATTCCTGTCTCCAACTTCCCCGCTCTTTCAGCTCTTACTTTGTGATCTTTACATTATTTTTCTTTTTAAATAAGGATGGACAATTTCCCTTTTCTGTCAGTACAACAGCATAATAATAACAATGGATTTATTATTATGGTATCAACCTCTATTTGATATAATCCCTCCACACAGGTCACTTGAGAGGAGAGTGAATGCTGTTGTGTATATGTTATTGTTGTTTTTCCCATGAAACAGTATTAAAGTTGAGTATTATCTTATTTCCAATAAGAGATATTTCTTTTGTTAGTTTTCTACTGGATACATAAGAAACATTGAAAGATATAGTACTGAGGGAACTTGATAGTTTTTTAGGCTGTTTTCCCTTAGGAAATAAATGTAATAAGTCCCAGATGAATAAACGGAACGAGGCATAAAATTCCTACTGTCAATCAGGAAAAAAAATGGAACTCAAGTTTATTCATATATTTTGAAATTTTCATTTTCTTCTAAGAAATGCCATTAATAGCTCATAATGTGACAGATGAATATGATGAATACTACAATTGTCAAAGCTAACATGAAACTTTGCAAGGTCCAGAATAAATTGCATATTATCTTCAGAGTATCAATGGGGGTACTTATGTAATTTATTTGAATTATGCATTTGCAAGATGAAAATGGTAACATATTATCAAATACTTTTTTGTAATTAGTTATTCGTGCCACGGCACTGGGATGTGAAATGGTTTATTGCAACCAGCTAGGATTTAGAACCTCACAGAGGCTGCTGTGCCCTGGCCTGGCCATTCACCCTCTAACTGTGGAAGGAGAGGCAGGTCTCTTCACCAGCTTATCACCATAACTGGCATCAGCTTGGCATTTGCTTTAGTCCAAGCCTTTCTGTGATATAATCTTGCAATTAGTCTTTCCATCACCTCTTGATATGAAGGCAGTAAGATAAAATGAGTTTAAGTAACTTAATTAACATAGAACAAAACAGACATTATCACTTTATTTATATATGAGACTGCAAGACCAATGTGATTCTGTCTGCAACATGTGTACACGCAGAAAAATGAAAAATTATATCCCATCTATGTATGATATATCAAAGTGCAAAAATGCATTCTAGTGTCATGTATAACTAATTAAAACAAAAAAAATATTAAAAAAATTAAAATTTTTCAAAAATAAAAATAAAAAAACTACAGAGTACACATACAGCAGTGGCTTTATCTGCTTGTGTTTTGTTTCCAAACTCCAGTGTGAGCTATTCTAGATGAGACTAAAGTCATGCTTCTGATCCTGCTGCACATGGGTCACCAAGGCCAAGGCCAAACTCTGCCACTTCTCTTGCACATTTGCCCATCTGCTCGTCTGTCGAGCACCAAGGGTGGACTCTGTGCCTACCCAGCAAGCAGGCCAGCACCTAAGGCCTTAATGTGAACCTCTGAGTGGAAATCCAGGGAAATCCAGTACTGGATACCAAGAGTCAGACATGTGGTTGATTCAGTAGCCACACCAAAGTAGCCTGTAGTAGGTGCTGATCATACTGAAGAGCGCTGTGCTTGGTGCTTTATGCATCCTGACCTGGACACACAGCACACCCAGTGAGGATCCTCGTAGGCTGACAGGTGGCAGCACTGAGACTCGGGGAGTAAACAGCATGAGCAAGTCCACAGCAAGTCACACCATAGAGAAGTGTATAAGGTTTCAGCCACTTCAGACTCTCACGAGGGCTGTTCTTCCACAATTCTGACACCAACAACCCTTGGAATCCCAGGTACAAGGCATTGTTCTCAAGAAGACTGCCCCCACTTCAGATGCCAGCTGTAACTGGGCATACCAGGACAATTGGACAGAAACCCAAGGTGGGCACTCAGCTTACCTCCATATCAATCACTCCCTAGAATGATTCACAGAACTCAAGAGTGCTGCCCACAGGGTTAGATTACTAATAGGATATGAACTAGAACACGTCAAATGAGAAGCACCTAGCTGTGTCTAGGAGGGTGCAGCATACAGACCCTCTGTGCCCCGTTCCAGTGCAACCAGGCAGCACCACCTTCCTGGCATATCAGGTCGTTCACCAACCACAAAGCTCCACCAAGCTTCAGGGTGGAGCTGTACTTAACTGCGCATGATTGGTTGAATAATTTGCCACATTATTGCACTCAATCAGCAGCTGCTCTCCCCTCTGTGTGGCGGGGCTGGGTCAAACCCCTAACCCTCTGATGACATGCTTAGTGATGAGTGCCTTCCTGAGTCATCCCTTAGCATGATTTGGGGCTGGTCTAGAGGGCTCATGAATAGCAGAGAAAGTCCCATTACTCAGGCAATTCTAAGGAATTAGTCTCCCTTCCAGAAACCAGGGACAAAAGCCAATCAAATTCTGTATTATACAAATCGTTCCTCATGAAGACTCCACAGACAGAAATAGATCCTTCCCTCCAGCTGCCTCCTTTGACAGCATTAGGAGTCAGCAGAGCTTAATGAGATTCTCAGAATCACTCTGGGAGGCAGCCAGGGTCATTCTCATTAGTTAGGATGCAGCGATCGCCTTTATACTTTCACTTCCTGTTTGGACTCATGAGTGCAGGGGGTGGGTGTGTGGCTAAGGGGCCCATTGGGTGAGGAAGGGGAGTGAAGTCTGTTTTACTCTCTGTGAGCTCAGGCTTGCCCCATTAAATCCGTGGGCCCCCAACTTCCCTGTCTCTGGAACCAGGCTGGGCTAAGGCAGGGGCACAGGTGGGGAGCAGAGAGCCAGTGAGCTCAGGAGGTGAAGCTCCTGTAGCAGCCTCTGGGCATGTGCCCAACATGGACGCACATTACCACCTGATGTCGGTGATGACCAAGGCCTTTCCTCTTACATGCTTTGAGGATGGTAATCATACCAGTGTTGGAGAGCAATGGCCCACAGGGCCAAAGCTTCCGTGACGGTCCTCAGTGGCCAGTTCTTGCAACCCCGAGGAAGAGCTTCCAGTGAGTGATACAGAATGAGAAGCAGGAGTTTATTAGAGAAGGTAAGACAAGTGAGGTGAACGCCCAGTTCTGGCTCTGATTGGCGGCCTCTAGGGACAATGGTGTGGCTCAGAGACTGGGGTTTTAAGGACTGGAGTCCCTTTTGTCCTCTCCTCAGTGGCTCATCGCCCTTGTGTAGCGTATTTCCCCTCTGTATGGCCCTCAGCAAATTTTCTTTGTGAGGGTCATGATGGCCTAGTCACAAAAGAAGGGTCCTCAGAACCCATTCCCAAGAGATTATTGTGCAATTGTCTTTAAATTGTAGTTCCCTTTGAGGTGTTCTAATTAACTGTGACTGGGGCAAGTTTGATAAACCAATTCCCAATTGCTCTATGCTTTGCTGCTTAGAGAAAGTTTTCTGTTATTCCCTGTTCTGTGGCCCCTGATTCCTCCTTGAAGCATGTGTCTGATGTTCTGCATTTAGGTTCCTCCCTCCTTGTCCTTCCCCGCCCACCTGCTCATGGCTGAGCTACCTACTTAGCGCCCTTACTAGTGCACTAGGAGGGTATCTAAGTAATTGCCTCAGGTTCTCGCTGAGCACCAGTCACTGTTCTTGGCGTGTCACTTGGTTCTCAGTGCATCACTAGTTTAATTATCCAACTCTGCTGTAAGAAAAGTGCTTCAGTTTCCGTCAGAGTCACCGGGGAATTCAGCCTCTTGCCGAGGTTCAACATGAGGTAGCAAATGCTGAAAGAAGGGACTCAGGTGTGTCTGGCTCCAAGGCTTTCTCTGTGCCCAGTGGTCTCCGTAGGTCTCTCCTTGCTGAGCTTTATCATGTCCGACCAGTTGCCCCTCCTGACTGTGAGTCTCTGGAGGGTGTGTGTGTGAGAGAAGCTTACTTAACTCATTTTGATATTAATTCAGAAATAGATTCATTTGTTAAAGATTGCTGAGCACTACTGAGCATCCATTGTTCTAGATAGTAGGAAAACAGTGCTAAAGAAAACAGGAAATGCTTGCAGGGCCTCCAGGAGGCCAGGAAGGAAGGGAGCCCAGCTGGCGGGGCTGGCGGCCAGTGGGAGAGGAAGGAGGCCAGGACCACCCTGTGGGCGGTGGGTTCATTCCAGGTATTGTAGAAGTCACAGAGGCTTCTGGGGAACGGTTTGACATGATCAAGTTCCCCATTTGGCTACTCTATGGAATAGACACTGAGGGGACACGGGGAGGGGGGTGTTGAGAAGGAGTGACCTTGGCTGGTTAGTGAAGGGTCAAGGTAGAAGGTGATAGTCACAGTGGTAGTGTTTGAGGGGACAAGAAGGGCTTGACTTTGGGGGGTGCATGACTGAGAGGGCTGAGGTAGGATTCAGATGTAGAGGGCCAGAGAAAGGAGGAAATCAAGGCACACTGGCGACTGTTGGCCTCAGCTACTGAATGAAGACTGCACATCAATGACGATGTGCACATTGATCTCCTAGGAGTCCATGCTTTAGGCATCCTCTGAAGTGGTCTCGGATATTGAAAACCGAGCTTAACTCTGAGCCACTATTCATTGTTCTTAAGAAGTCAAAGGCCACGGCTGCCTCTCAGCTTCTGCAGGATTGCCTGGAGAATGGTAGTAATGAGGACGATTGTGTTTCCTCATGGGATCTTTCTGTGGAGCACAGAAGCTACAGGAAAATACATCAGAGTTACAGGGAGAGAAGGTAAGGCATGCTGTTGACCAAATGTGACTACAGAGATGTGTACCACATTGACCTCGCAGCCGTGGTGGCCAGGGAGCATGCACTGTGCCTGGGAGGGAGACCGTGCAGCAGTGTGGAAGGGAGGTGACTTGGGAGGGGATGACCCCGTCCAGGTGCCACTGAAGACGGACACAGAGGATCATTGGATGGAATCATCAAAAAGGAAACAGGTTGCCCCTTGTCTGCCTGGGACACAGCCCTGTGGGGCACATGGTGCTTCATTGCCCTTGGGGGGGGGGAGTAGCAGAAATTAGACAGGAATCATCAATTCTTTGCTGACTGGGATTTCTAGCCAGAGGGAGGGAATATGTATGCAAAACCTTTGGTGTAATAATAACAACCTTAGTGTGTTGAACCAGACCTCATGCCAGAAGTTGCTGGGCATTTTTATCTAGCCATTCTGGGGGCACCTTAAGGTAGGCTTTCTGCTCTGCAGGCTGCAATAGGTAATCAGAGGCACCAAGAGGTGAGCTATTTTGCCAAGTCACATGACTCCTTCCTGTACCAGGTGGGGTTGTAACTAGGCTCTTTGGCCCCCAGCCTCTGATTTTTCATTTCACCTGGCTGCCTCTCGGCCATTGCGGATGCTTGTTGGATTTTATCATGAACTCCTGACTTCCCCATTTGCTCCACCTTATCTCTCTCTCCTAATCACCCCTCCAGAAACCAAGCTGCTCAGCCTGGTGAAATGCAGGCCACTGGGTTTGATGAGAGCCAAGTCCAGAGGGGCCCTAAGGATGGGAAGTCACCCAAATCTTCCTCAAAGAGGATGTGAAAACCAGCCTTCTCCATTAATCATGTGGTGTCAGCGAATCCACAACCTCACATACCTCTGAGCCAAGCAAATTCCAAACACAGTTATCTCCACCAAGAGTAATTAGCAAGTCACACATTTAATATTGGGGAAGCATGTCAATGTCAGGGGTGAGCCATCCAGAGGCTTTGTTTTCTCTCTGCCCTGGGACAGGTGGAGAGGAGGCCTGTCCTCCCACAGAGTGCTTGGAAAGATACAAATTTTATTTCTCCGGAGGTCCTATACTCTTCTTTGCAACTGGCTTGCTGGCAGGAACACTAATCTGATTTCTCAGGCAAACTAATCCTATTTCTCCCTCAGGTGCAAACTTCCCCTCTCTAATCATCCCCCTCTTTGCACCGTTAATTAACAAGCTGCTGTGATCAAGCAATCAAACCTTTTAAGCCCATATTATTATTACAATTTAAATATCTGATGAAAGAACATATACAGTAAGGTATTAGCATATTTTTTCTTTGCACATCCTTAGGTTCACTAATGCATGGGGTGGGAAGTGACTTTGGGTCGGGGAGATACATGAGGGTTTTTTTTTAGTGTGTGTATGTGTGTGTGTGTGAATTTTCATGATCCTTGGCTTAGAATGCACCCCCCTTCCATCCCTCTGCCAACAAGCACCTACTTTCACTCTGCAGATTTTAGCATAAATTTCCCTTCCTCAGGGCCTTCCCAGAGCCCCCTGCAATCAGGGTCCTTTGCTGTGCATGATTTCTTAGGTCTAGGAGTTCTGCCGTGGCAGTTGCCATATTCGCCCTCCAGTACTCTGTATTTATTCTAAATTGTTTGCGTGTTTCCTTAATGCCTGTTGCTCCCATAAAGTCTAACCTCCGGAGAGAGAGAGATCTTGATGGTTCTTTTCTATCATTTTATTCCCAGTGCATAGCACAATATCCTGCATGTTGAGGATGTTCAATATCTTTTCACAGAATGATTTAATCTTTTAAAATAGGAAACCCATTATGCATATCTGCAGGTGCAGGTATTCAGGCTCAGAAAGGTAATAGAACTTGCCAAAGTTCTCTATTATTTGGTACTAGATACCATCAGCAAAAACAAATTCCGCTTCTCTTATTTCCATACCATTGTTTACATATTGCTCAATACATACACACACGGAGAGAGAGAGAGAGAGAGAGAGAGAGAGAGAGAGACTGAGACTAGTTTCCCTGATATTGAGAGAGAATGCACAATGGCCTAATCTGAGACTGTGCCTGGAGAAGAAAGAGAGATCTGAGTGTATTCGGTATAGTATACTGATGGCAGGGTATGGAAAACCCTTGAAACTTTCTGGTTTCCAATGCTTTGAAACATCAAAACAAGTATATTAGTTATTATATATATTGTTTGTAGGAAGCAACCCCACCTTTATATTATCCTATATTATTGTTTGAGATAATGGGTTTCACAGTATTTACAAGATGCATGTATTGTGACCTGAGGTCATCTTTTTATGTTTTTGTCCACATTGTTTCTCAGACTTGTCTTTCAGAGTCTGGCTTATTTTAGTTAACATAATGTCCTCTAGTTCTTGCAAATGACATGGTTTTCTTTTTTCTTTATGGTTGAATAACACTCCACCATTTCTATCTACCGTATTTTCTTTAACCATTCTTCAGTGACTGGCTCCTGGGCTGATTCTCTGCCTTAGTTCTTCTGAGTGTGTCATAATACCTATGGATATGCAGGTGTCTAGTCTGAATGCTGACAGCTCTTCTTTTTGATATACACTGAACAATGGGATAGGAGAGTCATAGTATAGTTGTATTTTAGGTTTCTGAGGAAGTTTTTGTCTTTTCCATTGTGGCTGATTCACATTTCCACCGAGAGCATAAAGGTTTCCTTTATTTCCACATCTTTGCCAATGTGTATTTCTTCCCATCTTTGGTGACAGTCATTCTAATGGGGTCAGATGGAATCTCAATGTAGTTTTATTTTTCATTTTCCTGATGGCTATAGATTTTGGATATTTTTTTACCTGTTTATAGACAGACAACTTGTACTTTTGAGATGTGTCTGTTTGTCTCATTTGGCTGTTTTATATTGGAATATTGTTCTTTTTTTAAGTCTTGTGAGTCCTTCATGTCTGGATACTAGTCCTCTGTCAGGTGGACGGCTGGAAGGACTTTCTCCTCTTCTCTGGGTTGCCCTGCAGCTCTTCGGATAGCTCCCTGGGTTGCACAGAAGCTTTCAATTTGATGTGATCCTGTTTATTAGTATTTGCTTCTGTTTCCTGAGTGACCTGGGTCCTAATGAGGAAATTGTGACCTCTGCAGAGGTTGGAGTATTTCTCAGGTGTTTTCATCCATTCGTTTCAAAGTTTCAAGTCTTAAAAATATATTTGAACCTTTTTAGTTGGTTTTTGTACAGGGTGATACAGAGGTGTCTGATGTCAGTCTTCTGCATGTGGATATCTGCTGGGCTTGCTTTGAGTGTTGGTTTTGTTCCACTGGTCTACATGTCTGTTTCTAGGGCAGTGACATGCTGTTTGTGTTACGATGGCTTTGCAGCCTATTTTGTAATCAGGTATGGAGATCTTCCACGTTGCTCTTTGTTTTCAGGATTGCTTTGGCTACTCTTTTGTGCTTCCACAGGGATATTAGGAGTTTCTAGTGGTGGGAAGAATTTAATTGGTATTTTGGGGGGTATTACATTGAATCTGTATGTTTTGGGGATAGTTTGCCTACTATAACAAGACTAATTCTTCCATCCTCTAGGTCTTCCTGTCTTCTAGTGTCTTCTTCAATTTAGTTCACTGTTTTGCAATTTTCATTTTAGAGGTCTTTCTCAACCTAGGATAGGCTTATTTCTAATGTTTTTTGATAATTGTGAATGGGATTGCTTTCCAGATTTCTTTCTCACAGAGTTCATCATTAGTGTATAGGAAAGCTTTTCATATGTTGATTTTGTACTCTACTACTTTGCTAAATTCATCAATTTTAAGAGTCTTTTGGTGGTGTCTATCAGGTTTCCTAAGTAAATAGGTATATCATCTGCAAACAGGGGTAATTTGAATGTCAGGTTTGTCATGGATAGCCTTTATTATATTGAGGTATGATCCTTCTACACCTAATGTATTCAGTACTTTTGATGTTGAATTCTATCACAGTTTTTTTTACATCTATTGAGATGATCTATAACAATATAGTTACCATTAATTCTATTTATATATTGTATTACATTTATTGATTTGAATTGGATGGACCATCCTTGCATCCCTGGATTGAAAACAAATTAATTATGAGGAATAATATTTTTAATATACTGGTGAAATCATTTTTCAATTTTTTGAGGATTTTTGTATTTGTTTTCATCAAGGATATTGGTCATAGTTTCAGGTTTGTGCTGTATCAGTAACAGGTATTGGAAGACAGATAATATTTGGTTCGTTCCTTTCCTTTCTATATTATAGAATATTTTGAGGATCATTGTTATTAGTCCTTCTTTAGCAGTCTGGTAAAATTCAGAAGTGAAGCCATATGGACTTGGGCTTTTCATTGTTTGGAAACTTTTTACCATTGTTTCAATCTCAATGTTTGTTATTGATCTATTTATTATTTTTGTGTTCTCTTGTTTTAATTTTAGTACATCATATTTATCCAAAATATTTGTTAATTTCTTCTTGGATTTCCAATTTATTGGCATGTAATTTTTCAACATATAACCTTAAAGATTCTTTAAATTTTGCTGGTATCTGTTCCAAAGGTTTGGTTTTTTTTAACCTCTGATTTTATTTATTTGGTTCTTTTCTGTCTTTATTTTTATCACTTTCAACAAAGCTTCTCAATTTTGTTTATCTTTCCAAAGTACATGTTCTTTATTTAATTGATTCTTTATATTGTTCTTTCAATCCCTACTTCATTTATTTTTTGTTCTGATTTTTATTATTTCTTCTCTTTTACTGATTTTAACTTTGATTGTTCTTATTTTTTTAAGACTTTGATGGAAATCATCAGATTATTTAACATGCCTTATTTTAAAGCAACACACATTGCTATATACTTGCCTTTTATTACTGTTTTTTTTTTTTCTGTATTCCATGTGTTCTGGCATGTTGTAATTACATTTTCATTCAACTTTACATATTTTTAATCATTCTTTTACTGTTAAGTTCTATTTTATTTCATTGTTATCTGATAAGGTACAATAAATTATTTCAATTATTAAAGCTTTATTAACAATTACTTTATAGCTTAATACATGTTCTATTTTAGAAAAAGTTCATGTGCTGATGAAAAGAATGTATATCCCATAGCTTCTCTATAAAGTATTGTGTAGACATCTATTAAGTTGCTTTGATCTGTAGTATAATTCATCTCTGATATTTCTTTGTTAATTTTTTTGTCATGATGATATATCTATTAGTGAGAGTTTGGAATTGAAGTCACCAATTATTATTATATTGAGTCCTATCTCTCACATTATTTCTGGTAGTGTTGGTTTTTAAAATTGGGTGCCCTGATATTTAGTTTATATATATTTATAGCTATTACATTTTCTTGGTGAATTATTCCCTTGATCAGTATATAGTGACTTTCTTCACATCTTTAAACTGCTTTTGATTTAGGTCTATTTTGCAGAGGAGTAAAGGGGTCCTACTTGCTTTCTGCTTCCATTTGCTTGGAACATCATTTTCTGTTCTTTCATTTTCATCCTGTTTGTCATTCCAGCTGAGGTGAGTTTCTTGCAGGCAGTATACTGTTGGGTCCTAATTTTTAACCCAATCAACCAGTCTTCAACTTTAGAGAACTAAGACTACTAACAGTCAAGGTTATTATTGAAAATTATGTAGTTGTGCCTGTCATTTTGTTGATATTTTCCAATCATTTTGAATATTCTAGATTCATTTTTTTCTAATTTATCTTAGATGTTTGGTGGTTTACTATATTAATATTGTCTGATTCTTTCCCATTGCTTATTTCTGTTTATAGTCTTCTAGTGATATTTGACATTCTGCTTTGTTGTGATGGGGCTATGGATCCAGCAACAAAATTTGTCTTGAAAACTGACTCCATTTTATCATCTGCCAACATGTGTTTCTAGAGGAAATTGGAAGAATAGAGGAGAAAGCAGAAAGACCTCTGTTCCTGCTTATTATCTTTTCCTGGTCTGCTTCCCATGCTTGAAAGCATCAAAGAAGCAGTGGTGCTTCTCTGAGAGGGATCATTTTGTTCTAGTTTCAATAGTCACTCATTTTCCATGATCTAACCTCATGACCTGATCCAGAGAGGCTCACACTTGATACTAGCATACTCTCCTCAGCACCTTCAATCCCAGCTACATGAGGTACCTTCTCTGACCTCCTAAGCATTAATACGTCTGGTCATTTTTTTTCTCTTTTGTCTTTCCATATCTTCAGTTTGGTATTTTTTTTTTCTGTCTTAGAATAACTGGCATTATTTTTCTGTCCTACTTGGACTCTGACTGATAATATGGACATGAATAAATTCTACTGTATAAAGTTGTTGTGGAAATTAAATGACAATATATGAAAATTGTTTCTTAAATTAAGGATAGTGACATGGTTGTAGTTGTTATTTTTTTTATCCTGTTAAATAAGCTCTTGTCATTGCATCTGTAACCTCAGATATGGAAACTATAATTAAGTTGTAAATGCTTCAGGGAGGCATCTGTCCTGCCCCCAAAAGCAAAGTTGTAATGGTTATATGTTATTCATAAAGGAAGATGATTCATTGTGATGTCACGATTGTGCTATCAGTGAAGAAATTCAAATCTCTATATAACTTCTTTAATTCTTTATGTGCTACATAAGAACTATGTATATTCTTTAGTTCAGACAATAGGTATTTAATACCTACTGTGGTTGTGTTGCTGTATAAGGTGCTAAAAATAGTGAACATGACATGCTTTGTGCATGTAAGAAGCTTAGACTTAGTGCAGGAGGCAGAAAATAATGCCAGCAGATGCAATACACTTGGCTGCTGTAGAGGCAGCTGAACATTGAAATGAGATCACACTGAGGAAGCACCCAACCCAGGGAGGTGCAGAGTAAAGCTAGGCAAGGAAGCTGCACATTCAGGAAACTAAGAGTGAAGGACCATCTGTGGGTACTGGTGGGTTAGAAGGTGAGTGGGACCAAGAGAGAAATAGCTAAGGGTGAATACATAGTGAGACATGAGCCTGAAAGTGAAACTGAGAAAGAACTGGGGGACTGCAATTTCTACACCTACCCCCCTACTCTAGTAAGCCTGGCTGGGTCCCAGCACGCCTCATGGCTAAGCTGCTCACATTGTAGTAATGAGGAAACTATACACAAGTGCATGTTAACACAGTACATTGAATTTGATTTTTCACTTAGACAAAAAAGAGCTAATCTTTATTTTCCTGATTTCCTCTTATTAGAAGAATTAGTAGGAATTACACAATCAGGGATGCTAAAGCATGACAAATGTATGATTCAGACTCTATTCTGAGAAAAGCTTTCTATGGAAATTTATAGCTCTGAGAGCAGAAAGCTGGAGGGGATCTATGGATTGCTCTGGTTAGGCAGATAATTCATATGTGAAGGAAGAGAGCTCCTTTAAATCTCAATGTTAAAATACATATCACAATACCACACTACTGGAATTGCATGCTTGTTTTTAAAAGCATTTTAATTATTGTGCATGCATTTTAGACTTGCATTTTAATGCAGAGTCTTTTGTGCTTCTTATCTTTCTGCTGTTGTGAGTTCATGTGATTTTCTGATTGTGCTAAGAAATCCAAGGGGATTTCAGATTCAGGAAAAGGGGCTTGGCTGGCACTCATGCTAATTACAATCAGGGCATCCTCACTGTTGAAAGTAAAATGGAACAGTTACATTTCAGGATCTGGTCTAATTCTCTGGAGCAGGCCAAACCCTTACAGAGGAGCAGGCTTCTGCAGGGAAGGCTGAGAGGAAAGCCTCTAAGTAGTAGAAGATGTTGGAAGGAACAAATGAGGTATGATGCAAACATTTCTGGAACAACAAAAATGCTAAATCTTTACATTTTCAACATTATTTCATATCCAAGTAAAGTACAGAATAAACTCCTTCAGCAGGAACCTGAGGCAAGCTCCATCCTGGAGTCCTGTCTGATCTTTCATCCTGCTCACTCTTCATTAACCCAGAACAGCAGTAGTCTCAACAGCAGTGCTGTTCAGCTAGGTGTGGTTGGGGGTTAGAAACAACTCAGGGCAAACCACATTCACCTCTTTTGCTATCGTTTGCTATTTTCAAAATGTCTTAAAATAACCCACTAGAGGAAAACAAATAACTTTGAGGGTTTTGCCATTGCTATTTTAAGGGTTAAATAAGAGACAATAGTCAATATCAAAAAAGTTCAAAGTCAGCTGATGAATTTTTCCAATAAACAGGCGGAGGAAATCCACTGGGAACCCCTGAGCTGATGGTAACTCCAGTAGTATGGATGATTGTAGGTGTGCAGTTCTTTCCTGAAGACCTGATTCTGGCCAAAGGCAGGGTTTGGGTTGTCAAGAGGGAAAATTCTGATGTTAAAATTGAGTGAGAGATTTTTAATATGTGATGGGGAGGCAGAGTCAGGTACTCTAAGTGAGCATGTAGCTCACTGAGTGTTACAGGGGGCATTGAATTATCTGTCCTGGATCAGGAGACCCAAGGACTTTAAAGCTCTCAGGTTCTTCATCAGAATTTGTCTAGAAGCCAAGGAACGACTGTATTTCAGTGTAGGAATTAGCTGAATCTATCTCTGGGGGCAAGAAACAGCATACAAAATGATGAATGCACCTGTGATAATATTGGTCAAGGGTAAGCTTAAATGGTTCAAAATTATTGCTCAGCAAGGAAAGAAATAATACAGTCATTTAAGTCTGTGACATACACATGTCTACAAATGCATGTACATACACACATAACACAGGTACATATAGAATACACATAATACATATACATGGAAAACATGTCCATATACTCATGCTGCACACACAGCATATACAAAACCATGAATGCATATGTGCAATTTATGCACCTGTGTGTATGCACCTACATATTCACATCATTATGCAAATACATGTGTTCACATGCATATATTCATATGCATTCAGTATGCATGTCAAATGTGGTTTTATGAATCAAATTCCCTAAAACTTACAAATGTTCTCAGGTACCCTACCTCATTTACCCAGATGATGTAGACCAAGCTCCTCTAGTATGCAATATAGTCGTCAAATCCTCTTTTGCATGGTTGTGTTGTGAGCCTGGTATGAAGCTGGCCAAGAGCACTTTCCACTTTCAGGGATCCGATTCAGCATGACTCCTTGAGTGGTTAAAGAAGTCAGACCTTGGTCCAGGACAAAGGGCAAATATGTCACTGGGTCCAACGGATCAATGAAACCATTACATAGAAATGGAGGTCATAAGACAGACAAGTAAAGAACGAGAGGAAAAGCAGGCAGACGGGCCGGCAGAGGCAGACTTACTGATTTCATGTTTAACCCCCACCCTGGGTTCTGATGGGCTTCATGGTGCCTGTTGTTTGGATTGGTAGTCATAAGATGGGTGTGTGCATGCATCAGAGCTGAAGACCTAGAATCTGGGACATGTACTGTTTTTCACCATTTGTCTTGATGTCTTGATTAAAAATGAGAATCAGTAATGCCAGTTTCATGTGGATTCAGCTTTATGAGTCTAATGTGACACGTACAATTATAGCTAACCTTAATTTGAGCTAGTATCTATTAGAATTTGAGTCTTAAAAGAGATTTTACTTAACATTTAACATGGTGAGCACCTTCCTTTCTCAGTTACTCTAGGGGCTGTTCCACTGAAGTTGTAGAAAGACAGAGATTTATCACTTTTACAAATAGTCGTGGTTCATTAAGTATTGAAACTTGTATTACTGGTAAAATACACACTGTACATCATCAGAGTGGAATAAATATTATTGGGAACTAGATAGAATAAAACATTTATGGGGGAAAATGAGCCATTCTGAAGAGATCACTTCTTGGCCAATATCCCTGTTTCCGTTGCTGAATTCAATATGGGACCATACAGACATCTAAGAACAAGACAGTGGTGGCTGGTCAACTCCCCTAATGCTGTCATTTTTAAGCAGTGAGGAAACCGAGTTCCAGAGAGGACATGCAATCTACCTAAAGCTACAAGTTAAGTTAGCAGGGTAGCTCTGGCCAAAGTCAAGTTCTTACGGTTACCACGAGGAAGACAAGACTGTGCCTTTCTTCAAAGAATTAACTTAATTAAATACCATTATATTAAGAAATAAAAATATTTTCAGTGTCCATTTAAACACAGATCAGACTTTACTGGAGACCAAGATACAGCAGGGGCTGGATATCACTCGTGAGAGGCAGCATCTTTTCATTGTCTATGAGTGTCTCTCTCCTCTGCCTGCAGCCCTCAGAACTTCCACACATCAGGCAACTACATTTTTTTTTGACATTCCATGGCATTTGACATGGTGGGTATATATCAGCCACATGAATACCTGCAAGTCCAATTCTCAGAGATTGTATTTATGTCCACAAAATTTAATTTCTTTCCTTCCCTACTTTCTTCAAAAGGTAACTTTAAAAAGTAGCAGGATGGTATGAAAACACTATAGTTTTCAGCTGCAAATAGCTTTAGCTCTAAAAAATGGCACCAATGCCTGCATACCAAAAGTCATGTCATTGCAGAGAGACCATCAGAGGGAGAGTGTGTGGCCTAGTAACAGGAACCCAAAGAAATGCATGGGTGGAAGACCTGATTTAAAAAAAAAATGTAAAAGAAATCTCTAATGTTGGTGTTACTGAGCTGTGGGATGAACTCAGAAGTTAGCCTATTTGTTTGTTTGTTTTGTTTGTTTTTCTGTTTTTGTTCTTGTTTTAGTGTTTGATCTTTAAGATGTTTAAATAAGTAGGACAAAGACAGATAAAGCACCCTGAAATAAGAATGGAGCTTAAGAGTAAGCAAAATAGTTGTGAAAATCATAAAGACTTATTAATTCTAATAGAAGACAAAGGAGGTCTTCACACAGGAAGTGACAATTATAATGTCTCAAAGATCCTAGACAATAAAAAAGAAAAATCTTTCAAGTCTCTGTGAACAGATGGTATAAAAGCCAGAAAGGAATGAAAATTTCTTGATCATCAGTCATAAGCAATGTGAAAGGAGACAAAATAAATATTTTGGGAACTCATGCAGAGATTTATTTATTTTTATTTGTACTTATTAGTTATACATGACATTAGAATGAATTTTGGCATATTAGACATATATGGAGTGTAACTTCCCATTCTCCTTGTTGTATATGAAATACAATTCCATTGGTTCTGTAATCACATATGCATATAGGAAAGTAATTTCTGATTCATTCTTTCCTATTCACATCCCCAGTCACTTCCCTTCATTCTGCTTTGTCTAATCCAAAGTACTTCTGTTCTTCCCTACCCTGTCTTGTGAGTTAGTATCTGCATCCCAGAGAAAAACATTAGGCCTTTGGTGTGGGGGGATTGGCTTATTTAACATAGCATGAGATTTTCCAGTTCCATCCTTTTGCAGAAAATGCGTATTTCCTATATATACACCACATTTTCTTTATTCATTCAACTGGGCTAGTTCCATAGTTTAGCTATGGTGAACTGAGCTGCTATAAACATTGATATCGCTATATCATCGTAGTCTGCTGATTTTAAGTCTTTTGGGTATAAATCAAGGATTGGGATAACTGGGGTCAAATGGAGGTTCCATTCCAAGTTTTCTGAGGAATCTCCATACTGCTTTCCAGATTGGTTGCACCAATTTGCAGTCTCACCAGCAATCTGTGAGTGTGCATTTTCCCCCACATACTGGCCAGCATTTATTGTTACTTGTATTCTGGATAATTGTCATTCTGACTGGAGTGAGATGAAATCTTAGAGTAGTTTTAATTTGCATTTCCCTAACTGCTATAGATGCAGAACACTTTTTTTCTTATATTCATTAGCCAATCATTTTTCTTCTTCTGGGAATTGCCTGTTCAGTTCCTTTGCTTATTTATTAATTGGGTTCTTTGTTTTGTTTTGTTTTTGAGGTTAAATTTTTGAGTTCTTTATATATTTTACAGATTAATGCTCTGAGGTGTAAGTGGCAAAGATTTTTTTTTCCCATTCCGTATCCTCTCTCATCACATTCTTGATAGTTTCTTTTTCATGTAGAGATTTAACTATTGGGCTAAAGATTCTAAAATTTATTCTTTTGCAGAATAAAGGAGATAATTCTCTCTCTCTCAGCTTAAATCTCATGTGCTTATTGGAGTCTAAATGTCCATTCATCTTTTAGCAGATAAATCGTGACTCATTTTGGAGTACACTGTCCATTAAACAGGACGATGTCCATTTTTGAGATTGTGTACCATTTCAGCCATTAACATGTGTAGACCTTCCCATCACCTTCTCTCCATTTTCTTCACACTTCTCTGTGACAGGCATTGTATTGGGCTGTAGAGATATGGAGCCGAGTTTGAGAATTGACAGTTTTACCTCATGTATCTCCAGTCTCAAAGTGGACACAGCTGTGGAAATAAACTCAAGTAGGATTTTCTTTCCATGAACAGAGAATGTGTACTATTTTTTGTTTTGTTTTTTTTTGTTTTTGTTTTTTTTTTTTCAGGAAAGAGGAGACCAGATGCCTGGTTAAAGAAAGAATGGAATTCTGGGAGGAACTGAACCTAGGAGTGATGGTTTTTTGGAAGGAAAACCCTGCCAGACACATTTGACCCATTGTTGCAGGAGAATGAAGTAAACTAAGTTGACCTAAGAAGAAAATCTGATTTGTTCCCTAGGAAGTACCTGTGAGTAAGAGGCAAGGGTGGCAGATGTTTCAAAGGTCAAGGAAAAGTTTAACCTGGCCTTCTAGCCGCTGGCTGTCACACACATATTGTGACGAGCTGCCCTTCGAAGTCTAGGCCAGCTCTGCCTCCAAAGATACATTTCTCAGCATTCAGCATTTGATGGCCCTTTATAACATGATCTTATAATTAGATGCCAAGAGAAAATTTAGGTAGGTGTCTTCCTTCCTGATTATCAGAATTACATAGCTTGATGTGTTTTACTCTTTGCCATGGCAACCAGACTGTGGAGACTAATTTGGGCTGAAGTAGCATATTTCATTCTTCCTGTTTTCCATAGGTCTGATTTCTATTTAAACTTGCTGTAATTTGTTTTATAGATCATATTATAATGTGCCAGATATTCTTCCTGTTATAATTTGCCACATGTGCACACACACACACACACAGTCACACACACACACACACACACACAGAGAATGGGAATCTCTTCTAAAACATCAGCAGAGGATGCCCTATTATAATCCAACAAAATTCAGGTGAAATGATTGAGAGAAAAGGACTCTCCGTTTGAACCTTTGACTAGACATTCAAACACTTATTAGTGCTCACTAAATTCCTACATTGCAGATATTGCTTCAGGACTGGAAGCCAAAGATTAATGAAAAAATTTCCTTGCTCTTGCAAAATGCACAGTCGAACAAACCAGAGAAGAAAATTTTGTTAACAGTTAATTGAGAGACAGCAGCATGAGAATAAAGGGATTGTAAAATCCATAGTGGAGCACCAATGGAGAGGATCCCAAAGTGAGCAGGGTTTTTGACCATTGTGATAGTTCTTCTTCAACCGCTGTCTCAGTAAAATTCAAACTAAACCAAAAGGTGGAAACTGAGCATCAATTTAGGGACAACACCCTGGGAGTTTAGGTAACTACTCAAATAGAGTATGTGAGAGAGGCGGGGGGGGGGGGGGNGGGGGGGGGGGGGGGGGGGGGGGGGGGGGGGGGGGGGGGGGGAGGGAATATGCAAATTCAAACTTTTTGATGCCAAGGATGTTTTTTCTTAATGTGTTTTAATCAAGTCAGATTCTGACCAGGAAAAGAAAACTGATTTTATTTTTTACACAACTTAGGCTTTAGATTTCAGCCATTGGTTGCAGATAGTCTTTGTCCTTTGTCAGGTCATACTCCATTGTATTGACTTGTCTTAGTTTCTAGCTTACAAACTAAGGTTTATTTTGAGGTTCATTAATGCATTTTGTGCAAAATATTAAGTATTAATCTCCTGCATAGGAAGGATTCAATAAATAACACATTAAACAATAATTAACTGAATAAAGTGAGCTCACTAAGCAAAGTAAGTGTTACAGTTTAATATGATGTGACCCCAAAAGCTCATATGCAAGACAAATCAATAATTCTCAGAGGTGAAATGATTAGGTTATGAGAGGTGTAACTACTCAGTGGATTAATCCACTGATGTGGATTAATTAACTACAGCACTAATTAACTGTAGGCAGGTAGGGTGAGTCTGGAGGGAAGTCAGTCATTAGGAATGTGTCTTTGGGGTTTATATCTTGTTCTAGGTGAACAGAACACACTCTTTAATTCCTGCCATGAGCTGAGTGGCTTCCCTCCACCATGCCTTTCCACCATGTTGTTCTTCCTCATATTGCGCCCAGAGCTGTGGAGCTGGTTATCTATGGACTGAGATCTCTGCAACTGTGAGCCAAAATAAGGTTTTGCTCTTCTAAGTTGTTTTTTCAGGTCTTTTGGACAATGACACAAAATGGACTAACACAGTAAAACAAAGTTATTAGAAAAAGTAACTTCAAAACTACAAAATATGGTAGCTGTTCTAAAATCCCTACTAGGTTTTACAATATTTGTGCAAGTTGATCTAAATAACAAAACTACAGTTAAGAGATACTTTTGTGGCATATGTTGGAATAAGGATTTGACTTCAGGAAGAGGTTACTTTGTAGGAAAATTTATGTTAGGCTGTCTCCATCTCTCTTTTTCTTTTGATTGATATTTCCAGCCACTAATTTTTTATGCCTTTTCTAAACCAAGGATCAGTTTTGCCATCTTAAGGTATTTCACTCTCCTAACTAAAATTACCATTGGCTCCCTGTTATTTAACCTGTGTCAATCATATTAATTCCTTCTAAATATGAAAACAATGCACATTACCAATGTTTCTTTATCACCCTATTCGCTATGCATCATGGTCACCCAGTGTCTAGGGATTAATTGGCAAATAGCCTGAATTTTAGGTGCACTGCTCAGGGATGACATAGTAGTTATACAACAGATGATTTGTGAATGAAATTGTGTTTTGCGCTTTCAGCCATTGTATATTTTTGTCCATACAATCTTGGAATACTAGCAGTCAGGGCTGATCTTTGATATCACTAATTTCTCTGTGCAGCCTGGCCAGGGAGCCTTAACCAAGAAGGAATTGGACCCTAAGGAAGGTTCCAGAACTCTTTCTTCCCATGCTTGTTGCCCATGCTTCATACTTAGCACTAATGCGTTTTATAGTGGCTACATACTTAATGTTTCTTCTCTCTGATTGACTTCTATATCTTTTCACTACATTTTTTTAAAGGAGAGCTTCTTCTGAGGTGCAAGGCTGGTTATAAAGAATTTCATGAACTGCTATTAAATTGAAGACATTTTGTATTTTGAAGATTTCAATTTTAGTTGAATCCTTACTGCTTTCTGCAGATAAATAAATGATTAAAGACATAGACTTTGTGTATACATACTGTTAGAAATCAGAGGTGCCACACAAAATCAAACACTTGCTCGGAAGTAGTGGGCAAAGCAAACTTTACTTCTGTCAGGAGGGCATGCTGCCGAACCTGGCTAGCCTCTGGGTAGGTAGTCTACCTGCACACAGGAGAAACAAAAATTTATCTTGAGAGAATGAGTTTACTTCAGTTACTGATTGAGTCCCATAATCAGAGATTTGGGGCTGTGGACAGCTTCCTTAGTGATTTGCTGTGGCAAGATTGGAACCTGCCTTCAGATATTTCAGCCCTGGACTGCAGATTGGTAAAGCTGCCTTCAAAGTGCCTTTGAACTTCCTCCCCACTTCCTGAGTTCACTCTCTGCTGCCTCCACTCTGCCCACCCTGAGATGCCCTTGGTTGTCTAGAACTAGAAGGGGACATTGACAGGAATGTGTCTCGATTGTGCCAGGTGCTGGTTGAGGACTTTCATAATAGACAACTTTGTTTCATGACCAGAACAAATCCCTGAGAGAGGTACCATTATGTTAATTTGACTGTGAGGAAACTGATACTCAGGGTGTTAAACTCAGAGTTTCTACATCACCCTTCAGTGCAGAGATGAAGTGAATATTTAAAGTACCCTTGCTCTTCAAAGGACCTCAAATGTTTTGTCCACTCATACCTGATCCTTAACTCCATGAGCATCATCGGAGCCTCTATTAGTGTCTAAGTATTTTTGCACCTGCTCTGAGAGTCTCCAAGAGGAGGAAGTGGAGGAAAGCAAACAGACATCTAGGAAGTAAGTACCCTGGGAAGGCCCAGGTATATTCCCAAGAAGGGATTGCCTGAGAGGAGGAGAGACCACCATCAGTCAAGCACCTCCACACTACTCCTGCCTGTTAGAGGACAAGCTGTTAGAGTCAACACCTTTCAGGGCTGCCAATGTTCACAGCTCACACCCAGAGGATGACATCCTGCACATTGACACTGTATCTTCCCAGACAATCATTTTACGTCTTCAAGTTACTTTTCTTTTAATAACAAATTATAACTGGGTATTCTTCTCTTTCAGTAATATTGGCCACTTTCATAATGTTTAATGACACACATCAGGGATTTAATCTACGTCCTTCTCAGAGCATGTCAAATGCAACTAAATTGTAATGTTCTCAGAACACACACTGTGTATTGGACTTCAAGATAAAGCAGATTACAGTAAATATTAATCTTTTCAAATTGATAGAATGAAATATTAAACCATTTCAAACAAGAATTTTAATGTGGAAATTAAATCTTTGTTAATATTTCTAGTGTTCCAGCATCAAGGAGACCGGTGACAGGGTGATTATTCAAGGGTTATAGCTTATCTCATCGAGTTGCTGGTACGTTAAATTGTTAGTCTTCTCTACAGAATTACATGGGAAGAGCATTTCTCCATGAGAAACAACAGAAGCCAATTGATCAATTGAGATGGGTGATATTGGTTTTTAAGTTCCCACTTTTTTCTTTCTTTTTTTAGACTCTAGTTGTCTATCTTTAGTTGTGCAGACGCCCTACAACTTTTTAGTTCCTTAATCTATAACTTTAGAAAAAAAAAGTGAGCATTACTTAATTTAAAAACGGTTCTTTTCCATAGTTTATTATGGGTACCAAGTTTATAATGCAAATACAATTTTAAGGAAGCATACACCCTGGCAATTCTAGAGGGAGCTGTGGTACAGTCCATATAAATGTCTATAAATTATGGGGAACATCCTAGTCCTTGTACCATGTCATGTGGAAAGGATTAGAGAGAGTAAAACCCACAGGATTAGAAGATTAATATCCTGGCTCTGCTACGTTAACCTTATACAAATAATTCTTATAAAATGAGGGTGAAATACTTTCTGATCTAACTCACAAGGTTGTTACAATGAGTAGATGAGGGACTTAGAAGATTGCATCAACTGAAAAATAAAATAACATCTAGAAAAATATTAGATACCAGCTATTCTTTGTGGTAAGACAATTTGAAACTCTTCTCACTTCAAGCTAATATATTTTTTCACCAGAAAAATAATAGCATATTTCATTTGAGTTTGTCTACTTAAAATTCAGACTCACTTTCCAAAGCCAGTTTACTTTCACGCAAATGCATCTGCACTTGCCTTAATTAAAATTAGGTTTTGTATTTGTCTGTCTCTGCACTGAGTGAATAATTATTTTAATTAAAAAAGAAATGCAATGTATTTTAAATTTGTATTATCTCTTCCAAATTTGATAGTATGTTGATGCTTAATTAATGTGGATAATATTTTCAGCAGACTCTACACAATTTATTAAACAAATAGTTGTTTTTGTGTGCTTGCTTTGTAAGCTAGCCTGTATTTTAGGTGCCACGTGGGAACTCAGAATTGAATATTTCAATGAACTATTTTTGTTGTTTGTGTTTTTTGCCCTTAGAAACCTTGGTGCTGACTTTGATTCAGCCTTTCTCCTCTTCTTTATAAAATATATCAATGAGATATTAAAAATAAAATGATATTACATTTAAAAGGGAAGGCACAGAATACAGACTGTCATAACCCAGAACAATTAAGCAGATGGATATAATTATATTTGACACATTCATAGAAATAATTTTTAATACTATAGGGAAAGAAAAAGATAGACCTTCTTCAGTTTCTGATTATGGACGAAAGTCACTGAGTTGCAATCACATCAAGCAGAGGACTTCCTATTTCTCAGGCTTTGCTCAGGGGAGATCCAGCCTCTCCCTTAATCCACTGGACCCTCTTTCATTATAGGTGTACTTTTTGATAGAGGGCAGGGTGCAGGACAAGTAGACTGGTGAGGCTTCATTGTTTTCTCTGGGGGAGATCCTAAAGAGAAACCCAGCCAGTAAGGACCACACAAGAGTACCTGTCTTCATGGGCTCCACAGGCTCTTGTTGACATGGAAGGAGAGTGGGGTTGAAAGTCCATGCCTCATTAAGCAGAGTGCCCCTGGAATAGGGGTTGAGCTGAAGGCTAGACTTTTTTTTTTTTTTGCATTTTTCATGAAATACCACTTATTTACTAAGAAAGGGGTAAGCAAGAGTGGGTGGGGACCTTAAATAATGGTTTGTAGTTTTCAGACTAAATGATAAAAGTGAGGGAAAACTGGCTACAACTCATAGTATACATATTTTTTTATTAATTGGATTTCCAGTGTTCATCATCAAGTTTGTTTTAAATGATATTATGGTATTATTTCATGAAAATGGATGAAAACTGTATGTCTTGATCAGATTTTCATTACTGTGACCAAAGCACCTGACATAAGCACATGAAGAAGGAGAGATGGACTTTGGCTCATGGTTTCAGAGATTGAAGTCTGTGGTTGGCCAGCTTCATTGTCTTAGGTCTGATAACAAAACATCATGGTGGAAGAGCCAGGTGAAGACAGCTACTCACCTCTTGGCAGCCAGAATCAGAGAGAGAGAGGATGCAGTTGGGGACAATATGGAATCCCCATGGGCATGCCTCTAAGGACCCCTTCCCTTCAACTAGAGTCCACTTTCTCCAGTTACCAACACCTGACAATAATCCATTCAGATGATGAATTTATTAATGGATTCATTCAGTTTTGAGGTCGGGGCCCTAATGATCCAATCACTTTCCCCAAAGCTCAACTCTGAACACTTCTGCCCTGGGGACCAAGCCTTCAACATATGAGTCTTGGGAGAACACTTTATATCTAAACAGTTAACACTCTAGAAGATAACAACAACAACAACAATAAACTAAAAGTAGGAGACATAAAGTACTGCAAAAGCCTTCTACTTAATTCTCTTTTGAAGTTTTTAATTATTTTTTTTTCAGATTTCTTTTCCTTCCTCTTTCTTTAGTTGCCCTTAAAAACAATTCCTACATAGCCATCATCTCCCTGATTTCCCTGATTCTTCCTTTTCAGAATTCAGTTCTTTGATGTTTTAATCTTGATCCTCCAAATCTGTTGTCGATAAGTTTTGTAATAACAAAGTGGCTAGGGATTTCTGCAACGCTTCAGATGGTCCTGATTCAGAGTTGCAGGACATTTCTCCAGAGAATACTTGAGTCGAAGATAAGGATGATGATGTCAATAACAACACCAGTTTCCCTTTATTGAAATATTGATGTGTGTCAAAACTGAACTAATAAGAATTCATGTTTCCACTTATTCTTCAAAAGAGCCCCTTGAGATATGTGCAGTGCTCCTGTTCAGTGGAGGTACCCGCTTAGGTAAACTCCTGGTTTACACAACCAGAGAGTGGTAAAGTGACAGCTCAAGAAAGAACAATTTGAGAGAAAAGGTCACTACTGCTGCTGCGAATAATAATCTTAATAGTGTAATATCATCAAATAAGACATAGTGGTGAAGAGGAGGGAAAGGTAGAGTCCAAAAGGAAGAGACGAGTATAGGGAAAAGGAAGCATCACTCAAAGGACTTTCCCACTTCTTTTCCCGTTTAATCTTTGGCATTCTGCGACCTGCTCAGGACATGGCTCTCTTGGGTTAGGCACTTCTGGGCATGTTCATTTGGGGGTGGCCAGGATGTACTATGATAAGACAAAACCCCAGTGGTGGCAGTCTTGTCTAATCAGGACCACTGTGGGATGCTGCTCGTCCAACATGCTGGAAGTAGGTAGATTTGGAAGTGTTGAGCATGGGTGGAACTTAAAGCCATCCTACTCTCTGAACTTGGCAGTGAAGTCCTGTGCCTTTTACTAAGCACCCTGAAAGCAGATCCAGTGGTGAAGTCAACACTGATGGCAAGACTCAAGAGGACTGTGTAGCATCTCTTCTTTAGATGGTCATGTTTATTTAATAAAATGGGAAGAGGACAGACTGGAGGTATATTTATTAAAAGCAGCATTTACATACGAGACACTGAACTTTTCAGGGTTTCCCTACTGTGACAATAGGAGCAAACAACCGCCTCTCAATAACTTAATCCCCACCCCTCTCACAATGCCATATATAAAAGGAACTAATGATTGCAGGAGGGCACATGGGGAGAGTCTGATCATGTTCCTGAAGGATGCCATGTCATTTAACAGGAAAGGTTTGAAGTTCTCAAGAAATGGCTTCTGAGAAAAATCACCACTGCCTTGGTAATCCTGAGATCAGATTGCACAACTGTCAGCTGAGAAGGAAACAGGAAGAAAAATAAAGGGCTATGAGTCAAGCGGGGCCACCATCAGTCATTCCATCACCTCTGGACCACTGGTTTTTCAATGAGGCTTGAAGCAAACTTACCAATGACACAGGCTTGCTTCAGGGTGGGTGTTGCCTTGGTGGAAGGAGAGTGGGCTGGGAGGCAGAACTGCTCATTAGGAGACATGGCTAGAACATCAGCACAGATTATTAGCTCTCTGATCTTGAACTTGACACTGTAGACAAATTTATATCCCTTTATATGGAAATAACTAACAACAAAACTCATATAGAACTTAAGAACCATCGGACTATTGAGAGCTTATTGCACTCAACTTGTAAGAAAGATATAAAGGCAATAAGGGAACCCAACGTTTGCAGAGCACACTCCATCAGTGCAGGTCGAGGGCTTACATTCTTCTGCCACTGGATCCTCAAAGCATATGTCATTTTTATCAGCATCTTGTCATAAGAGACTAGAAGCTTCAGTTGTTCAAAACTAGTCCATCTGTTTAGTACACTGGACCCACCAACATCCTAAATAAGGCCTCATAGACCCTACAGCCTTCAGCATTAGTAGACACACTATGCATTTGCAAGGCTCAGTGCTGGATGCTGGAGGGACCTGAAGACTGTAGGGGAGAGAGCACTACTTATACACAGTCATGAGAAACCTACATCTGAAGAGATGAAAATGTTCTACTAAAGTGAAAAGAACAATATGCAAACAGCAGCTATTTATTTTTAGGTCTACTTTTTGTTCTGTCGAGAGGAGGGGTAAAATAGAAATTTTAATGCTTTTAATCCAAGATGTTGCTGCAAGGGCCATCAGACCACACAAGCTAGTAAACATTCACTGACGGTATGGCAAATATCTGCTCATTTACGGAGAGTTGAGACCAGTGGAAAATTTTTGTTGAGGGTCTCTCTTAATGCTTCTTGGGAAAGATCAACAGTCAATATGGGTAGGTCAGCAAATAGAGAAGGTCTGCTAACAGCAAGGTCACACTGCCTTCCATGGAGATTGCATGCCCTGTGTCCACAGGGGTCATTGTGGCAGTTTGGCTTGACTTTGAGATCACTAGGGCCATTCCACATGTCTGAGTGCATGAAGAAAACATTGGATCTGTGATGGTTTTCAATCGCATGGAAACCACGAGGGCACTTTCCAGCTGGGAGCAGAGTGGGGTCAGATGTAAACTGGGCTCTGACCATGTAGACTAGGTCTACTAGATCTAGGTCAAAATCAATGAAACCAGGACAAGTTTGCAGATAGAAAGTCATATGATGGGCTGGGGATATGGCTCAAGCGGTAGCGTGCTCGCCTGGCATGCGTGCGGCCCGGGTTTGATCCTCAGCACCACATACAAACAAAGATGTTGTGTCTGCCGAAAACTAAAAAATAAATATTAAAAAAATTCTCTCTCTCTCTCTCTCTGTCTGTCTCTCTCTCTCTCTCAAAAAGAAAGTCATATGTCTTTCTTGGATATTTTGCAAAGTAACATGTCCCTGAATCTTATCTACATCCATCCTTCTGTCCACTACAAGAAGGGAGAAAAAAGGAAAATCTTAGAATAGCCTTTAAATTATTCACTTTCCACTTCAACTACTTAGCAACCCAACCATCTATCTTTCATTTGTGCATTGATTTATTTATCAAGTATACATTTTGAGCTTGCTGGGTTAAGCTCTAGAAATAAAAATAAAGGGAAATTAACAATAAAAGGGTATATTGCTCTTTCTCAGCTCCTAGAAGATCCCGCTTTCTCTGTGTTCAACTTACTGCTTTATATCCTTGTCAAATGTAATTTTCATAACATATCTAGGGGATTGAACTTCCAAATTCACACTGGGATTTCACAAATGAGGCACAATTTAAGTCTAATGATGTTCTTACAAGAAAAACTAAGCCTAATCTCGTGCTGAATATAATGAACTCCTTCTTGTATTGTGATCTCTGTGGTCCATACCAGCCCTCCTTTGCCAACTCTCTTGGTTACCCATCTCAGTATTGTTTTTTAGGCAACAAATGAGCCCAAGGATCACGTAAATACTAGCTGGTTTGGGGAAATGTTAAACATTCTTGTTATTTCTCTTACATCACTTGCAGCTCACATGATTTAATTCTATCAGTCAACATTTATAGATGTCAACTGCAAACCCGACACAGGTAAGCCCTGAGGAAACTGATATAGATAAAGTAGTAAAGTCTGTGTCTTTGTTTAACTTATCATTTATTGCAGAAGACACACAAAAATCCATAATTTTAAATATTAATTGATCAATCACCAGTGTACAGAGAGCTGCAAGGACGCAGCAGGCAATCTCATGGTGGCGTTTCTTTCCCAGCCTCCAAATATTTGTTCTGCCACCTGTGATTTAATCCACTCCCCCACTGAACATTGACTTGGCTGTTTTCCCTGGGTTGGTACGGGATCACTACTTGGCTATTCCTATCTTGGAAACCTTCTAGTAGGATATCCCAGGACTAGCTTTTTGCTGGGAGCTTCTATTATGGCCATCAGCTCTAGCCACTGGTGAAGCCCCACAGCTCTGCCATCCATGTGGCTGAGGGAAAATTCGAGTCTTCTCACCTTTAAGTCACTCATAGCCACATAGTCTGACAGCTACTAGAAATCATATAATCAGTCTAATGGTACCCAGTCTGGGTTCCTAGACTTCCAGGGATTAGAAACACAGAGCAGTGTTCTTTATGTTCTTTATATTACTTCAGGTACTTTTAAAAATTATTGGTATTAAAAATGGTAATAATGATGACAGTTAGTTTTTGGCTTGGAACCATGACAAGTACTTTGCCAGTTTTGGTCACTTAATCTTTGCCAAACCTGGGAAGTTGGCACTAATAGACCACTGCTCATATGCAGGGGTCAACTGAGACATGGGTGATGAGGACATGGCCAAGGCCACACAGGGTCAGAGAAGGAGTTACAAATGGGGTACCTAAGCCCATAGCTTCAACTTTATGCTGTGAAATTTACCAAACTGTCTCAAATATGTAATAACTGTGCTTTGGAGTGGGACTATGTCAGCACAGCCCAGCACCTCTAATTTAAAAAGAACGGTCCTCACTGGCAGGGACATCTATTTATAGCTGCATACATAGAAAATTGTTCTGTTTAATAAATGATAGGGTCATTGAAGACATCAGTGTAAAACTTTGAGAAGAAATAATTATATGCATTTTCTGGAGTTAGAAATTGAGACCTAAATAATTACATAAACTACCCAAATGTGCACAGAAATCCAGAAAGCAGTCTCTGGGTTTTTTCCCCCAATTTCCATGGCAAACATTAAGAAAATAACTAGTATTTTAACAAAATTAAGACGTTGGTTTATAGGAAGACTAAGACAACCATTTTTGGTTTAAGTGAGTGAAGCCTCAGACTTCAGTTCTGGAATATTCCATGACAGAAGTAGCAGGTGAACTGGTTCTGAACTCAAGTGCTGGATGGGCTATGTGGGGAAGGCAGTTCCCTTACAGCAGGACAGCAAAGCAAAAGGCTTGTCTGAGTCACATGCTCTGTCTGCTCACAGGTCCTGAGGGCTGCCAATGGGTTGAGTCAAGGCAAATGCTTGTGTATGGCCCAGCTGCTCTGAATTCCCTATTTAACACAGTGCTCGAAATAGTTTTGCCTTTATGAAGCATTCAAAATTTCCCAATGGTTTTCCAATATATTTTTAGGAGAATAAGCATCTTTCATGTCACTTGATGGAAATACAGACACAGCCATCAGATCCTTCAGAGTCGATTTATCACAAGACTATAACAGACTTTCCTCTGGGTATCTCTGAAAAGAAAGACTATGCTTCTTGTATAGAAATAATTCTTTCTCAAAGTGAGCTTTACACAGGAATAGGCTAATGGTATTAACTATCCTGAGCCTACTACCACTCTATGTGGGGCCAGATTTTGTAGTCTTTTTATTTTGCTATTTAATCTTCAAAAAAAAAAATACAGATAATTAAATGAAACCAAAAGTGTGCCAAATACAACAACATCAGCAACAATAAAACATCTGATATATTGTCATAATGCCAATTTTAAATGAAAAAATGGAACTTTGTCAATTAATATGCAAATTGAGTTTTACAAAAATCAGATGTTAAATAACAATACTTTAATCCTACAGGGAATGGCTGGAAATATTAATTCTGAAGCCAGTGGTCCTTTCATTAATATATTACTGTCTTGAAATATTGCATGTCAACAAATAGAAGTTACATTTTCTGGGGAAATCCTAGGTATGCCTAATTAGATAAACACAGTGAGGATTTACGAAACATCTAGAAAAAGTCTGTTATTCATACATTTTATTTATTAAAAAATTATTCCTTGAATAGCTCATGAGGACAGGCATATTAAAACCTGAAGATCCTAAAGAGAAAAATTGATCTTTTAAATATGCACAGTTACATTGTGTCCTTAAAAAAATATTTATCCTAGTGACTGCAGGGTGGATTGGGAAAGGTTGGCTATGGAAAGAAGAAATTCCAGTCAGGAGAACAACTGGGGATCAGCAGAGCACAGCGTGGTGTGTGTACTGGATGACGGAGGATTCAGGATTCACTATGCTGGGTCTTCATCCATCAAAGAGAAGCATCCATGAGACAAGCAGTGTAAAACAGGTCAGAGAGAGATGCAGGCATCAGCAATTGTGGGTTTTCCATAATAGAGTTCATTTGGCCAGGACCCTAATAGAACAGGCATATTATACACTTCATTTCATGTATCCAGCAATCAAGCACCCACCTAGAGGAAGCAAAATTGTCAGAAATGGAAGGATAAACACACATTCCATAATAATATGCATATGTATTTACATGTTCCATATTTTGTTAATGGATGGAACCAACAGGGAAAGACCAGGAAGACAGCACTTGAACAACCACAAAGCAATTATTCTTTGACATCTACCTTTATTTCTTTACCCAATATGAGCAAAATACATACCTATTATACATTATACATTCTAGATATATAGATGGATGGCAGAGCTGTGGGACTTCACCAGTGGCTAGAGCTGATGGCCATAATAGAATGTATAATGATAGAATGAAACTGACCAACTTATCCTAAATCCAAATGGAAATTTCTACCTATTGTTTAGAACTGTGTGCCAAGTGCACACAGGGCACATTTCAAGGCAGGTCATGTGTGAGGCCATAAGTAAAACCTCAGTGAATTTGAAGAATTAAAGTCAAAAGCATCCTCTCATCTGAACGAAGTGAAATTAGAAGTTAGTACTGTAAGATACTTGAGAAGTTTAAACTATGTGGAAATTAATCAAGGCATTCTTTAGTAGGCGGGAGTCAAGAAGAATCAACAAGAAATGTTTTGAAGTGAGCACAAATGAAGATACAGAAGATACAACACTTAGTAGATGAAAAGACATTTTATGTTCATGTTTAGGAAGATGCGATGTTGTTAAAATGTTGAACTGCCCCAAACTGACCTATAGATCAGAAACAACCCCTAAAAAGACAGGGCCCTCTGTGAAAAACCAGACCCCCGAGGATTAAAATCCCTCCTCAAAAATAAGACAGCCAAGACACCTCTCAGTCATTTATGAGGTTAGCAGCTGCACCAGAAAACTAGGAGTTGATCGCAGAGGCCCTGTGAATGAGATAACACGCCAGGAGACAGGAGACAGAAGGGTCAGCTCAGGGTTTGAGATCATGTGGTCATCAGGAGTGCCAAGAAACAGAAGTCAGACAAAGCAACATCACCAAGATAAAGCCACTAAGGGAGGACAATAGTCACCCATTCTGAAAATAATAATAGAGACCGTCCGTCCCCATGATAAGGTGCTAATTCCAGGAGTGGCAGATGTAGGCATTGACTAGTCACTGAACCTGTCCTTACCTTCATCTTATCCTCAGAGCAGCGCACACCTCCGCACAGAGACTGGAAATGGAGTGCATGGAGAAGCGCGGTGAGAAAGAGCCACGGGACCAGAGATCCCCCGCTATGGGGGACATCAGGGACCAGGTTCCTGCTTACCTTAGATGCCGTGAAAGTTGTGCATCTTGTCCTTTGAGCCTGTCTGACACTCTCTGCCAGTGCTGTCACCCTTCTGACTCAAGCAGGAGTACCGATAAGGCTTTAACCATGCTTCAATTATTTTCAGATCCAGCTTCCATTTCTAGTGACTCTGGACCCAAGGGCCTGAGTTGGGTAACTCCAACCAAAATTCCCTTTGGTTTAAAAAACCAAAAACAGCGCCCGAGACTGAATCCAGACCCTGTGCACCCTGGGCAGGCGCTTCATCATCTACCACTGAGCTACGTCCCCAGTCCTACTCTGTGGGTTTTTATTGCAGAAACTGACCAACTTATCCTAAATCCAAATGGAAATTTCTACCTATTGTTTAGAACTGTGAAATTCCCTCCATCCTCTCCAGTCCTGCTGCTGCTTATTACGTCTTTGGAGAAGTCTTTAAGGAATCAGATTCTCAGTTGCCATCTGATTTCCCAGTTGAGCAGGACCCACACCTGCGTCAGGTTTTCTCTGGCACCCAGTGCTGAGACCAAGCAGCCCCCAGGAAAGAATCTGTGTCTTGGTCCTTTGCTCATCACCATGGTCCGACTGGGTGAGCAGCTCATAGATCCAGATGTTAGCCTAGTTCCCCAGGATTGTATTCCAGCAGAAAGTTACAAAACTGCATTCTGCCTGAGAAAATATAGAAAGTTGCTGACAGTAATGTAAGATTCAATAAGTTTTATGACTATTTGTCAAAGAACTTTTAGTTTGTGTTTTTAAGCAGGTAAAACAATAACAAATACTGGAGGAATCAAGTTAATCTGTATTCAGAGCATTTTATCATATAAAAAGGAGGAAAAACCATATTGCAAGTCCTGTTAGCTTAAGCCAAATCCTGTTTACAGTGGCAGTTAACTTTGTAATGCTATATTAGAAAATATCTTTAAAAATGAGTGAAAGAAATTTTTATAGCAGGGAAACAATGATGCTGTTAGCTTTAAGGATGACTGGGATTCTGAATGAGGAAGGTGAGAAGACTTTTTGCAAAGAAGTCTGTGATTTTTCAATGTATTCTGATGTCAACCTCTGCCAAAAAAATACTGAGTTAAGAATAAAATATTTCATTTTTATGTGTATGCAAGACATGCAATGAGAGAGAATGAATTTTCTGAAAATAAGTAGTTCATTCATATCTTTTCACAAATATTTGTGAGAAATTTGTTTGGGAACCGGCAATAGACCAGCCACTAGCGTTACATTAATGAGCAGTGTATGCACACCCTAGATATCCCCTGGGCTCTAATGACCCATCCCCTTCTATACTGACAAGCTGAACATCACACTCTATGCATCTTATCATATTTAAAATGTGACCCAAATTTTATTCCTCTTCACAAATTACCTTCTAAATGTATTGTGATTATTTTTACTTTTTAAAACATGTCTGATCCCCATGATGAAAGGATCAAGGAGGACAGACACCTCCAATCCCTTCACTACCTGGCTACACCCTTGTGTTCCTTGCAGGCACCCAGGGAATGTTTGATGAATCAAGGATCCCTGGCTTTGGCGAAGTTTCTAGAAATCAAAGCCAGTAAGTCTGATGACGGGTGAGGGTCACTGTGAAGCGGGGTGTGGTATAGGGTGAGCCCTGACAATTGTGGGGTGGCGAGGCCCACTGGGCAGGGTCAGGAGTTTTCCTGCTGGCTGGGAGCTCACAAGATGGCTTCAAGATGGGCTGCATGCAGGGCTGTTTGCAGAGAGCGAGGGGCAGCAGGTGGAAGGCCTTTACTTCTGAAGAAAGGGTAGGGTCATTTCTTGGCATGAGCTCACTCACTTGCTGATTGACAAATTAATTCACGAATACTTTGGCTGTCGTCTGTGTAGCCATATAATGGGGAAATGGGAGTGCGATGGTCACCAAGAGAAGCAGAAGGTCCATCCCTTATGGAAATCTCCCAGAGTTCTCTTCTGACCACACAACCACATCATCCCAGTTGTCCCTTTGGACTCTTCAATTTTCATTTAATGGCCTCTGTTTTACCCTTAATCATTTTTCTGTATATTTCTGAACTTGAGTAGACAGAGCATTCAGTTTGCTTAGATAAACACCCTTCCTAAAATGGGACACTATTCTAATTCTGGTCTAGACCTTTCCTGCTCTGATGAACAGTTTCTGCTACCTTCTACTTAACTAAATTTCAGTCCCTCAAAAAACCCACCAGCATTACCTCTAACTTTTTGCTCAGACTACATCTTTCTCAATTTATGAGAGAGAAATAGATGAAATTAGAAAGACACACAATGTTGTGATTGACTTTATGTGTCAACTTGACTGAGCTACATGATGCCCAGATATTTGGTCACAGTTTATTGTAGCTGTTTGGATAATGGTGCTTTTAGTTGTAATTAATTTTTAAATTAGCAGACTGAGTAAAGCAGATTGTCCTTTTCAGTGTGGCTGGGCTTCATCTAATCAATTCTAGTCTTAAATAAATAAAAAGACTGACCATCTCCCAAGATAATGGGGATTATTTCTGCCTAAAGACCTTTAAAATAAAACAGTTGTTGTTTTTTTCCTGCCTTCAAATGCAAATTAAAATGTCAGCTCTTCCTTAGTTTCAGTCCTGTAGCCTTAATGCCGAAAACTATATCATTGCTTCTCCTGGACCTTCAAATTCAGATTGCTACAAACCTCAGTTCTCCTGAGTTTCCAGTTGGCCAATTTGCCCCATAGATCTTGGAACTTCTCAGTTTCCATAACCATGTGAGACATTTTCTTATAAGAAAAGAAATCAATCTTTCTCTCCCTCCCTCTCTCTCTCTGTCTCTTCCCTTCCCTCTCTCTCTCTCTCCCCCTCCTTCCCCCTCTACCCCACCTCTCCATACATGTGTACATTGTATATATTAATTGTATTTATTCTGATTTATACACATAATGAATGTAAAATGCAAATAAAATCTAAGCATCAAAAAAATCCACCAACTAATTAAACAGCAAAAGCTACTGTTTTCATGACTAACTCATTGGAATGAACTGATCACTCTTGCCCTTGCCTGCACTATTATGATGGTGATTGGCCATTCTGAAGCATAATGGAGGGGGGTCTGAGAAGACTGAAGCACTCCAGAGAAACTCACAGCCCTACTTTACCTGGCACTGAATCCCAAGGAAAGTCAACATGTTCTCATCAATTTCCCTCTAGAAACTTGTCTGCTTGTCTCCCAAGCACCCATCTGTTTACCCAAACATCCACCTGTCCATCCATCCATCTATTGTCAGTTATCTGTCCCCACATATATTCATTGTTTGTGCTGATTTATTTCACATCATTTATTTTATATGTACATTTCATATGCTAGATGTTGATCTAAGTTCTGAAGTATCACAAGTGAAATACATGACATTTATCCATAAACAGCCCCCACTTACTGGAAAGGTGACCCCCAAACCCTGCTGACATTGAACAAGGTAAAGATGCATGTTGGCTTCCTGACCCACTGCTGATAATCCAGGGGTGGCCCCCTCTGTATTCTAGAGCACAGCGTAAGATTTGATGTTATTTGACTGTATAAGGCCAGACCTTGCCTGAAACCTGTGTTCTCTGTTGTTATTTGATTTGGCCTACAGCATCTTAAAAAAAAATTATGACAGGTCACATTATTGTGATTTTTTTTTGAAAAGGACAGGTTCTATACTTTCACACACATTGCTCATAGCACAACCAATCTAGCATTGTGAGAAGACAATAGCTTTGTGTGGCTAGTGATTCATATCATGTTAGATTACATTCACATGTGCATACCTTTCCTTCTCGGGTCTAATACTTCAATTTATTAATCAAGTGGCAGTGAGCCACATGTCAGAGCCTTGTGCTCAATAATGCACTTTGTATCTTGCGAACTTGGTTCTGCACAACCCATCACCCAGGGCTGAAGCACTTCAGGGCCTTCTCTAGTAACTGGGGGATGCCACCTCCCCAGATCCATTCCTGACAACTCAGGCATATTTGATTAAATCACACATCTCTCCTCCCTCTTCCTGTCCAAGAAATGCCAGGTGCTCAAATTGAAGAGATGTTGATTAAGATGATGTTGGACAATTAATCATGCACCATGATAACCTCTGACCTGTGCCAGTTCTTTCTGTTTTAATCAGTTGAGCCTCCAAATTAACAGATAATTACATTCTTGTGTTTTAATCAAGCCGTGGGCAGCAGGGAAAGAGTGAAGTACAGCTAAAGTAGAGAATTCATTTTGAGGTGATATTTTTTAAACTAGAGGTTTGAAAAGGATAATTATTTCAATTATTCTACTTTCATTACCCAGAGTTCTCTTAGAACAGGAGGTTTTGTGTGAAAGCACAATCTGAGATAGCACATGTGTTTGGGTATAAAAAGCACCGAATGTGTAGCAGACAGCAAGACGAGTGAATTATATGTGGGCAGAGGAATCAGTGGGGAAAAAATGTGAGCTTTGCCCAATACCTGCCCCAAGCGGTGAATCCCACTGGTTTGGAGCACAGATAAGAAAAAAGACACGGAGAAAATGACTTTAGAATTTTTTTTGATCAATAACCTGCCATCAAGTTGATATACAGAAAAAAAATCTAGTACGAATATGTTACTCCCAGCTTTATTTTGAAGAGTAAAACAAAAAAATCCATGGTGAAATTTGTGGAGAAAAAACTTGCCATAGAAAATGTTTAATTCGTGATACATTGCTTTGTAAAGTAATATACACTCATTTGAAAATAAATGCAATGAATTTTATCGGAACACACGACTTTTCATGTTACGTAATCAAGTCCATGCAACATCACATTCATGCGTAAGAAGCGGTATAGAGAGTCCTCAGAAGACCACTGGAGAACCACTATATGACCCAGTCATCCCATCCTTTGATATGTATCCAAAAAAACCCTAAAATCAATGCGCTATAGTAAAACAGACACGACAGTATTTATAGCAGCACAATTCACAATCGCCAAGTCATGAAACTAGCACAGGAGCCCATCAACAGATGAATGAATGGAGAAAGTGTGCTGTCTGTACACAATGGAGTTTTGCTCGGCCATAAATGATAATGAAACTATGGCATTTGCTGGTGAATGGATGGAATCAGGACCACCATGCTAAGCAAAATAAACGCGGCTCAGAAAGTCAAGGGTGGAATGTCTTCTCTCATATGAGGAACCTAGAGTGACATGTGGAACGTATGGGATGGGGGGAAGGTATGGAAAGGTATTCCCTGAAAATAGAAGGGAGATCAGTTGGGTACAGGAAGAGAACAGAGGGGAAGAAAGGAGGGATGGGAAAAGGGAGAACTGCAGAATGAAATTGACCAAGTTATGCTATGTACATATGAATATACTAAGTGGATTTCACCTTCATGTGTATATACAAAAGCATCAGTTTGAAAAAAAAAAAAACTATAAGTAAATAGAAGTAATACCATTAAAGTAGAGGAAAGGGAAGGGGAAGGGAAGAGAGGTAGGAAGCCCTGGGAATTGAATTGGATCAAATTGTATTCCATGCATGTATGATTATGCCAAAATGAACCCCACTTTCAAGTATAACTATAATGCACCAATAAAACCATTTAATAAGAATAAAATTACTGAAAGCTACAAAATCTCTATTTCTGATTAATGAGATCATAGATATAATTTCCTCTTTTTGTTTTTGTGTACTACCATAAAAGTATGTGCTTCTCATGGAATTCATTATAAATGGAAATTTTAGAGTCAGCTTAATATACTGGTTTTTAAGGAAGACAACCTGTAAGTCTTTTGGCCAAAATAGAAATAATAACACTTATTTCATGTTATGAGGCCATCCTGACAGGTGATGACTAGTGACTTTTTGAATGTTTGCATTGAGAAGAAATGTGAGTCACTGCCCAGACAGGGCAGGAAAGAATCCCAGTGTGCAATATTAGCGTGGCCACATCCAGAGAGAAGCCTCAGCAGCAGCATCCCTTGTGAATGATGCTGAGCTGGATGGTGGTGAAGGGCAGTGATTTAGAGTCACAGTGCTAGTCTAGCTCTCAGGCAGCTAGATGGCTGTTGAGGTGTCCATTACTTAATGTGTTTATCAGTGGCCCTGCAGAGGCCCTAATGAGAATGCAGACTCTCACCTCCAACTCCAACTCTGTGAATCAGAATTGGCTTTATAATATGACCCCAGCTAATTTACAGGAATAGTAATGTTTGAGCAGCTTTGTGCTGAATTAGCAGTTCATCATGTGTAAAAGGAATTCATAGCATCAAGCTCCTAGGTTCATTTTCAGGAATAAAGGAGATACAGCATATGAAGGGCTCATCACAGTGCTTGAAACATATGAAACAATAGTAGATATTATATAATGGTCACAAGTCTCCAATATTTTTTGAAACCTCAACCATGTCATAAGTACATTGGGATTCTATCAGAGTCAGGTAGGTCCCTGGATATCTGCAGTGTAAACTCAGAAGAGACCTCCTAAAACATTTATATCAAATCAAATTCTCTATAGTGAACACTGATGAGCCATGATCTTAAAGAACTCAGACTCATTAAGCAAAACTGCAATCACGTTGGGTTGATGAAGGAATCTAAGGACTTGTGAATGTGCAATCATTCTGATGAGAACTGAAATGAACAAGTTCATCGACAGAAAATCCAATTCTTCAGAGGCCAAATTCTCCTAAGTCTCAACAAAGTTCTCATTAGAATACACACACTTTGCCCCCATAGCCACCAAGCATTTGAATCCCATTCTTTCTTTTTATCCATATGCCAAGCCAATTACACTGCAGAATCTTTGGCAAGTTTTGATTCAGGGCTTTAAAAGAGAAACAATCCAGGGTAGAGACGAAGGAAGGTGCAGTCAGTTTTATAGAACAATAAGTATGCATGCATGGACTTCATAACTTCCTTCTCACTTATTTCACATGTTTAATATGAAATAAAATATCTATCTGGATATATCGATATAAACATAATGTGGGAAGCAAAAGGAGTAAAAAGTTAGCAAGAAAATAAATTAGTGTGCAATGTGATCAAGGCTTTTGTAGAAGGAAGTGATCTCTTTCTAGAGGATTCAGCAGCCACAGGTATTCTTCAAAGAGAAAACTTCTATCACACACATAACACTTGGATAATGATTTTAATTTCTGATAAACTCATTACAGTTTCAAGAGTATTAATAGGTTGAATTACCTCTGTCTTCTTTGATATAATTCATGAAATAATCTCTTTCCTCATCAATGCTCGGTAACTTTCATTCATGTCTGTGTTGTCCTGTACCCAAGTCATTTTCTTCTCAGTGTAGGATGCAGAATAATGCAAGCCGAAGGAGTGGGAGAAGATGTATTGCTCTTTGTGCCATTATATCCGTAATGTCCTGGCTGAACAGACTCCGTTAGGTACACAGCCACACGTTATGGCTCACGGGGTGCCTTGTGACCCCTGCAACAGGGATTGATAGGCATCTATTCTTAGCATCCCACATTGTGCTTAGAGATGCTCCTTTAACTCACTGCCAGTCCTTGACACACTTTCCTTTGCCTTTGGGGCCCTAACTCTTCCTTTGAAGGGAATGGTCTGAGGCAGGACATGGTTATAAGGTTCTAAGGAATGCAGAGTCCCTTGCTTTCTGAATAGCAGGAAACATCATGCTGATTTAAATATGAGTCAAGAGCTTCATTTAAAAGCTAGTGTTTTTGTACTCCAGGATGCAAACAAAATTGCTTTGCCTCTCTGACCATTGGTTTTCTCTTCCAAAAAAGAGAGGAAATTGAATATAATCACTCTTGTGAATATATGCATTGTAATCAAACTTTCATTCAAATGACATCAAGTGGCATCTATGTTTAGATTCTAACTATAGAGCCTTCTGATTCAATTGATGTGTGTTTTTGTTTTGTTTCTCAGGTACAGAATGACAGCTTTAAGATTCTCTATAGCAATTTAAAAAGTTCATATCCTGCTCTGTAAAATTAGCCCCAAACTAGCAGAATATTATCTGTGGGAGTTAAGTAATTTGATAGCCTTTACTCTTCAAATCCTACAAATTCACTGATTTCATTTCCAGTCTGTGTTTCTGTTTAAGGGCCCTGATCCCTTCTCTGAAATTTCATTCTTACCCTTGTAAACCTGCAAGTTGTCACAAAAAAAACAGTCAATTCTATCAACCAGGACACTTTATGTTGCAAATATGCAACAGAAGATCTGATCAAATTGACTTATGCAAATGATTTTATGGATTCTCATTATTGAGTAGCTCTGGTAGCAGCAGGAGCTCTAGGTGTGACTGAATCCACACGCACAACAGTTGTTATGTGGAGCTTGTGAGCTTTCTCTGCTTTTGTTGAGGATTGAATGGTGCCCCTCCAAACTTCACACACTAAAGCCTGACACCCCCTACCCCTCACTCTGCCAGTGTTTGCAGACAGGGACTTTGGGATGTAGTGAAGGTAGAATGAAGTCATAAGCATGGAATTTTACGTTGATAGGACTGGAAGCCTCAGAAGAAGAAGAGAGATCTCTCTGGTCCACATTCATGCACGAAGTAAAGCACATGGCAAGAATCTGGGAACCAGAAAGAGTACCTTTGCCAGGAATCTATTCTGCTGGCCCCCAGACCTTGGACTCCCTGCTTCTGCATCTGTTAGAAAAGAATTGTTGTTGCATGGGTCATACGGTGTGTGGTTTTTCAACCCAGCTGCCCTAGCACCTGTGTGGTTTTTCATTATGTGTTTGTTCCATGTGACAGTTTAAAGACAGCTGCAAATTCCTTGTTGCCACCCACTCTGAGAGCTGGGGGAGACGTTCTGTCCTCTTGAACAGAGATTAGTCTTGGTGACTTGCTTAGCAACAGAAGTGATGCTCTGGGACTCCTGAGACTAGGCCATGAGAAACCTGCAAGGGTCTCCTACCAGGGTCTCCTAGAACACTGGCTCTGGGGAATGTTAGCCACTCTGTAGGAAGCAAATGGTCCTGGTTCAGAAACAAAACAAAATAAAACCCTGCATTAGGGTTCTAGACCACAGAGAATACAGCCAGCCATTGTGATCAGGGGTCAGAATTGTGTGGTACCTAGTAACAGCAGTTTTTAATAATGATTTCAGTGTTAACGCCCATCACACATTGACTCAAGTGACTTACACAGACAATGAGTTTAATTCACACAGATTTAAATATGAATTCGATATACAAATTTAAATAAACATAAACTTATAGACAGTTCTGGACTTATAATTCTTCAACTTGTGGTTTTTCAACTTTACAATTGTAGAATGTAGCATGCATTCAGTAGAAATCGTGTTTTGAGTTTTGAATTTCACCTTCTCCTGGGATAGGAATAGGATGTAAGACACTCTTTTGTGATGCTGGCAGTGGCAGCAAGCTGCAGCCCCCAGCTAGCCACGAGATCCTGAGGATGGAGACTGATTCCGTGTGGCATGTTGTATGTAAGGTGTGTTCAGTGGGGTGGGAGTGTTCAGTAGGTATCACATGCCTTTTTAAAAAAAATATGGACAGAATGCCTTTATTTTATTTGTTTATTTTTATGAACCCAGTGCGTCACACATGCTAGGTAAGCACTCTGCCACTAAACTACAACCTAGGCCATCACGTGCCTTTTAAGCTTAGAACATTTTGAACTTTTAGTGAGTTTATCAGGATGTAACCCCAACCTAAGTTGAGAGGCATCTCTACTAAAATGTCTTGCTAACACTCTATGATATAAAAATTATGATTTTGTCTACTTCAATGAACTTTAGGCTTAAAGGTTAATGAACATAGCCACGGCCATTCATTTGAAAGACAAAAAAAAAAAAAAATCTGGCTGATTCAAGAATCCTAGTTCTCACCCACTATATCGTTCTTCTCTCTGTTCATTCTTGCTCCACTGTTTTGTTAAACTACCGCCCACCATATCAGACTTCACTGGCAGCGAGTTTCATCTAATTCAACCTGAAATGGCAATTTTTTCTGACAGTTTTCATGTGACCTTGTACAATACATATGTGCATTGCCTAGTGCAGCAAAAAAGTTGTATAAAATTTAATATTATGCTCTGTTTATTTAAACTGGGCATTTCAAAACAATGATTTTTATCTCCTCCCAGTGATTTTACAAAACAGAAATTTTAGTCTTCTTTTAGCAGAAGAGAGAGTCGAGTCTCAGCAAAGTGTGTCTTGGCAAACTATATGCAAGTTGGCACCCGTGTCTCCTAGTTGTGGTTCTGAGGCACCTCCTTTGGTTGATCCCCCGACTCTCTTCTTCATCGCTGTGTAAAGCTGCCAAACTTTTTAGCAAACCTTGGATGAGCTACAGATAGCTTCCCCACCTGGGCCTGCGAGTCTGGACAGGAACCCCTGGGAATGAAGTGTTTCATTTGTCCAATCCATCAAAGACCTGCCATAGCTCATACCATGCATTGAGCTACAAATGTCCTGGCCTTTGGTCTCCCAGGACAGCCTTCAGTTCAATCAAGATGGGAATGTTCAAGTGAAGGACCAAGTGAAGATAGAAGGCAGAAAGAAGGGTCATTTAATGTCAGTTTGCTTCATTGCTCCAGCCCAGATCAGACAGATATATCAGGATTTATTAGCACAGACTTTCTCTGGTCTGATACTCTGAGAGCCTATGAGCTGGAAAGTGGGTTGAGAAAGTAGATTGCATACAGAAAGCAATTTCAAAACCATACTAGAAAATCTCTACTTCTATAGTCGTATCTTGCTTTGGGGATTGTTTGACCAAGATTTTTTAATTGATAGACTGGTCTTAAAATTCTACTTGGACATTTCAGACAACAAATCTATATTCTGTGATGGAAGCTTGCCATCCTGAAGGGATGAATCAGCAGTGAAGCAGGCAATGTGCCCATCAGAGCAGAGTCAGATACCCAGGCTGAAGACACGGCTCTGAAACTTATTAACTGTGAAATCTTGGATAAATGGGCCAACTTTCCCGAAGCTTGGTTTCCTTAGTCTTCAGTAGAGATGAAATGACTTGCTACATCAGGTAACCCACAGGGAAACTCTATAGAGACAAGGTATATGGATTATCTCATTATTTTTATGTTGTCTGAGTAAAGGGTTATTCTAATTTGCTAATGTAGTATTATTTTTGCTATGATTCTTGAGTGACTTCAAAGTTGTATATTTCTATTCAAAATATCAGGAGTGATTATGATAGTATCATTGACTTCATACATAAAATATCTGTGATGCTTTCTTAGCTGTGCTAAATGTTAGAATATTTGCCTAATACACCATAGTGCATTTGTTGGTGTGTTGGTACATAGTGTGTATATAGAATCATCCCTCAATATCTGAGAGGGATCAGTTCCAGGGTCGCCCATCAATACCAAAGTCATAGGCCCAAGTCCCTTCTATAAAATGATGTAGTATTTGCATATAATATACTTATTATAATCACCTTTGTATTACTTATAATGTGCAATAAAATGTAAACACTATGGAAACAGTTATACTGTATTGTTTAGGAAATAATGACAAGAAAAAAAAGGCTTTACATGTTTAGTACAGATGCTGTATTTTTCTAAATATTTTTGATATGTGTTTGGTTGAATCCATGAATGCAGAACCACATATACATAGTGCCAACTATATTTTACATAGCTTATGGATGTAGGATAAACCCCTAAAATAGTTGTTTATTCATGTTTAGATCTTGATGTTTAATAGTCAATCTGGATACAAGAATTTTAAAATGAGGTTATGGCCTCATTGGCAACACCTGGGTTTAGGATCCACATTCTGCTCAAGCCCTTGTCCACCATGTATTTACTATGTTTCAGGAACACGTTTATTGTCCCTAAAGAAGCACAGGATTTGAGTGGAATATAGATAAGTCACCTTTTGACTCCTGGGTCTCAATTTGCTCATTTGTAAGAGGTGGCAGAGGGGACGAAGGGAACATGGTTTTCTTGTTAATATTAAATGATAGAATATTTTGCAATTTTGAGCTTGCTAAGAACATGTTCCCAAATGAAGTAGCCATCATTTTATTATTAAAAGCCTTAGGCTGACCAAAATATATTAAATTAATTACAGTGTAACTAATGTAAGAAGACAAAGAATCTCCTGTTTGCTCATCAGCCTTCTAGATGTTTAGAAGTCACTTCATATAATGAATCAAGTAGAACTTTTACTTAGAAATATCATCAGTCAAGAAAGAGTTACCAAACTGCTGGAGGTGAGCGTCTTGCCTCTTTCTCTCCAGAGCCCTGGGGAGTACCCCTTATGGGGGGAAATTGTGTTGGTGTGCTGCACTCTGCCTGCCTCACCAACCAAACCCCCTGTCTGCAGGCACCTCACACTCTGGTCACTCGACCCACTTGACCTCAAAGGCACACCTGCCTCTTTTGGCACTTGGAGCTGCACACATTCACTTCCCTTCCTGGAGCATCCCAGACTCCTGCGGCCACCTAGAAAACAACCCTGGCTCTGCAGTCTCTTCCTCTGGAAGCCTTATGGAAAGCCCTTCTCCAGGGGATCTGCCATCACCCCATGTCTGCCTTCTGGGACTTGTTATGTTGGTTACTGAAGCTCTGTCACAATCGTTTTTTAGTCATTTTAGTTTGAAATTTTTAATGTTTTAATTAGTGCATTATAGTTATACATAACAGTGTGGTTCATTTTGCCATAATCATATATAGGTGGGATATAATTTTTTTCTACTCCAGTCCCCAATACTACCTCTTTCCTTCCCCTTCTCCCTCTCCCTGCTCCCCTTCCTCTACTCCCCTGGTCTTCCTTCTATTAACTATTATTATTTTTTAACTGGTGCTTTATAGATATACATGAAGGTGGAATTTATTGGGGTATATTCAGACATGTTCAGTGCATGATTTGGTGAATTTTATTCCACACTTTCTCCCCCTTCCCTGCCCTCCATTCTTCCTCTCAATCCCCTTCCTCAACTCCATTAGTCTTCTTTCTATTTTGTGGGGTCCCTCTTTATTTCCCTTATTTTGCTCTAGCTTCCACATATGAGAAAAATCATTTGATCCTTAATTTTCTGAGATGGGTTTATTTTACTTACTGTGATGTACTTCAATTTCATTCATTTACCTTCTAATGCCTTCACTTCATTCTTAATCATGTCTAAATAAAATCCATTCTGTATATAATCCATTTTTTTAATATCAGAAATTGAACCTAGGGGCACTTAACCACTGAATCACATCCTCAGTTCTTTTTTAATTTTTTTTTTAAATTTTGGGACACGGTCCCTTAGAGCCTTGCTGAATCACTGAGGCTGGATTTGAACTTATGACTCTCCTGCCTCAACCTCCCTAGTTTCTGGGATTAAAGGCATGTGCTACTGTGCCCAGCTACTGTGTTTTCTCAATCCATTTGTCTATTGACAGGCATATGGCTGGAATCATAAAAAGGCTATTATGAATTTTACTGCTATAAAGTATGAAATATGATATGTCAAGAGCTTTGTAATGTTTTGAACAACCAATAAAAAAAAAATATTGATGTGCCTGTTTCACTATAGTATGCTGATTTTAATTCTTTGGGATAAATATCAAGGTGTGGAACATCTGGGTCTTATGGTGGTTCCATTCTTAGTCTTTTGAGGACCCTCCATACTGCTTTCCAAAGTGGTTGTACTAATTTGAGGTTTCACCAGCCATGTATGAGTGAACCCTTTTCCCCATATCCTTAGCAACTTTTATTATTATTTTTATTCTTGATGACTGATATTCTAACTGGAGTGAGATGAAATCTCGATATAGTTTTGATTTGCATTTCACTAATTTCTAAGGATGTTAAACACATTCCCCTATATTTGTTGGCCAATTGTGTTTCTTCTTTTGAAAAATGTCTGTTTTGTTCTTTTTCCCATTTATTGATTGGTTATTTCTTTTTGGTGCTAAGCTTTGTGAGTTCTTTATATGTTATGAATATCATTACCTTCTAGAGAAATAGCTGGCAAAGATTTTCTTGATTCTGTAGGCTCTCTCTTAATACTCTTAGAAATACATATATTTCCAACTATCCAGTAATCTCCTCCTTCTATTTTGTCTTGAAATCTTTGATGTTTGCCCAACATTAAATATATACTTTTCCTGATGATAAAATGATATTTTTGTAATATTGTAAATGTTAAATCCCTTCCCTGACTTCTAATTAAACATTTTATAATTACCAAAAATGTGGATTTTAAAATTTTAACAAAGTTAATTGGTAATGAAACATCAAGGTTGCCTTTTTTATCATTGACTCATTGATAGTGATTAAGCTAAGGGACCCAAAACTTTGCTGGAAAATAAAATTGAAGCTGAGGGTGATGTTGTGGAGGAAAAGCACATCAGCTCTATTCCAAACTAACTAAGGACTTAAAAGTTTCAAGTTTTAAACTGCCATAGTGTTGATATTACTGATAAACCATGTCAGTAATATCTGACATGCCATCCGTATATTCAGGACTAACTAGAAATTGTGCTGTCATTTCAAATTTCAAAAGAGGAAACCATCTTTCTTACCCATAGCTTGGTTCCATAATTAAAATTTTATAATTTCTACCCAAATTTTACCAGGTAATAAGCAACATTGGGAGCAAGGTAGAATTCTTCTCTCTTTGAAGATCTGTTATTGGGCAGAGCATTGTTTGCTTGGGTGGTGGAAGGGGTGGGGCTGGGTAGAAAACAATCCTATTGAAGACCTGGGTTAGCAAATCTCTCACTTACATGAAAGTGAAGGGAGAGGAACATGGCAGGATAGATGAGTTCATTTATGGAACGTGCCTCAGGTGGATACTCTGGAACAGGTCTTGATCCAAGTGACAGTAAGCAGTCTCATTAGGATGCCATTCCATTTCTCAGAACTCCTACAGTCTGGTGGGCAAGGCATTCAAATCTCCTGAAACTAAACATGCAGAATGGAAAGATGAAAGGAAGAATCAGGCACTATAAAAACAAGAAGGTTAATTTGCCTAATTAAACAGCAAGTTGAGAGTCAAACCCATGACTGTCTGACTGATGAGGGGCAGAAGGGAAAACTCATATTCATCAGACCATTTAAAAATTCTCATCTGATGTCAGCTCATATTCTATATTGTCTCTCCAATTTTCATAATAATTTTAGTTTTTTTCCTTCATGTACAAAACATTATCAAGGGCATAGAATCCACCACGAGTGCAATCCAATATCCAACAGTTAGGGATCCACCTTCCTGGAGAAACAGTGATTCAAAATGCCAATGCAGTGGCAAGATGGTCACTCCTATGAGATGCTAACTGAACCATGGGACAGAGAGACGAGCTGTTTCTCAGAGCTAGGGAATGCAGATAGAGATGTGCACTTGACCAGAGACAGACTGTCAGTGTTGGAGATGGGACAGCTTGATCAAAGAAAGGGAATTAATGCCAGAGAAAACTCGAAACTGTCACACTCTTAAAATGAGAATATAAGATACCAAAAATAGAATCTTTCCCTCTGGTGCTCCTCCCATTGACAAAGAAAGTCTTTAAATGCCTTCTGTGTTTCACATTCAAACCCTGACATTTCTAGGACTGAGAAAATAATGGTTCACATCTCTCTCGCCCATGTTGGTCCCCCTTCTTTCCACTCTCCATCTTGAAGTGGAGCATTGCAACTGCTTAGCACAAAGCCCTTTATTTGTGCTAGAGGTTAGTATTTGATTCATGGTTTTTCAGAAAGAGGTAGTTATTTGCTTGGATAACCAGTAATGTGAAGAAGAAGGCAGAGGCACCAAACATAACTAAATAAAAATGCAAATTGGAGTTTAAAATCAACAGTGCTCAAAACCAAATAAGTTTCTGAATATGTTTGGGCTATGGAATACCAAAGCTACGATACCAGAAAGCTTGCAAAATTGATTGAAATTAGGAGGAGAATTTTTACATATCTCAAACTCAAATGAAAGTAAGGATGAACAGGAAAGAGGACCCTTGCCAGCACCCACTTTTCACACACTGAGGCCTGTGTGCTCGGTCCCACCTGTCCCTGGGGATCTGCAAGCATCCCTGTAGCTCTCCTCTCCACAATCCTCATCTTCATCCAGGAAAGGCCTTCCTCCAGACAACTAGCCCCTCCCCCCCCAACACAACCCCTGACCTCAGGGCTCCTGAGAAGTGTCCTGCCCCCACTCCCCAGGGCACAGTTCTCCCTCAGTCCCCTGTGCCATCCCAGCTTCTTGGTATCTACATTTGCTTATGCATCAGAATGACCTCATCTCCTCCTCCTGTGTCCCCACTGACTTAACAGCTTTTGGGGTCCAACACATTCAACATAGATAGGATTTCCTAGGAACAAAAGTGTCTTTCCAGAGTGGCTACTTTGCCTGTTGAAAATAAAGGCTCTTCAGAGCGGTTGTTTCTGCTGGCCTTGGGGAAGGTGAAGCACAGCCCAGGAGCACATGGGCCCTAAATATTAATGCAGACTACACTTGAGTATGCTGCACAAGTGGTCACCTCTCCACCTGAGGGCAGTGCATCAAGTCGGGTATGTCTTCGATAGTTTTCAGGCAATAGTTTTATCTGTTGGTTGTTAAGACTATAAAGCAGTTCAAAAACCAGGTCTCAAACATACTTCCTTAGGCATCCAGTATAGCCCCTCCCTCTCCAACCCAAACACAAGCTTGCCTTTGTGCTTCTGTCCTGATGTTAAAAACCCAACACTACATTGGAAAACAGTCACAGGAAAACTTAATTTTTTAAATAAATGAGTTGTGCTCTGTGTGTGAGTGTGGGTTCCATGTCAGAGTGGAAAGACCATGGGTACATACCTCTGCATTCACTCTTGATGTCTCAAAAGAAAATATTAACTATCCATGCCAACTACTCTTACCCATATCTTATTTTCATGAACCTGGACAGGAAATATGGTCCAAGCAGAAGTTCTATAAGTGGAGAGTTCATTATATCAATATAAAAATTCTCAATCTTGGCTGGGTACAGTGGCATATGCCTGTAATCCCAGCAGCTCAGGAGGCTGAGACAAGAGGATTGTGAGTTCTAAGGTAGCCTCAGCAACTGTGACGCACTAAGCAACTCAGTGAGACTCTGTCTCTAAATAAAATAAAACAGGGCTGGGGATAGGGCTTAGTGGCCGAGTGCCCCTGGGTTCCATCACTCGTATCCTCCGCAAAAAGAAAAAAAAAAAAGGTCTCAACTTAGCTTGAGATAAAAATAAGATATAATCACATGAAAATTAAAGGAAAACATGGTAACTACATGGGGAAAAAATAGGTAGCTATTCATTTTTATAACCAGTTATTATGAAGGAAAAAGAAAACATTTAAAGAGATTCTCTTGCTAATGACATATCTTACATTCATTGAATTCAACTGATAGTTTTAGAAAATAAGTTGCTTTTCCTCCCACACCTCTTGCTCTAGAATTTGCTCTGGAGAACAAGGCTAGGAAAGAGGACAAGAAGACTGGACAAGATCTGCAATAGAATTATGCTGTTTGAAGATTAATATATTTTTTCTTTACCACAGAGTTATTATTAAGTTGGAAGACAGGATAATTAATTTTATTTTATTTTATTTTTAAATCAATTATAGGTCATATTTTGGCTTAATAAACTTTTATAGGATTATATGTAAAGGGAAATATATAGGGTGAAGACAATATATTGAAAACATTTATTTTTTTCCTGACTACTTTATTAAAAAAAAAAAACGTCCACCAGCAAGGGTGTGTTTAGATAAAAGCTTGCTTTTCAACTAGATGACAGGCTTCATAGGCATTAGAAATATGACAGTTATAGAAACATTGCTTGAGGATCTTCTGACACAGTCAAGGTATGACCACTTTAATAGGCAGAGATTCTTCTAAAATGGGCATGAAAAAGAGGTAGTTTACTATTGACATTCAAAGAAAAGTGGGAATAAGGAGGGAACAAATACTATGGAATAATTAATGTTGAAAGTGATCAAATAGATAAGTTGATAAGTTAATTCATTCTATCATTCACTTAATAATCAATTCATCTATCTCATCATTAATTCATCATTAGTCATTCACGACCATGAGAATTCGTTGCTAAAGCATGACATGCTGAAAGCCTCCATACTCTTTACTGTCTTCCATGGGTTCTATCAGACCTCACCATGAGCATCTTTGGACTCGGTGAGATAGTCCACCCAGGGTCTGTCAACATGCTTTGGGATGGAATGTGAGCCTTGAAGCTTGGGAAGCCCATCTCTATTCTAACTCTATTTATTTTATTTTATTTTTTTTTCTTTTTTTTTTTTTTATTTTTTTTATTTTTTATTGTGGGTTGTTCAAAACATTACAAATTTCTTGACATAACATATTCGACACTTTGATTCAAGTGGGTTCTAACTCTATTTATTGAATTCCTATTCTAGTGAGCCACTGAGCCAGACACTGGGGACTCAGGGAAAATGTATGGAGTACCTACCCTTTTCACACCCACAGTTCAGGGACAGATGTGACCCAGTACACATGGAGCAGCTGCGAGGGTCTTGGGGCTGAGGAGGTTGGATGCGGAGCATCCACCCAGCATCAAGGCAGGAGGAGGAATATTTTCCCTAGTGAAATACATCCGATTCCGTCCTGTAGCTGGGAGCATCTTCAAATCCTTGATTAAAGATACTGTGATTTCATTAGTCAGATCACTCTAAATAGGGCCTACAGCACTTCCCAATTAATAGATCAGCAGCAATCAGCCGCTAATTACTCCCCTGACTGCAGTTCATTTTCCCTGAAGGTGGAGACTGAGCCAGTTGAGAGGTTGAGCTGCTGCGTGGTCACACCCTACAGGCCTCTCGGTCCAGGTCCAAGAGAGCCGAGGACCTGTGAAAGAAGAAAGAAGCTGGCCTCAGCCGGCCAGCAGGACCTGACCCGTGGAGTCCCAAATAGGGAACAAAGAACAGAATCACCGAAATCCAGGGCACTGGTCTTAGACAGGGTAGGTCCACTTTCTCACTAGAGAAGGCCTAAGTCACTGTACATAAACACACTAACTGACCTTGGGGAAATTCAGGAACTCACTTTTGCATTGTCCTAGATGGGTTCTACAGTGTGCTTTCCCTCAGCTTCCTAACCCACTTTAAAAAGGGGGCGATGTAGTAAATGCCTCACGACCTGTTACAATGAGAAAATTACTGAAAAAACAGGAAGCCTTGGAAGAGTGCCTGACAAATAGTAAGTGGTGAATGTTAATTAAATATAAGTGTTTTTGGTCACCATTGTTATTGCTATTTGTGGAGAGCCATTCTCACACGTGACTGGGCGACTCCCGGTTTGGGTCTGAGGCGCTCTGGCTAATCTGTGTCGGAACTTTCCCGGCCCTCTCCTGATGAGAGAACCCGTCCATGTGGGGGTGTGACTGACCACTGACCCCGGGGGCCAATCACTGACCCTGAGCTTGGAGTGCAGCCCCCCTCAACCTTCATTGGATGGAATTCTCCCCTGAATTTCTTGTTCCTCAATAAAAGGCTACTCCCTGGCGTGCTCGCTGTCTCTCTCCTGCTAGCCCTGAGTAATCCTTGCTGCCCTACGGGTGGTTCGAGGTTGGAGTCAGAGAGGGGAGCTGTCTCGGACCTGGTCATAGAAAAAGGTAACTGAGTCTGTGTGTTTTATTTCGATCTCGCTAGTTAACTTTTATGCCAAGAACCTCATTAATGAAACCAATGCGCTGGCCGCATGGTGGAGCTATTACTATTATTTCCTTTGTTCAGCTTCTGCTACATGTGCCATTTCCATCTTCAACCCTAAGGCATGCTCATTCATTTTATAGATATTGCCCAGTTGCCTTCTCTGTGCCAATTTAGGAGTCACATCAAATTCCCACGGGGCCGTCACTGCCTACTAGAGAGGCAGAAACTAGTAGCACAATGCCACTTGGGGAGGAAAGAGTAGGGAGGTTATGTTCTCTAATTCGAGTCACAGGAAGGGACAACGGGGGATGTTCAGTCATCAGAGCTGTGTGTCCATGATGCCAATGACCACAAAGTTACTAAGCACAGGTACCAAGCAGCAGGAGGGACAATGTCAGGGCCACTTCTCAAGACCACTCTACTCAACAGCCTCCTGAAAGTTGATGAACCGACCTCATTGGAGATGAAGAATGAGGAAAGGGCACCAGAAATCAACTCTTCTTAACACATGTCTTCATTAAAATCAAAATTTAATCTCCACCAGAAAAAAAAAATTATCAGCTTTATGCTGCATCACTCTGAATTGGATTACAATTCATGAAATTCAGGTTCACTTAAAATGGCATCATTAACAAATTGTTTGGCAAATGTTAAAGGAAGGATAGGCACTTAAAAATCCTTCAGCAGCCATTCCAAATGGAGCTTCATAAGCTTCATGCAAATTAACTGAATCAAAGTAAGTGAGAAAAGTGAAAGTCTCCAGGACCCTTGTCATTTATGTTTGTAAATGACACCTATTTATGCAGAAATTGCTATATGCTTGTCACTATGCTGCATTCTCAAAATTGGCTCCCCCAACAAGCTGATGATATATGTAATATTACCCTCATTTTACTGATTGACAAAATCTGTTCAGAGGAGTCAGTAGCTTGGTAAATGTCACACAGGTAGGAAATTGATGAGCCAGGATTCAAATCAGGAAAGTATGAATCCAAGCTGTGTGATTGTTATTCTGTTCATCTTAAAAAAAAATCAGCATTGAAACAGCTAGAACATATATAGATAGGAAAAGGACCTCTGTGACCCTAATTTGAATTAGCAGAGCAAGAAGCCAGAAGCTATATGGCTATAGTTCACATGGCTTTCTATCTTGGTAGATTCTGGAGGTCAAGGGCCATTTCCTATTTTATCTATCTATTTATCTATCATCTATCTATTTGCATCAATACGACTTGAATCCAGGGGTGCTCTGTCACTGATATACATCCATAGCCCTTTTTCATTTTTATTTTCAGACAGGATCTTGCTAAGTTGCTAAAACTGGACTCGAGTTTCCTATCCTCCTGTCTCAGCTGCCAGAATCTCTGGGATTACAGGCATGTACCACTGTGTCTGACTCTCATTATATTTTCTCATGTTCTATCTGCAATATAAAAGACAGTGGACTAGGAGGAAATGTATTTTGATTCCTGAGCAGGCATTCATTACATTTAGACTCACCTAGCCAATGTGTACTGAGCCACTATGATAGGCTGGCACTAGCAATTTAGAAAGTTTCCTATGCATGGCTTTGTTTTGGTTATACAACAACCTTGCAATGGAATTGATATTAGTTCTGTTCCCTACATACAGGTACCTAATATTCTGACTGTAAGAATCCCTTTCTTTTTACATCTTTCAGTCTCTCCCATTTGTTACTTTCGTTACTTTTTAATTTTTAACTAAATTAACCTTTGAAATCTACTCACAGGACCTGCCTTAACATAAAACCAAGAAAGAAGAGAACATCGTAAGATATGGCAAAAGAACAAGGTTGAATCTGATGATTTTGCTTGAGTTCCTTATTCCTGGGCATTTCCAAGCACCACCGGGCTTTGAATGGTTGCCCTTTCTTTCCATAGAAACACTAAACCAAGAATAAGCCAGGTCTATAGCCTCACCACAGTTTGCCTCCTGGTTCGACCTGGGAATCCAGGAACACCTGTGTCACAAGAAGAGCACAGGGGAATGCTGCAGGGTGGTTAATCAAGCTTGGGGAAGTTTGTAGGGGCTGGTCCATTCCCTCTAACACTGGCCTCTCTACTCACTGCACACCAACACCAGCAGCTCCAAATCTCAGCTGCAAACTTGGGGTATATCTGACTGACCCCTGGATTGCTAGATGTCTAATAGCTGTGTTAGAATCCCTGGTTATTTTTTAGTCAATTTTTGATATTACAATAATCTAAAGGACTCTGGAATTCTTGAAAATTTTTAAACTCAGAAAACAAACTATTGCTCCCATTGAAGGGGAATAAAAAAAATGAGTTAAAAAAAAAAAGAAAAGAAGGATGCTCAGGAAATCCTAGGTCTAATCTTCATACCTGAAATTATGCCATGACTTTATTTGTCCCAGGGTAGGGGTTTACCTGACCCTTCTTGGAGATTTTCATTGGGCATTGTCAAATGTACTTGGTTTTTCAGCGGGTGTTGACTCTCTCAAAAAAAATTGTTCACCCACTGTTTATATTTATACATGTGTGTATAAATTTTGATTCATGTGTGCTCCCTCTCTGGGATGTCAATCTGAAGGGAGGAATCACCATTCTCTTCTGTGTGCCTCTCACCGACACAGATGGCCTTGATGGTCTCTGGAAACTGTTAGTCAAAAATGATTATTTATTAAATAATAGTAAGTAGACAAAGGCCTTTCCTATCACTGAAATCTTTTCTCTACTGTCTCTTTGGTGTGGTTTCTACCACTTTTCAATTACATTATACCTGCAAAACTATCTTGATAGACCAGGACTTATGTCACCAGATAACTGGGCACAGGGCTTTCCTCCCAGTCCTATCAGATTAATTTGTTCTTGGATTAGACCAGGGACTCTTCCCTGACTCATGCCTGTCCCGACAGACTGCACTGCCTCCTCTGCAGAGGACCTGGCAGAGGAGATCATTATGAAATGACTCTGAGAGTGTGACACATTGAAAGAGGACTTTCAGAGGCCCATGGCATTTGTAATGAGATGAAAAGGTTGTCGAGAAACTTACAAATCTTTTGGGGAAGTTCTGACACCAGTTGGTATCATTCAGGTGAAGCTGCCTGTCACTGCCCTTGACAGCCACATAATGGGAACAAAGGGTCCCTGCTCAGGGAGGGCGCAGGCTGGAGCTGCAGCTCTGGAGAGTGTCGTCTGCGGCAGACAGCCTGCTAGACGCTGGGGGGACTTGAACTGCCATGGGCGCCTCCTCAGTAAGCAGAGCCTTTTCCTTGATGTCGTTTCCAGCCGGGCTTCTTGTTAAGTGAGGAGTTGGGGTAACCATTGGCAGTGTAATGGATATGGCCACTCAGGCCTGCAGAGCCCCCTCAGTGGAACAGAAAGCCAGGTACAGTAGGGGTGAGTGTGAATGACACAGTCTCCAGGTGGCTGCTCCAGGCTCAATAAATAGTCACGTTTGACCATTTTCTAGTAGCATATGTGGTCTTTTGCAAAGGGCTTCACATACATTATCAGATTTATTCCACAAAATAACACTGTGAGATTAAAAAAATAATGACACTCTTATTATGACCTTATAAATTAGTCCCCTGAGATTTAGAGAATGAATGTCTTGTCCAAGGCTGAAGAGCTGGTCAGCAGGCAGGTGGCTGGAATGGAAGCTTTCTTGCCTTTGGGTCCATGATGATGTAGAATTGCCAAGGAAGACAGGTCAACACCATTGAGAGTCTGACTGAAATCCAGCGTCAAGTGCCATCTGGTGTTAGGTTACCTCTGTCCCCTCAGAGTGTCTTCAGTCTTAGCTGTCCAAATACATCTAATTTATCAATGAATTCTACACACAGTTGTTCATCAAAGACAACGTACAGGCGAGTCTACTTGAGGCTTCTCCATATCTGTTTTTAGACACTCTTTATGACATTCCTGTGAATTGATTCCTATTATCTGTATTGATCAAAGAGGACACTTAGAACCAAGGGAAACCTGGTTTAAACGCAGAAAGGCAACATAAATGCATAAGGTATGTGGGAGATGCGGGATCCGTGCCTGGAGCTCTAATCCAGCACGGCACGGTGGACACAGATAGGCCTCACAGGCAAATCTCAGGTAAGTCCTGCGCAGGCAAAGGAGGAGAGCGTGGGCTTTCCCAAGCACTCTCCACAGTGTGTGACACAGACAGCCACAAGTGGGGAGAACTCGGGCGAGTTCTTGCTTTCAGAGGAGCATGGCGAGCCTATCTCTAGCAATCTGCCATCTGAAGAAACTGACACAAAATCAGTGGCACACATATTTAAAAATTATATTTGCACGCACATACAAACACATACATGTGAACTTTGACCAGGGCAAGTCAGATTGCACAAGATAGATTGCATAGTATAAAACTCCATTTATGTAATATTCCAGAAAAAGCTCATTAATCTCTAGAGACAGCACAGGTGCATGGTTTCTGGATATAATGAGGTGTAAGAAGGTGTGGGATAAGGGAACAGGATGCTTTGGGGGTGATGGGTTCACAGTCTTGATTGTGGGGATGGTTTCATAGGTGTACACAGTGTCAAAACCTGACTAGTTGTACACTTGAAATTCAATTTCTGTAGTTTATTGTATTGTTCAATTCATAGATTGTTTAAACAGGAACATATGGTAGCATTTTTGAACTTGAACAATAATTATACATAAGTAATACAAACTTTTATTACAATTATTTAGAATACATTGACTATAGCAGGATAAGTGAATTACATGCCCCAGCTGGCCGCTAGATTGCCAAGCTACACTTACTGGAATGCTATGTGCCAGAGCTCATGGAGTCTGTCCTGTCTCCAGTGCTGTGTTTTTCTTGGTGGCCAGAGCTCTGCCAGGCTGAAATGTTGCTTCAACTTTTTCAACTGCAACAAAATGTATTTTTCCCAAATAAAAAGGTAAATTTCTCTTATTATTCATGTGCATACTTAGGTATTCATATGGACAATTTATACCTTATGCATTTGTGTTCCCTTGTATGTTTATATATATATATGATATATATATAGTCTTTGTTCATGTACGTGTTTTTATTTATAATGTTGACTTGACATCTAGGAAATGCATTTATGTTGGTCAAATTCTATGATGAAGTTAGTTTAGAGAAATTAGTTTTTCAAATCATAAAGTCAAGTTTCCAAATATGAAAAGAGATAAAATAATATCTATTTAAATATTTAATTGATAGTAAAAGTGTAGAAATAACTTCAATATGCAAAGCAGAAATAACATAGCAAATTATGATACACAAACTTGATGGACTTTTATGCAACCATTAAAATGATAATTATGAAGACAATAAAGCCAAATTTAATGTTATAAATATATCCAGTGACAAAGACAGAATGCATGATCATGACTCTGCCACACTTAGTTTTTGCCCAACTGATATTTATGGAGTCTACAGTGCAGTTTCCAGCACTTTCCTGAGTCATAGCAATATCTAAAAGATTTTCCATTGTTGTAGAAGCTCAGTCTTGGTGAGAGAAAAACAGGAAGCAAATGAGCACAACTACCCATAATATCTGCTATAACAATTATATAGAAAAAGTAGAAGTGGGTCAAGAGGAGGGGTAATAAAACTCATAAAGTGATCTAGGAAAACTTTCCAGAGTACTAGATATTTTTATGTCCCCTGGCCAGAGAGCTGCAATATCTGAGATTAAAATCCCTGTTACCTCTGAAAGACAAGATAAAGTCAATTAAGCCATTTTCTTAGTAGCTGGGATCTTTGGGTATGACCCACATGGACCAGTTCTCTTATTTGCTCCAATTCCTGCTTATCTACATCCCCTGCCCACAGATCTGTTGAGGGAAACCTCTTTCCACCTTTGGTCTGATTTGGGATTGCCATGATTTATGCTGATGTCTTCTCAATGTTTCCAAATGCACCCAAACCTCTGGGTATTTAAGGGCCACTTCTCTGAAATTTTGCTTAATTTGTCATTCCAGGATTCCAAACATTTTTGCTGGGTTGCAAATCCTCCACCCATCTAGAGGTACACTGAGGAAACAGAATTATTCTCCAGAGAAAATGCAGAGAAAGGTCAGCAACTGTCATCCACAAGTAAAGTCTGGCACACTGTCTTGTTACAACCTGTTCTTTAGCCTAAAGGTTTTTGCCTAGATGACTCATCTGTTGGGACTTAATCTTCAGTACAGTGGGGTTTTGAAGTGACTAAGTCAGAAGCTCAGAACCTTCTTTAAGGATTAATGACCTTATACAGGGAACCCCTAAGGATACAGATAACACCTAGAAGCCCAGAAGCAGGTCCTCCCAGAGCATTGAATCTGCTGGCATGTTTGTCTTGAATTTCACAGGCTCCAGAACTGTGAGGAGTAAGTTGCTGTTGCTCACACGGCCCCAGTTTATGGTGTTCTGTAATAGCAGTCCAATAAAACTATGAATCTGCAAACTAAGAACAAACTTTACCTTACTGAGTGGTTGAAAAGAATCAAAAGAAGAATACTATTTCATAACCATGGCAATTACACATTTCAGTGTCCAGAAGAAGGTATTATTGGCTCTACCAGTGCCCTGCACCTGCTTTTGTGTGAGGTGGTGGAGTTGAGTCACTGATACAGGGGTCCCATGGGCTGCAAAACCTACACTAGCTGCCACTTTACAGAAAGCTCTCCTGACCCCAGGAATGGAGAACATCCTGAACACATTGCCATCATGGCTTGGCTGCTTGCTGTATCTATGATTATGTGCTTTTGCATTTTTTAGTAACACTTTCAATAAATCTTCTCAGGAACAAAGTGATAAAACATGTCAAGTACCATTTTGCTATATCAATTAAATTGATGATGCACTTGAGACTTTACCTTCCAGTATAGGTATCAACCTTAATAGTACTGACCACATTAAAACAATAAACATCAATCTTGCTGGCATCTATTTAAAATGCTGGAGATCATTTTAGCAAGTCTATGCCTAAAAATGACAATTTCATCTTGTGACTGTTTTGACCAATCTGACCAAAGCAGGAATTTTAAGATGGATTAAATACCACTTATTCAAAATTACCTATTTTCTTTTATTCTAATTTTCCTTGTGAAGTCTGAAAAGTAACAAAGAAGTTATTAATGTTTTGGCTTCAGTATTGAAGAAGAAACTTTTCAGAGTTAAATGATGGTTTTTAAATGACAGCATTAGTTGCCTCAAATATGGTATCTGTTAATTCTAATATGATTTCATTGTTTCTCGTCTAATTCATTAAACCAAATATCTTTTCAGAAGTTTATTATGTAAAAATAACAACAATATAAATTAGTTGCTTTTGTAATGATAATATAAAAACAATTTTGGTGGAGCACATGATTGTGGTAAAAGCAAAGATCTTATTGAATTAAGAGATCACAGAGCTGAATGTGCTATCCAATCAAATATTTCCTCACAGAATGGAAATCGTGACTGGGTTGAAGAGACTCCATTTAGTCTACTAATATAATTGAAGTTATATTTGGCAAAATTCGTATATATTTATAAATAGATAATTAAAGTGAATGTGTTGCAAAATATTTACAAATGAATAATCTCAACTACAGAAACATTTGGAATGACTTTTGTGCTTTCCTCTTTTCTTTCAAGAATATATCACATTTCTTAAAAGTTTTTGACATTTTTGACTGCTGGGTGTACAAGTGGTATTATTTTTTTAGCATATGGTAATGTTCCAGTAAAGCCATCGGCTCTGCAACTCTGCCTGTTGGAGAGTTTCCAACTATGAATGCAGCATCTTGAATAGATAGAATTCCCCATGCAACTTGGTTCTTCTCCTGTGAGATTTGGTATTCTCTGTTTCCCATCAATTTTTCTATTTCACTTAAGTTGCCACATTTCATGCTTAAAGTTTCTATATGTTTTTTATTACCCTGCTAATATCTGAGAGTGCTTTATTACTGTTATTACTGTTCTCTTTCTCACGAGATTGGTAATGCAATCTTTTCTCTCCCTCCTTTTTCTTGGTCAGACTGGCTAGAGGTTTATCAATTTTAATAATTGTGTTTATAAAATTTAATAATTTATTTTTTTGTCTGTCTTAATTTTATTGGTTTTTTACTCTCATCTTTATTTCCTTTGTTCTACTTGCCTTGGGTTTAATTTGTTCTTCACTTGACAGTTTCTTAAGGTGAAACTTTATATTATTTATTTGCAAATAATACTTCCTAACATAAAAATTTCACTTGTGTATGTGTATGTGTGTGTTTGGTACTATGGACTAAACCTAGGTATGCTCTACCACATAGCTACATCTTCAGCCCCTTTTATTTATTTTTTATTATTATTATTTTTTATTTTGAGACAGATTCTCGCTATGTTGCCCGGGCTAGCTTCTATCTTGTGATCCTCCTGCCTGAATCTACCAAGTTACTGGAATTACAGGTGAGTGCCATTGTGCCAGGAAAAAAAAAATCTGTTTTAGAAGTTTCTTAAACTTTTCAAACTACTTTAGCTACTCCATAATTTTTTGCAGGGAGAGGATCCTAGGTATTGAACTCAGGGGCACTCAACCACTACCACTGAGCCACATCCCCAACCCTATTTTATATTTCATTTAGACACAGAGTCTCACTGAGTTAACACCTTGATTTTTGCTGAGGCTAGCTTAGAATTCACGATCTTCCTTACTCAGCCTCCCAAACACTGGGATTATAGGTATGTGACACCATAACATAAAAATTTTGATGGTATTTTTTTTATTTTTACTAAGTTAAAAATATATTGCAGTTTTCTTTATGAATTCCTCTTTGCCCAGTGGGTTATTTTGAAAGGTAATATATTGATTTTCACATATTTTGTTTTTTTCTAGAAATCTTTCTGTTGTTGCTTTCAGCATTATGTTTTAGAGTAATACATTATATGATTATACTTTCATTTAAAATATTAAGGTTTATGTTATGGTCCAGAATATGTTCTTTCTTGATAAATGTCCCATTTAGATTTGAAAATGATTTATTAAGGTCAATTTGGATGCGTTTGTAGTTCTGGTCTCAGTTTTCCATGACCCTTCCAATTTTCTTTCCATTTGTTCTGCAGATTATCTGGAGAAGAGGCACCATCCCAACTATAATTATGGATTCATATGTTTCTTCTACATTTCTATAAAGTGTTTTGTTTAATTTGTACCAGGTATTGAACCCAGGGGCCTTAAATACTGAGCTACTTTCTCAACCCTTATTGTTTTGGGGGGGACAGGATCCACTCAGTTGCCTGGAGCCTTGTTAAGTTGCTGAGGCTGGCTTTGAACTTTCCATCCTCCTGTCTCAGCCTCCTGATCTATTGAGATTACAGATGTGTGCACCACATCCAGGTCATTTCTATGAAGTTTTGATTCATGTATTTAGAATCCTGTTGGACTTTTTTATGTGTTTTGAGAACCATGGCTCTTTCATCCTCATGTCAATTTGTTATTTATTGCTGGTAACAATTTTCCTTCTGAAAAATAATTGTTCTTTTATTAATGTAATCTTCTACTTCTTTCTTTCTTTCTTTATTGTTAAGTGATTTATTTGATGATCTGTATTTTACCTCTGTTCATTCTTAATCTACATTATTATAATTAAAGAAGATTTATTATAGATACACATTTGACTCTTAATCTGGCCTAATAATTTTATCTTCTAACTGCTCTATTGAGATCAGTTACTTTAGATTTCACGGTTGTTGTGGTTGGGTTAAGTTTAGCAACTGATGTATGTTTTGCAGTTGTTTTGTTTGTTATTTACATGTTTTCTTCCAGATTTTTTAAAATTTTTTAAATATTCTTTTTGGTTGACAGTGGACCTTTGTTGTTTAATTTATATATATATATATATACATATATATGTGGTGCTGAGAATCAAACCCAGTGCCTCGCACATGCTAGGCAAGTGCTCTACTACAGAGCCACAACCCCAGCCCCTCTTCTAGATTTTTGATCAGCTGAGTGTGACCTGAACCACGTGTGATCCACTCTTGATTTATCTATTGCATCTCTTTTTAAAGGAGTTATTTTACCCTAGCATTGTGTGTATGCACACTCATGCACTCAAATAAAAATATGATCATTATTACCACAATTCCCCTTAAAGTGGCTTCATGAGTAGAATGAGCTTATTAAAAGAAAACAAATCTCATTCAATTATGTGAATTCAAGCTGCAATATCTTTGTGCTTTTTACTGTAGTAAGAATGCATAGGATATACCTTCTTAGCAAATGTTTAAGTGTACAATTGTAAACTGTAGGTAAAATATTGTATAGCCATCCTCTAGAATATCTTGCACAATTGAAAATTTGTACCCATTGAATAGTTATCACTTTTAGTTGGTTAATGACCTGTTATAATGATACAAAAAATTGGTTAACATTCAAGAAATGACAAAATATGGAAAAATTTCATGATCCAGGGAATCAGTTTAGGTTTGGTTGATATTCAAACAAATAGCAGTGGTAGTTATGCAGAAATGTGTAAAAGAAAACAGAGGCATAGTCTTTGAAGAATAGCAACTTTCCGTTTTTGACATACTGTTACCCAACATGGATATTTTGGGATTGTGAGTGTGTGTGTGTGTGTGTGTGTGTGGTGCTAGGCACTGAACCCAAGGCTTTGCACATGTGAAGCAAGCACTTTGCCCCTAAGCTGCCTCCCCAGTCTGGGATTTTTCAACCAATGTCATTTTTGTGGGGCTCCTTTTCATTCCTACCACAGGTCACTAATGCAGCTTCCACTGTAGGCATGATAGTATGCCGACCACAAGGAGGCTCAGATACAGCCCTGCCTAGGAGAATCTCCCACCTGATATGAATGACTGGTGGTATACAGGCAACTCCAATGTAATGTTTACATTGTTGGATGGAGGTGAAGATTGGTCTGAAGAAGCACAGGAGAGAACATTGACCCATTTGCAGAGGTTGCCAAGGTAGTCAGTCCTCTGTGAGAAGTAACCTCTGACTTGAGTCTTGAATAAGACACAGAATATTGCAGGTGGATGGATGGAGAAGATGGTGCATATCAGCAGTTTCACATTAAAATCATATGAGATTGCCTCTGATTTTCTTGTAATTAGAAATCACTATATTTGTGATTACATTAGGAGGTCCAAGTTCCAGAAAGGTCACACATTGAGAACTGTGGGAAGATTCCAGTGTAGTATGTGCTGATCTTTATGAAGCAAGGTCCAGGTCAGCCCAAGAATTCCACCTCCACAGATTCTTCATAAAGGACAAAAAGCAAACAGAAACAACAACAAAAAAAAAACAAAAACAAAAACAAAAACTGGTGATACAGGGATCTGTAAATACAAGAAAGCAAAGTCTGCGCAAGTGTTGAACTACTTATGGTCAAGGATCCATTCTCTGGTTCTGAAGTATAGTCCCTAAAGTGTTTTTTGTTAGTGTTAAAGTATGTAAATATACAAGTGGGCCCAAGGGAATGTTCAGGGGCAATAATACTTTCACTGTCATCATAATGGTGATGGTTTCACAAGTATATACATGTGTCAAAACTTATATTGTATTGTGTAGTTGAAATATGTAGCTTATTATATGTCAGTTTTATGTCAATAAAGCTGTTTTAAAAATATGTCAAAAATTCAACTGATGCAGAAAGTCTAAACTGTGGATCCACTGACAGGTCAATGTTAACATCTGTCCAAACATGATCAGCTAAGAGTGTGCCCATCAGCATTAGGCCAATGATGGTGTAAGACACATTTATCAATGAATAAACTTCATCAATAAGTAATTGAATAAGTCAAATGGGGGATAAAATTTTTAATCCATTTAGTATTATCTGGATGACCACTGTACATGGACCTGGCGCTAAACTCTGAGAAAACAAAAAGCCAATAATACACAGACCAGCTCCGGAGGAACAGCAAGCAGGCTTACTCAGAAGGAAGGCAGGCGCATTGAGGCAGTAGGTGAGACTCAGGAGCAGCTACATGCTTGGTGCTGTGAGTCCCAGCACAGGAACCACACAACTCAGATAGGGGAATGTAAGAGTCGGTATTCAAAAGAGATGGCATTTGAAAATGAAATTCTGGCAGCAAAATAATCAAGACTTTATGTGTGATTATTATTTTGTTTTGCTGAGTTCAGAAAGAGCATTTAAAATACAGCATGATATATTTACATTGACTATGTTTTAATTACTCTTTATTTACTGACTCTTATTCTGGGGATTTGGGATAAGACATGTGAGGAAAGCACTTTGATGAAACCTGGATCTTGGTGAATTTCAATAATTTCTTACATTGAGGTGGAGGAATGGTGAATTAAGCAATTTTAATTATCCCACAACAAACTACATGCATGAACCTGGGAATCCCATTTAAACTTTCTCAAAAGTGGGAAGGAAACTAATTTAGTCGACTTTATAGAATTACAAAGATATAATTAAGATTAATGCAAGTTATCTAGAGACTGATAGATGCTCAATACAATTTTCTTTTCTTTTTTCCCATTAAAAGCAACTGAATAAAATTTATCTCTAAATTATATATGTATGTACATATATATGTTTGTGTGTATATATATATATATATATATATTTATATACACACACAAACATATGTGTAAAATTTTCTTGTGTAAATACTCATACATTCATATACACTGGGGAATATAAATGTATTTTGTTTATTATATTTGGGATTAAAGCACTCCAAGTTTCCAATTTTCTAAATCACAGAAGAGTTTGATTTATTATTTGTCTGAGTTCAGTTTCTTTTCTTGGCTTTTTATAAGTATTATCTACTATTTTATACAAATCTATCAACTTCACCCCACCTGAACTCTTTTCCCCCTCACCGGCAGCTGGCTCTTTTTAATGCTTTGACATAAAACATGTGCATCCATACTGGGGTGTTATAAATTCCAACTTCAGTTACACAAGAGAAAACCGGTAATGCTTTAGCATCTGAATAATGAGTCTATAAAGAGGCTGTAGAGGAAAAAAAAGAAAAAAGAAAAAAATCACCATTTTGACAGTCAAGAAAAACGTAACAAGTTACTTATCATTTTAATAGAATCCAAGGAAGAGGTTTAAATTTTAGCTCATTGTAAGATGATAGCAGAAGCATTGAGTTTCTTATTCAGAAACGGGCCAGACACTCTAGGATAGATGGTAACATAAGAGTCACTCTTTTTGGAGTGTGTCCTTGTCACCTTCCATCAAAGACCCACTATAAAACTCAAAAAGAGTGTCAGTTACTCTCACAAAGCAGAGGTAGAGCATGCCAAAGCCAGTGGACATGATGAACACACCAGTCCAAGGATTCCAAGACAGCCATGTGGGTGCAGCAGGACACACTCCTAAAGAAAGATGTTCACATCCTCTGTCCTCACCCTGTCACCAACACTCCTTGGGAACATGTTGGGAATATAGCCTTACTGTCTGGACTCTGGCAATGCCTAGCCTACCATTAACATGGAGTTCTGGGGACTCATGCTCCAAGCCTGTCTTGGTCGACGTTTGCATGTGCTGAAGAGGGCTCTGTTAGAACACTCTCCAAGTACATCCCCACACCAGGGTCACTAATGCTGAAAAAAGCCATAGGTAATGAAAAATAGCAACAAAAACAAAGTACTGTTAACTTTGGTAGTGAAAGCACTCAAGTTTAGATATAGTGGAAATTTTTCTCTTCATTTAATGCCCTGCTTTAAGACAATTTTCAACTGTTTTCAACTTCTAAAAAGAAAAAAGTAGATATTTAGCATTTCTTAAGATGCACATATGCTAAGCCATCACATTGCTTTTAAATCTTTAACTGAAAAACAACTCCAAGAGATCCAAGCTGATTTTATTCAAATTCTTATGGAAAGTGATTCAGTTGTCAGGCTGAAACCAACCACTGTACAGTATAACAAAAACATTCACATACCTGATACGATCTTACAGTCGAGGACCTAAATATCTCCATTACCTCTAAAAATGTCTAAAAATGTCTTCAGGTTCTGTTGGTCACTTCTGTCCCCACACTCATGTTCCCAGATGTGACTACTGTCAGTCCAAAAGTTATAAAAGTACGGGACAGCTCCTTCAGTTCTGGGTCTCCCTGGTTTCTCCTTATTGGTTGACTTCTGAGAGCCTTCATTTAGTTGTCACCTTGTGTTTTGAGTATGCATAGTTACCTACATTACAGTAAATATACTAGAAACCACTCCAGCACTACCAACCTTTCAATGTAATCCTAATTACATTTTTCTTAATATTAGCAAAGAAGCCATTATTTTATGTTCAATGACAAATTTATTTATTCTTCTCTGAACCATCTCTTCATATATTGCTCAAATTTTTAATACTGATGAATGATTATAATTTAAGAAATTCTTTACATTTTAGTTAAATATTCCTATAAATCTTATTTTTTTTCAATCGGTTTCATATTTTGATTCACAGTTAGATGCAATGAATATAAATTCAAGAAATAAGGACATAAATAAATTAAGAAAAATATATGATATAGATTTTATGTTACCAGAAATCTACTAGAATCTTCAAGGGAAAGTTAATAGATCTTTAAAGTTAGTGGGTATGCTTAATTCTTGCAGTAAAATTTAGTTCCATTTATTACTGAACTAGAATTTTGGATTTTTGGATAAATTTAACCACAACACTGTATCTTAGTCCTAATGGTATACTTGTAAATTAAAAGTTAAGACTTTAATTTTCTGCCTGGATATTAATACACTCCTTAACATTTCTCTTGTATGTGTTTCCATTTTATTTTCTGATTTCTTAGAATGAGAATCTTAGAGAAAAATAATCTAATTAATGTCCATAATAAGAAGTCCACAGCATGAAGTAAAATATATACTTGGCAATAATCCCCTGGTCGATATTTTGTCCTTTCTTCTCAGTTTGTTTTCATAATTACACTTTCATCATTTCTAATGAGCTGTCAATTTCCTATGCAAATTAAGTGGAGCAGACATTAAAGGATTTATATGAGAATTGTAACAAGGATGCCATGCTATAAAAGATGGCTGTGACTCAGGCAAGCTATTAACAAGGGGCCCATTCTGGGGACTGCTCTTTATTTTTATCAACTATGTATATCAGAAATTCATAAAGAAACTTTTAAATTTTACACAGCAATTTGGAAATTTCCCAATTTTTCCTTTGTAAGGCTATGTAGCTGCTGCCAAAATTAGGTTGTTAAACACCGTAAACTGTAGTGTTCTGGTTACTAATCATAAAGCTGAGTAATGAACAGCACTCCCCCACGGCCCCATTTCTCAACATTTCTGTTAAGGAGTGTAAATATAGACAGGCAGGAGGGGGCCCCACAGGTGCCTTGGTTTGCCTTGGTTAGAGCCTTGCCTGTGCTTTGCAGTCTACCTTAGTTCTCTGTTTCATTGCCTGCTACTCCTGTCCCAAGTCCTGTAACCTACTGGCCTTAGCTGACTACCTCACCTCACTCTAGACCCACTAGATGGGGATCTCAAAGTCAGCAGTAACTTTACATTAACAGGTGAAGAAGTGGGGTGTGTGTTACACATGGCGAACACAAAGACCAAACCTCTGAGGTGGACAGGATGCCAACCTCTATTAGCTTATGATTCTGATGTGCATATGGTGTGGCATGGTGACATGTTTTAGTTTGTTTTTGAAAGGTACACTTTAACTTCTAGGACAGTCACAGCCCCAAGGAGCTTTAAAAAAAACACTCAAAATAATATGTAGAAATTGTATGTTGCTGAAGACAGTGGCTTCTACTTATATGCTCAATAACATTACATTTAATTCTTTCCCAATATCACACACAATCTAACCAATGTGTGCACATTTGATTTGGGGGATGCTAAAAGCTGGCAGCTCTAGGGTTATGTTGAAAAACATCAGATGATGTGTGGAACTTACCTACTTATTAAGCACTGTGTGGAGAAGATGACAACTTACTGTTACAAGTAAGAGATTTAGTGTAATTTCTAGCCAGAATCAAAAATGATTCACATTTGTATAATGGAACACCATCGAGGTGTTTGAAATGTCTGTTGAACAATCTAAACAGCATTTTAGTTCTTTCAAACAGTATATGCATAACTATGCATTAGAGCATTGTAGATTTTGAGGGTCATTTATATGTTTAGGTAGGACTTCCATTTTAAATATTAATAATTTAATAACATGAATAACCCGTGAAGTGTTGCCTGAATAGTAATGTCTTAATGGGTGTCACAAATAAACTCCTGGAGCCACTAATGATGAGTTTGGTACATAGGCTTACTTTTTTGAGTGTGTGTGTGTGTGTGTGTATGTGTGTGTGTGTGTGTTGGTAGCCTGTCTTGGACCCAGAGATGCTTAACCCCTGAGCCACATCTGTAGCCATTTTTTAATTTTTATTTTAAGTTCCTTAGGGACTGGCTTTGTACCTGCCATCTTCCTGCCTCAGCCTCTCAAGCCCCTGGAATTACAGGCATGGGCCACCACCCCCGGCTATCGGCCTACCTCTTGATAAAGCAGGTGATTCCTCACACCTGGGCTGATGGGTAGAGGGGAGAGCTTACTGCTGTGGAAGGCAGGGTGGAATGGAACTGACCAAGAGGGACGGTCAGTATGAGCAAGGCAGAGGACAGACAGCTCACAGTGGGTGGGTCAAAGCAAAGAACTCTGTAGCAGCAGCTGTGGGTGGGTGGGGTCTGCTGATGCCTGACTGGAGGGTTTAGACCTTGGGGGTTTATCCTGACAGTAATGAACAGCTTTAGAGATTAAGAAGATGAGTCAGTTGACAAGACAGACATTTTTTAATCAGGAGACTTAAAGTGTTGGGGAAAACAATAGGTGAAAATGGAAGCCTTGGCATCAATTTTAATGGTCTTTTTGTCAAAACCCATGGCTCAGTGCAATATAATTAATGCACGATTCAGGTACATTAAGTGAAACAGAGGCTACATATTAGGCAAACAAACAGCGGAGGATAACCTCTAGTTTCTTTCCTGGTTAAGACACTGATGCTAAGAAAATATATGTTGAGTATCTGGGGGATATATTATTAAGTGCCTAACTGTGACTTAGTGTTATTTACAAAGTCATAATAGTGTATTGAGTTCTAGACATCTGCATTATATAATAGAGTTGCCAAGCATAGGGTTGGGTTTGCATATTTGGGGTGAATTTTGAGATAAGCATAGCAATCTAGAAGTCTTTTAACAATAAAAAAATAACTATATAGTGATTGGCAACTACCATGCATCTCAGAATGGCCTATAGAGAAACTGGACAGAGAAGACTTGCCTGCTTGTAAGATTAAACATCATGGAATCTTCTAATCCTATCCATGCTACACAAGTCTTAATGAATTATCTTTTAATCCCTATATAGGAGTCCAAATATAAACAAAATATTTCCTACAAGTAACCTTTCATAGGAAATGAATGAATAACCATAATTTATGAGTCACAGAAATGTTCACTTTCTTAGGATGCAGGTAATGGCTTCTGGCTAGAGGAATAGGAACGGGGTTTATGAAGCACAGAAACTGGCAATTTGCTAGGGATATGTACGTTGCCTTCCAAGTGCTGTCAGGTAAATGATATACTTATTTCATAAATAGGGGACTAATTGTCAAAAAAGACAGCAGGAGACACAGGCAAGGTGATTAGACACAATGTAAACAAGAAAATAAGACACAACAAAAGTATTCTAAAGGACAAAGCAATTTTATAATTAGATACCTTGGCTACTAAATCACAACCTCAAAGAAGCATATGAAAATAAAAAGGCCATTTGACAAGCAAAACAAGTTGATACGTTTGTGAGTTATAATAATCTATGTGTAACCTGCTTCTCTGAACAAAGACAATAATGTATTCCTCATAAACAACATTGAAACCAAATAAAGAGTGTTCTCTTAAGAATGATGATTGGGATTCAGAGATGGAGAATAATAGAGAAAGAAAGGCATATTAAATAATTAGTTTCTACCTGTTTGTGCAAATGATCAAGGAGTAGAAAGGAGATGTGCCCAAAAGAAAGGTTGCCCAGGATGGCCAAGAGAAGATGCACTAACCAGAGAAATGATAGAAGACAACAGGGGTCTGGAGAAGGTACTAGATTGATATAAAAGAAGGAATTTAATTTGGACTGGAGAATGAAATTGCCATTTCGCAAAACTCAGGCAAAGCTGGGATTATGGCTAAATTCATCCTTTTCAGGAAGAACTGAGGCTCCAGCTCAGCAAAGAGCAAGACCCCAAACCCTGAACTCAGTGCACAGCAATCTGGGGTATGACGTAGAAACCTCAACACTGAGCATTCTGCTACACACCTTGCTTCAATTATCTGATAACTTTTTGGTCCTCTTTATGGTTTTCTCATAAACTTAAATCACAATGATTCTTCTACACATGGCTTTCATTGGATTTATATTGTCATCATCTTATGAAGTGTCTACAAAGATCAAAGAACAAAAGAGCCATGTTCTGAATTAAAATAACAATTGTTTCCTAAACACTAAAATTATCAGCCATGAGCAATTGCTATTTAGGAAACTTGACCATTAAAATTATTAAATGATATTTTTTTTAAAAAGGGGGGGGGAGTTGGGAGAGCCAATGGATTCAGTAAGACAAGTTTCAAGGAGGTATTTTGCTGAAGGAGGTAGAAAGAGAGGATCGATAGACCAGGTAAGAGAGGGCAGATAGATGACTATAATCTGGAACTTGAAGAACATTTTCTTTGACAGCTTGTCCAATTTATCCACCTTCATAAGGTATTCAGTTTTCCCATAATATTGCTGGGAGTTCAAGTTAAATATTGATGCATATCTTCCTTTATTCATTTAAGTAAGGTTTTGAAAACCTTCCAGTGAAAATCTACCGGATTATATATATCATATTTTATTTCATTATGTTGTACAGTATAGGGTACTGCAACAATTCATTTACTTCAGTATCATATCCAACCTGATCCAGAATGGTAGGCCTGTAGGGAGTACATTAATACCACAAATGTCTCTGACATAATGTGTCCTAGTAAGGTTGTGAGGGTTTTTGTGTATTCTCGTCATCTGTGTTGTGTAACAGCATGATATCCTGGGATAAATTAATTGATATGATCATTTTTTCATAATACGCTAAGAAACAGGACATTAGAAATGACAAAGTCCTGAATAACAAAATGAAGAGGTGTGGTTGCCCTTGCCAGGTTAAGTTGGGCCATGTCCAATTGAATGAATTGATCAGTAATTGGGAAGCCAAATATTTGACAAGTCTGTTGGTAGCTACATGTTTGTTGCCAGGAGATATTTGACTCACTTGTGTAAAGAGGCCCACTCTGGAACCCAGTCTGCAATTATTGCTAACACCTGACCAAGTTTACTGTGATTCACAGTCATTCTCCAAACTCAAATTTGGCTCTTAACTCAGCATGTCAAGGAATCAAAAGAGAGACCCTGACAGTTGCTAAGTGTCTGTATTCCAACTGCACATTGAAGAATGATAGACATTACCATAGAACCGTTCCATGGGCCCTTGGAGCCACTCTGTGACTGACTCAGACCAAGTCTCTCTGTATTGCCCTATATGTGTAAGCTCTCACTGTGATCATATAGGTATTTTGGGTTCTTAAAAGTTGATGTCAACTAAAAGCCCCATAGCTCTTTCTCTGGTACAACTTATCCACCTTCATCTTTATAGATGACTTCAAATGTTTCTGGGGAAAACTAACAGTGGAAATTGTAGGGAAGGTGGAAGGAAGGTGATACGGTCCACCTTCATTTGACCCTGCCTTTCTCCTCATTCACTGGTCCATAGCTCTGTGACTTAATTTCCCATGAATTCTAGCATCTCAAATCAGGTTCCTGCTTATCAGACATGTGTTTCCATGGGTCAACAAATCCCTTAGTAGATTCAGAGACTTTGTCACCCCTACAGACACAGAATCAATCATTCACCATTATAGACCCCCAGGAATCAAAGTGTTGTTTAGCACACCATGTCTGAAGTCTTCTGTGAGAACCTGCCAATTGTTCTCTCGTGGTTCCAACCTGCTATACACCCTGCCACCACAGCTTCCTGTTAGTCTTATTGAAGTCAGAAAGTCTATTTTCTTGCAAATTTTCCACATATCATTTACTGCCTACCCAAGACTATTAGCAGAGTTTTCAAGGCATTGGTGCTGGACCCCACCATGAGTGTTTTAGTGATCCTGTTTCTTCTGGAACTTTCCAGAGACTTGGTAGGATGCAACTGATTGGACTCTGTCCATCCTATCCAGTGTTCACTCCAACTCTCACTTCAGAGGACTTCTTTAAGATAGTAAACTTCTAGAATATGAAACTTGTAAAGATCACACTTCACCACTAATCTAGGTTCCTATTAATCAATCAACCCACCTGTTACAAATATTTCTTGACCTTCAAGCCATACGCTGGATTTTAAATCTTGGTTGAGTGTATGTGCACCCATACCTTTTTGTTCCTGTCACGATCTATTCCCACACACACTTACCAACTTGTGCATGATGAAAGTTCTCAGGATTTTATGATTCCTTGATGTATATGTACACTCTGCACAGTGTACCCCTGGCAGTTATTTCCTGGACATGCTGGAATTTCACTGTCCTTAGGTGTCTGAAAGAAAAAAGCAAATCACATTGAGGGAAGCTAGTAAAAACAGTGGGCAAATGCTTATGAAGCAGCTTTTCTAGCTGAAGCCCCTGCAGGCTTTTGTTTTGTTTAAATCAAAGGGGTGTGAGGTTTAATTCTACATAGGACATTAAGGCTAGTTTCAACTTCAAGCTTCTCAGCCTCTTCTGGGTCCACACATCTGTCAGTCATCCTCCCCTCTCATCTGGTACCCACTCACGCAGAGATCTACTGAGGTGGTTCATGTAACTGGTGCTTCAGACCTACAAGTTCTGCATTCTGCCCAGTAGTACAACTGTGCTAAAACTACAGGATACAAAGAATTATTTTGAAAATGCACAGACATCCTTTGGTACTCCAGGCTTTCTTTGTGTAGAAAGTTAAAAGTGTTTAGTATATTTTAATGTTTTGTAAGTTTCCTGAACACTGAAAACCATCCACTGTATCCCACAAACTGTATGATCACTATAGTTTCAATAACCATGATGTTTAGTGGTCCTTAATCACTTAAAGTTTTGATCTCCAAATGGAACTCAGTTATGCCTCATGTCTGGAGATAATCTGTGTAATAAGAAGACCACTTATGGCACAGGTCTTTAGGAATCCCATATCAGTTATAAGGGGATCATTTTTGCATCCAACAAACTTGCAGCTGCAATGCTGAGCGTCTTTTTCCTTGGATGATACCTAATGTTAACAACTTCATCAGGCAGAATTCTAGCAGAAAACAAGATGACATATCAATAATGATACTATACAGTCTGTGTAGTTTTGATGAAATCACTGTATTGAAGATACTATGGTACAGAGATGTGAATGGAGTTAAGGGAATCAGTCAGAAATTTGGAAACATGAAGAGATCAGCAACATCATAAGGCTAATACTACCACTGAGGGGTCAAGGTTCAAAGGAAGAATTAACAGTTATCAGAGTGTAGGGGTAACAGCATCTGTAGAGGATGAAGGCCACAGAAGGAGCTGTGATCTTAGAGAACACAGCTGGTGCCAGATTAAAGGCTTCAGAGCAAGGTGCAGGGAGGAATGCTCACAGCCCTGCCTGTGCACCCACACCAGTTCTCACTGGTGTTTCCCAACAGACTGAAGACAGGGAAGTCCGGACAGCAAGGAGCATGAGCAGCACACACCCTTGAGATCAACCACTGGGGGCACACAGCAGAGCAAAGATGTGCAGAGAGTGGATCTGTTAGTGAAACAGAAAAAGGCACAGGATAAGAAAGTAATAATCCCAGGGAGTTCATGCTGGTCAGGGAAGGGGTGAGCCAGTGGAGCTGGCAAGAATTCATGAGCTTCTACATGTAGTGTTAAAGGTACAAAAGACTTGTGATGGATTATACATGCATACAAAGAAAAAGACATAAGTAATGGGGACAGTGAAATCTGTGGAGCAAACAAGCTCAGTTTGGACATATTAATGCTGGGATACCACTGGTCATCAAGGCAGGAGGCCACTTAATATCATTAATCAACATTCATAACCGCCAAATAACTAGTGTAGAGTTTAAGTGACAATTGGTGTTCAGTAAATGCAGAGTTCTTATTTGTGTGGTCTTCGGAGAAAGTCTAAGATGCTATGTGACTACACAGCCCCTTCTAGCAGTAGCCTGGGACAGAGAACAAATGAGACAAAGCTAAAAGGAGCCAAACCCATGCGCAAAATATACAGTTAATAGGAAAAAAAACATTGCAATAGATATAATTCTGAAAATCAGACAAACTACAGGGGTCTGTACTTCTTTGGAATAAAGTTGGGTTTATGTGTCACCTGATGGAGTCTCTGCAGTCTTTAACAAAACCTCACTGAGCATGAAATTGCCAGAAAGGTGGGAAGGAATTAAGCACTGTGAGTAATATCCTTTGTGATGTCTCACAGAGAAAGGTTAAAGAAATTTCATTTGCCATGAAGAAATGGAAATAATTTAGTTGAAGTCACCGTGGAAAATCAGAGAGGCAGGAGCAGATAGTGATAAAATCCAGGTAAAGCAATATGAGATTTTTTATAAATAGACATTTTAATCTATAGAATAATAAATGTGAGAACAAGTTTAAAAGAGATAACAGATTCAAAAAGCATAAAGATTTTCCAGCTTACATTACAAAGGACTGGTGTGTTCACAAGACAAGTCAATTGTTAGGAGTTTAAAAAAAATATTTATTTATACATTATATGGTGATGAAAACAAATAAAGCACTCCCGGACACAGAACTATTATTGATATTCTGAGAAGACTGACGGTAAAAAAGAAAAGTTTGAGGTGGATTCCAGAAGCCCTTCCATGACTGCTGAAGCATTCACTCCAGGACCTGTCTGCCTGGGGCTTCTTCTTTGTGAAAATGTGGGTATTGCTAACTATGAATGCATTACATAGTCATTGGCATTTAGCTTTCCATGTTAGTTACATGTTAGTAACTCTGTATTTACTGAACACCTATTGTCACTTTGTCTCCTTGCACCGGGAGAAGAATATGGATGTCTATATAAAATAGCCTGCAGGGTGGAGACAGGGACAGGTGAAGTGGAAGGCATGAGCACCTAGGCTTCAGAGGTATGTGTCTGCGTTTTCAGAGATGAACCCAGGACTCACAGGGAAGAGCTAATGAGGTAAGGCAGATGGCTGGCGAATGCCTGATGTACAGGTATGGACTGCTAGAGATGGCAGTGGTCCTAGTGGGACTTACTGCCTGAGCACTTGTGAGACTTTGCCCTGGACTCCACCAAGTACTGTTATATTTTGGATATGAGGTGTCTTCCAGAAGCTCAGGTGAAACACAATGCAAGAAGGTTTAGAGGAGAAATGATTGGGTTTTGAGAGCCTTAACCCAGTCAGAGAATGAATCCCCTGATGGGATTAACTGGGTGGGGCCTGAAAGCGACTAGGTGTGGCTGGAGGAGGTGGGCAATCAGGGTGTGGCTTTGGGGCGTATATTTTGTATCTGTTGATTAGCATTGTCTTTCTCTGCTTTCTGATCTTCCTGTGAGCTGCCTACCTCCACCATATTCTGCTGCCTTGGGGTCCAGCCTCACCTCAAGCCATGAGAATGGAGCCAGCTGCCTATGGATTTAAACCTCTGAAATCTTGAGTCCCAAAATAAACTTTTCCTCCTCTACAGTTGTTCTGGTTGTATCTGAGACTAAAAGTCTCAGCAGAAAAAAAAAAAGAAAGAAACTGACTAAAACATGCACAGTCTCAATATTATGGATCCAAGTTACATTCTGTATCAATTATGACAAATCTGAGTGAATGTCACAGCACAACTCAAACTGGCTGGAATAATATAAATGGGTAACTGGATGCATTAGGCTATTATTATGAAGTATTAATTGGAGTAAACTTTGGTTTGAAATCAACTCAACACACCAAAAAGCCACTTAAAAAGCTGATTATTTCCTTCTATTCCCACGTCCTCCCTGGGAGTCAGCCTTGTCCTAACACTGGTTCACCACATTGGCCCACATGGCTGGAAACACTGGGGCAGCCCCTGCAGCAGGAGTCGGGAGTGCAGGAGCCCATTCTAGTCACTGAGCCCAAGGGGGAAGGTGCCACTAAGGAATGCTAGGGAAAATGGAATGGGCTCCCAGGAGAAAACACAGCCATCTGCCCTCCCTGAAGAGCCAAGACCCTTCTCTAAACTCAAAGGCAGGTTTTTTTGAAAAAAAGTCACAAAAATTACAGAGTTTATAAACAGAGGCCCCTTGCTAAAGAGGGCATACCTAAATTAAATTACAGAGCAGACCTAAACCCATCATAGTATTTTATAAACATTTCTAAAATTATGTACAAATGAAATTACTCATTGTTTCCCCTTCATTTCCCTACTTCCAATTATAATTTAAATGATATATTTTATTTTCCTTTCTTTCATGGATACCAAACCTAGACAGTACGGCAGCGTAGGAACAGGGACGGATGGAGTACACATTGTAGAACACTGACGCACTGAATCCTCTACTGGGTATTAAATTTCTTAGCAGCTTCAACTTGTAAGCTGGCTTCTATGACCAACTACTATCTGTAAATGAAGAAAGCAGCATTGTGTGCAGCTTAATACCACAGAGTTAAGACACAACTCTGGCAACTAGCAGCCAATTTTATACTCTTGATACTCTTTAAATGCCTCCATAAATGAATGAATGAATGAGCCAGTAATTACACTAACAAGTGAATGAATCAATTAATGAATGGACAATTAACAGAACAGAAATGTCTCTGCATACCATAAACTTACTCATGTTCTCCTCAGATACAATATGCCCCAAACTAGATTTTAAGAAATGTGATTTTAAGCTCAAGAATGTCTTTAACTTACAGCTAATCTGGGGCAATTTTCGAAGTACTCAGAGCCTTTGTCAATTCAACCATTAAATGTGCATTAAATTCTGCCCTTCTTAGGACTTTTACTTTTTTGTGGATATAAGAAGATGATATGTTGGAAGTAATCTTGAAACTTAAATGTATCATGCAGATATAAAGTATAAATCTAAGCAATGTAAAACTTTCCAGGTAAAAAAGTAGTTTCTCTGTGATTATCAAGCATTGATAAATAATAGAAGGACACAGTGTTGGGTCATTAACCCAACAGTAAAGTCCTGCCCCAGCCATCAAAGTTGAGAATTTTAGACCTAGAGAGGCCAAAAGGTCATTTAATTGACCTCTAATTTTTTCCTCTTGAAGTTGTCTCAACGCCATCTTTCTATGGACCCTGGATGATCAATATAAAATGGTTCCTGTTTCCCTACTCATTTTTATTATGAGTGCAAAATTTGAATACTGGCTTATATCTTCAGGAATAGCAATATCATCGTATTGAAAGCGTAGATTTATTATGTGTCAATCTGACACACATGTGTGCACTTGCATGTGCGTGTCTGAAGATAAGAATGTCTGGTTGCCATCAGAAGCTCTTGCATTATGAAGACCAAATATCTTTTTGAATTCAATAAGTGTGCAAAAAACACTTATTCTTGAGTAACTTGTGATCTTTTGGAGACCAGGCAGCAGAACACTTGTCTCTTTCAGTTTTGCTTTTTTTCTGACACGTGCCTCTTTCTGGGTTAACTGAGAGCAGTTGCCCTCGGGACATGGCCTGCCAGGCAAGAGTCAGGCTCTCAGACATGTTCTTATCACTTTCTGGCTGACAAATCTGGTCGGTTCTCATAAGTTTCTTGGAGTTGTTAGCTCAATTAGACTATGACAGTGTTTTAGGTGTGTTGAATGTAGGAATGGAGTACAGAAATTGGTGTTGTATTAGCTACACCACAGCAGTGCTAAATAGCCAAACACCTAAACTCAGTAGAAAACACTGTCTACCAGGCACACAGTTCAGCAGCCCATCTAAGGCCAGTAATCATTCAGCTGCAGGACTGTGGACCAGGGTGAGTATCTCTGGTGATACAGGGTGAGAATTTCTGCTCATGCTTTATTTGGATCAAGAGGGATACTCAGGAGAAGATTCTTCTCAGGGTTATGACAGAGCTCCAAAGAGTACGACCATTATGTAGGGTAATCTTAGGCCTCTGCCAGCATCAGCTTGCTAACATTTCATTTAAAACAGATCATATATTTTAACCCGATTTAAACATTATGCAATATACAAGTGTATTCTATGTTTCACAGTACCCTGCTAATATGAACAACTCTTAGGTTTTTATGTTCCACTTAAATATTAAAATTAAATTCTAAAATAAAAAATTGATAAAGCAAATGATGTATCCAAAACCCAAATCAAGAGATAGGGAAATAAACTCTAACAATGAGACCAGCATATGTGCCATGACCATCTGAATTTGCAGGAACTATGTAAAGTGAGGAGTAAAGTGAGTTCCCCAAATTTGTAACTTGAAGCTCTTACTCTCAATGGATATAGGACCTTAAAGGAGGTAATTAATATTAAATCAAGTCACAGGAGTCTTAAATCCTGAGGACTGGCATTCTTGTAAGAAGTGGAAGAAACACCAGGAGCAGATAGACACAGAGGAAAGTCGCATGAGAACTCAGCCAGCAGGTGGCCGTCTAGAAAGGAACCAGAAAGGGACTAGCCGCCCTTAAACTTTGACCTTCAGCTTCCAGACCTGTGAGGAAGCACATTTCTGTTGTTTAAGCCAAGTGGCCTGTGGTATTCTGTTATGGCCTCTTAGCAGACTATGGCAGTGGCAAAATTTCACTTGAGGGGGGACTGGGAACATTAGCTGAGCAATGATCTGTTTCACCACTGATCTGTATTTATTTTCCAACCCCTTTTGGGTCTTGCAGAAGTAAAGTCCAGAGGACTGCCACTTGCTCACCTTACATTCAGTAGGTGACAGAGAGGATCTTGAGTCAAAGACATCCTCATTTCAATCCTCTTTTCTTTGAATGGAATACTATAATTGTTTCACTTCTAAGTGGGATGCAGAGCAGTGTCCCTGGCAGTGGAGAGCCAGATGCAGGTGGAATGAGGGATTGCATCCTTCAGCGCCTAGCTGGGGTGTTAAAGAATGGAAGTGACGTGAGATGCTGGAAGGAATATAAGCAGGACAAGCTGATTTAAAAGATGCCAAACTGTGTCCAGGGATCAGTTAATGAATCCATAGATTAACATTCACTTATAAGTAGGATACGAGTATTTTATAGAGTGGTTGATATAATGCACATAAAAAGAAAGGAGCTCAATAAATATTGCCTTAGTCAGCTTTTTCACTTATCTGAGCAAAAGAACTGCAAGAACAATTTTAGAGCAGAAAAAATTATTTGGGGCTCACAGATTCAGAGATCTCAGGCTATAGACAGCCAGCTCCATTGTGTGGGCCCAAGGTGAGGCAGACATCATGGCAGAGGGCATGATAGAGAACATCAGTGCAGGGTATGGCCAGCAAGAAGCAGAGAGAGAGAGAGAAAGTTCTGCTCACCAGAGACACAATATAGACAAAGTCATGCATAGTGACCCAGTTCCTCCTGACACATCCCACCTGCCTATCCTTACCACTCAGTTAATCCATATCAGTGGATAATGCATCAATTAGATCAAAGATTTCATAAACAGATCATCTCACCTCTGAATTCTTTCACTGTCTTATTCATGAGTTTGGATGGACACCTCACACCAAAACCATAACACACGCGTACAGAAAAACACATTTTGATCAACTTTAGACCACAATAGTGCCTCTCAGCCTCCTCTTCCTCTTCTAGGGTACCTTCATTCTATCCTAACGGTCACACATCTATTTTCACGGTGTCTTTCTTTTCATTGATACCCACTGAATTCCACATATGAGGATATACTCACAATACTTCTCTCTTTGACTTATTTTGCTCAAAATTATGATCTCTAGTCTATCCATTTTCCTGCAAATGACATAACTGCTTTCTTCTTTATGGCTTAATAAAACAACATTGTGTATATACACGACACTTTCTTTATCAAATCAACACACATCTACCACACAGGCCCCAGCACCCTCACTACCAGCCACACTAGCACACACACATGTGCACACATGAATGCATGCATAGTCATGTGCACAGGCACACACTTTATTTTTATCTCTACTCACACAACAACTGTCATACTTATGCTTTATTTTACTCATTATAGTCTCTGAAAGATTTCTGTGATCCCCATTATGTTCTTAGTATACCAGTTCATTTTGCATATGTTTTTATATGTCACATTGTTATTTGTTTTTATTTTTGCGTTACCCCAAATGCAGACACTTGAATACTCATGGGACTGACTTTGTGCAATCAAGTTCTGTATACCTTATATTCCACACTATTCACCAGCAGAAATATACAGTAAACAAAGGCTGAAAATATTTAATTAAAATATGGTAAATAATAAATGAATGTATTGCCAATTTCTTGTGAAATATTTTATTAATAATTTGTAATATAAGCTTAAGACATATATTCTACATCTATATAACAAAATATTGAGCTCCTCTAATTATAAAAGCAACAGGAATTAATTATAAGGATTGAAAAATAATACTAATGGATGCAAAAATATTTAAACTTCGTACCTTAAAATCACATTTGGAGTCAGACTCTGTTAATGTTTAATGATTTCCCTTCTAGTCTATAATTTGTAATTTTGCATTATACAGTGCTGAGATCACAGCACATATTTTAAAGCCTTCTGTTTTCAACTAATATTATATGGTGAATATTTTCCCATCATTAAAAATTTGTCAAATATGTTTATGCATGCATGTGTAAATCAATAATAAAGTGATTTAGGTACCTTAATGGAATCATGCAATGATAGGACTAGAATGAATATATTAACAGAACGTTCCTCCCATATGGATGCTTCCTTTAAGCCAAAACTGTTTATTACCAAATGACTGTTTGCTTAGTTAGTAAGCAGAAAGTTAGATATCCACAGAGGCTATTATCTTTATTGTAGAGATTAATGAAGTGGGGTACTTAATACCCCACAGAACTGTAAAGCCGATATATAACGTATGATGTAAATTCCATCCTGTAAAAGTTACGCTACTTTAATGTTCACTTAAGGTATTAATGGATGAGTAAAATAAGCTCACCCAAGACAAATGTTCTGCACCTGCAATATGAAGGGCCACACATATACATATGGAATAGTTGCACAATCATTCCAGGGCACCATGCACAGGGTAGACAGGAAATGGTAGGTAGCAGGGTGTTGAGGTGGAAAGTCAGTCTGGAGAGGCCCAATTCGGAATGGCGTCCTGGAGAGGAGACTGCACTCTGAGTTCTGAGTAGTGGAGAATGGAGGTAGCACACTGTGTACCCACTGCCTGTCACATCCCAGTCCCCACTTCCGATCACCTTCACAGTGTCTCTGTGGAACTAGCTGTGAAGGTCCTACTTGACAGATGGGACTCAAGCACCATCTGAATCCAAATCTGTGCTCTTGAAAAGGCAGTGTTAATAGGACCTCTAGAAAATACTGGAGGACATTGGGGCGGGGCAGGGAAAAAGCAGGAGCCCAGGTGAGCAGAGGCCTGGCCGTGCCGTGAGCATAGGTAGGTCAGGTAGGTCAAAGTGGGTGAGGTGGGTGTGACATAACTCTGTTGATACTGTGGTGGGAGTAACCAAATAACAACAAGGCACTGTCCTTGAGGATACTCCATGACATTGATGTCACCTTGTGGTCCCATTAGCTTCCTGACTACAATTTGGTGACCAAAAGCTACTTAGAGAAACTGTCCCACCTAGTTTAGAAATAAAATTGTGATTGTGTGTGTGTGAGTGTGTGTGTGTGTGTGTGTGTGCACGCGCACGCATGATCATGAAATCCCATCCTTTATTATTTCTCTAATTTATAATTAGAGAAAGTTGAAAGCCCTCTTTTGTTTTTTGGCGGGTGGTGTTACCAGGAATGGAACTCAGGGGGCACTCAGCCATTGAGCCACAACCCTAGGATTATTTTGTATTTTATTTAGAGACATAGTCTCATTGAGTTGCTTAGCACTTCACTTTGGCTGAAGCTGGTTTTGAACTTGCAATCCTCCTGCCTCAGCCTCCCAAGACACATGCCTGTGGGTAAACAGAAATGTGCCACTTCTTCCAGCTAAAAGAACTCCTTTTACATACATTAGTACTTGTACTCAAATGAGCTGTCTCATGTTTTATCTGATGACATCACATTGAAAGACGTGGCCCTTGCCCTCCTAGTGTGTAGAGTCCTTTAGGAGAGATAGGTTGCAGTGGGTGTTAGAAACAAGGGGTACATAGCACCTGAAGATGTGTGAAGTGGGAGTTGGCCTAGTCAGGGAGTTACAGGAGGCCTTCCACAAGGAAGTGTTGTCGGACTTGAGATCTCTAGGAAAACTGGGAAGAACTGGGCAAGTGGCGATGGAAGGGACATTCAGGCAGGGGAAATTACCTAACACACTGTCTGTGACAGGAAGAATGAAAGTTGACATTAGAAACAGGAAAGTCATAAGAGCTCAATCTCCAAAATATATAAAGAACTCAAAAAACTTAACACCAAAAAACCAAATAACCCAATCAATAACTGGGTCGAGGAACTAAACAGACATTTCTCAGAAGAAAATATACAATCGATCAACTAATATATGAAAAACTGTTCAACATCTCTAGTAATTAGAGAAATACAAATCAAAACTACTCCAAGATTTCATCTCACACCAGTCAGAATGACAGTTATCAAGAATACAAACAACAATAAGTGCTGGCGAGGATAAGGAGAAAAAGGCAAACTCATGCATTGCTGATGGGACTGAAAATTGGAGCAACCACTGTGGAAAGCAGTGTGGAAATTCCTTAGAAAACTTGGAGTGGAACCACCATTTGATCCAGCTATCCCACTCCTTGGTTTGTACCCAAAGGACTTCAAAACAGCATACTACAGTGACACAGCCACATAATGTCTATAGTAGCACAATCCACAATTGTTATGGAACCAACCTAGATGCCCTTCAATAGATGAGTGGATAAAGAAACTGTAGTACATATACAAAATAGAATATTACTCAGCCATAATAAAATTATAGCATTTTCAAGTAAATTGATGGAGTTGGAGAACATCATGCTAAGTGAAATAAGCCAATCCCCCCCAAACCAGTGACCAAAAGTTTTCTCTGATAAATGGATGCTAATCCATAATGGGGGGACATGGAATGAGTGGAGGAACTTTTAATGGGGCAAAGGGGTGGGGGAAAGGAAGCAAGAGGGTAGGAAAGATGGTGGAATGAGTTGCACATGATTACCCTAGGTACATGTATGATTGGTTCCCAAATGGTGTGACTCTACTTCATGTACGACCAGAGAAGTGAAAATTTCTGCTCCATTTGTATACAATGAGTCAAAGAACTTTCTACTGTCATGTATAACTGATTAATACTTAAAAAAAAAAGCAGAGCAGAGAACAAGGATCAACAGCAAGTTATAAGGCCTATAGGCTGGATCACACAAGGCTGGAAAGTCAAGGTAAAGACCTGGTCTTCAAATAAGGTGCAAGAAGGAGCCAGTGGTGGATTTTTAAGTCCTGATATGATCACAATTCAGGTGAAGTGATGAATTAGGGTGACAATAAGGGCTAGAAATTGAATACCAAGTGATCAAGGACCATGTGAAGATGACCAAGTGGAAAAATACCAGCAGTAAGCCCTGTTAATGGCATGGCCTAACGTTGCAAGAAATCTGGGTTTGCACAAGGATACAGGAGAAATTTAAAAAAAAAATTGCAGCTCCTATGTTCCCAACGACAGGGAAGTACTGTGCTTTCAACATGAATGCAGTGCAGAGACTGGATTAATTAGATTAAGATGAGTGGTTCTGAAGACAGTCAATCAAATTCAATTACAGGTCCTAGCACTTATCAGGGACAGAACAGCAAGTTACATAGTCGCTATAAGCTTCACCCTTTGCCTCCATGAAATGTGAATAATCATGACTCTTATCCTATAGTATCTGTGGAAGAATTAAATTACATGATATAGGTGCAATGCCAATCCAGAGCACATAATTGTCCAAATGTATTGGGTGTGGCTATTTTTTGAAAAGATATATTGCTGTTACTGTAATAATAACATTATAGACCCAATCACAATTGGGTTTTAAGAAGCTTAAATCATCATATTCTTTGGTAAAGTCAATTTCAAAGAAGATAAGGTGTTTGAGGTGGAGTTTACCAGGAGTCCTAAGGAAGAGCCAGCGATCAGAAATGAGAGCTTGCTCATTGGCTCTCAAACTGCAGGAGTTATTCAGAGCTAATCCTCAGAGTAGTCATGTGAAGTGGGTTCTACCATGATCCCCCTTCACCTGAGCAGAAAGCTTAGGTGTCAAGAGGCTAGGTAATATGCCAGGGAGCATTCAGGCAGCACATAGAGGAGCAGGAATTTGTTACCATCACTGAGTGGGCACACTTGGCCACCAGGCAACAATGCCTCTGCTATTTCATGATGAACAGTGGTGAAGGCAGCTGGCATTAAATTATAGCTCTGAAGCCATTTGATTGATATCTGACTTCTTCATGGAATGGTATGGATATCATGCAAAGGGACCCTTTTTGTGACATGTTGCTTAGGAAACACATGGGCAGAGTCATGACACTAAAGCTGTATTACCCCTTTTCCTTTCTTTAAAGTTTCCACCTTAGAGATGTCTTCTGGGTTCTGGATATTATGGGAATTCATGTGCTTTGCAATCAGTAACACTAACAAAGGAAAGCTGCATTTGCAGATGGATCATGTCTGCACTCAGCCTTGAATGAATTTCCTGTGTCCAGTAGAAGAAATGATATACTTGGTAATGCAGGGTTGATGTAGATGGATAGTTAGATTCCAGCGGCCATCTGAACACTCCCCAACAAAATGAGAAAGACTTGAGACACTATGCTTTTCTCAGGGAAGCACTGCTGCTCAAACTAGCCCACCATTATATGAATGTTTTTATACAATGCCCATGAAAAGTCATTGGAATGAGCAGGGGCATGTGAACCCTGAACACACATGCTGACCAAGACCAGATGAGTGTCACTTCCTCCCAGACCACTGGAAGCAGAACAAGGGCTGAAGAAACACTTGCTAAACACATTTCCCATTTTAGAAACCATCACCATCTGTCAGAGTTATAGCTCTGATGCCTTCTCAGCAACACCAGTTCCTGGTTGCCAATTTTTTCTTACCCGAAGACCCTGAATGCATGTGAGAGATTGAGGAACCAACAAAATGAAGAGTGCAGCATGCTGTACCAATGTTTCCATGCTCAGCCTCTGCCTTCACCTGCTGTGTATAGAATAATACCTGTCCAATGCACAAATGTGCCTCTGCCTGCTGTCCCATGCCAACACCATTGCCCTCCACTCCATCCATCACCTTGCCACAGATTGCCTTTGCCTTCCTTGATCCACTTCATGACATGCAGGGGATTAGATGGAAGGGGATGGGATTGGTTGAGGTGGGGTAGGACAATATTCAGACACATTCCTGCCCATGCTCCACTCTCCACTCCAGACCCTCCTACTGAGACCCTCTGCACCTCACCCTTAATCCATTCATGGTGTTTTGTCTTCTTTCTCTTGTGGTCATGCTTTCTTTCCCTCTAGTTGACTTTTCACTAGTCATTTTCCCTGCAGGTTACTACTCTGAACTATACAGCTCTGAACATTAGCGGCCAAGATTCATTTTCTTTCCCATGCTTTTCCCAGATGCTATGGAAATAAATGAATGTGGCTGATTCCATTGGAAGGCAATAAGGAGATTTGGCAGCTCCTGGAAAATTAAAATCACTAGCCCTGCATGCCTTTTCCTTCAAGATGGAGGGAAGAAGTTGGACCACCAATTTTATTGTTCAGCAACTGCTTTGCTCACTAAATACCTAATATGTTCATGAAAATAATGAAAAAAAAATCACATAGCTTCTTCCTAGCAGACAGGAGCAGAGATATGAGGTCAGCTCACTCCATATGCCAGCAGGTCAGCTTATTTATTTTTTATCATTTATTATCCTATGATGGAAAATAAATAAGCTGATAGCTTCCCTGTTGCAAAACCAACACCACCATAAGTACCATAAGTGCCTCCCCCTTTCTCTCCACCCCCAGAAAAAAAAGAAGCTATATGCCATCCATCTGTTCATTCATCCATCCATCTGATTTTTTAAATTATTCCAATCATATTCATCATTTATCATGCACCAGGCTGTAATAGTCACTGAGAATATTATATGAGCAAAAATGGAATTGACCTTTACCCTCAAGAAGTCTATATGTAGTCCAGTGGGAAAATAGTTGTCCATCAAATAATCAAATGTTTATAAGCAGCAGACACATGTAAGCTGGATGCATGATAAAATTGTTCATTAAATGTGTTCCATTAAGGGCCATTGTTGGTCCCTGACTATGCATCCTGACAGTGCACCACACATCTCCTCAGGGTTTGGTGTGCTCTTCTACCCACCTCCAGGCTCCATCCCACATCCTTCTCTGTACCAGCACTGTGATCAGCCCGGGTGCATACCATGGTCTTCAGCATAACCATGGATCCAGGCACTGCCTTTCCTGCTGTATTGGTTGTAAATTTGATGACGCAGAAGCACCTGTGTTTCTTTTTGCTTAAGTTCTTTATCTCCCGGACCCATGTGGCTGGAGGAAGACAGCAGATGAACAAAGTAGTTGGAACTCCTCTGAAGATTTTTCAAGGAAGAAAATGGAAGGCAATATCACTGGCTAAAAAGCTAAAAGTAACTTCAAACTAATGAGTTACCTGAAGGGAAAGTGAGGAATGAGAGACAGGTAAGAGACAAATGAAAGAAGAAGACCCGGCAGAGATACACAAGAGTTTATTTGTCAGGGGTGACAAAAGGCCACCTCTCTATAGGAGAGAGAGGTAAAAGAGGCTTGGGTTCCAGGACTTGGCTGAGGCAGGCTCAGGAATCAGAGCTGGGCGGGTCCTAATGCAGGGTTAAGGGTTGGGTTGGTATGAGGGAGTGGTGAGCCTTTCTCAGAAATGCTGTTGGGCTGGAAAGTGAAACTTTTTCCTTAAAATGGTGGTTGACACTTAAGATAGCCATCCAGATGCTAAGCAAGGACCTTATATTCCCAAATAACTAATTTGTACTCCAAAGCTAAGAGACTTCTATCAACCATCAAAACAGAAAAATTGGCTAATACTGAGTGTACACCTCATTGGCTTCATCTCTCCAATTTCCAAAGCCTGGGGATGGCAGCCGTGTTGAAGATAGAACCCCACTGGAGCCAGAATTAGACAGTCATTCAGTATAGAGAGGTAAATCGAGTCAGGTCGGGTCAAGGAGGCCAATTTTGAGTGAGTATGGGAAGCTGGAGACTGTCCCCTAAGGTATTCAAATGCTAATTCCTTCAGAGCCCTTCCTCCACCCTTATCAAGAACATATCCCTGCTCCATCTGTAGCTAAGGTGTCCTGTCCCAGGAATTGCCCTCCCTACAGGGAGCTATCCGGTTACTAATTAATGTGTCCTGGGCTGCTGCATTCTGCCCTTCCCCCTTCATCCCACCTGTTTCTCACCCTCTGGCCATCCCACCAAGCTCTCCTGGGCCTAGTCACATGTGCAGGAAGGAGAGAGACAAAGGGAAGAGAGCAGGAGAACAAGGGAAGCCTAGGACCCATAAACAGGCAGAACACCCTTGCTTCTGGGGATACCAGGATTCCAGCTATGGCCACTTCTCCCTCCCAGGAGAACTCTATGTCACCCCTTTTAAAGTAATCCCTGCTTTGTATGCTTGCCTCCGCGTGCTTTCCTAATGTTCAAACTTCTACATGTGAGGAAGCAGGACTTCCTCTGCCCATTTCCAGCGGCATCACCGTTACAGCAGAGCTACTGAAATGCACTCCGTGGTGGCCGTGGTAAAGGGCTGTTGTTGCTCTTGTTGGAGTTTTCATTTATTCAGAAATAGATGAGAAGTATCTGGTATCGCCAGTAGATGTGTGACTCTTTCCATTCTTTAAAGAAAACCCCGTGTATTCTGAATGTCAATGCATAGCATTTGCATTAGTTATCTAACGCTGTGGTAACAAGGTACTGTGGACGGGTGGATTCGGCAGCAGAGACCCTCTGCCTCTCAGTTCTGGAGGCTGAAAGATGGAGACCCAGGTGCAGGCAGGGTTGGTTCCTTCAGCAGGCTGTGAGGAACAATCAGTCCCACGCCTGTCTTTCAGCTTCTGCTAGACTCCAGTGTTGGCACTACTGCACTTGCCAAGGCAGCATGGCTGTCCTGGGGCCTCATGGGGGTCTCCCTGTGGGCATGTCTCTGGCCAAGTTCTTTCTATGGCACCCAATTAGAACTCACCGTATCAACATCATTAAGGATCATCTCCAAATAATGGAACACTCTGCGGCATGGGGATCAGAGCCCAAACACAGGAGACTTCAGGATGCATAGTAAAGTGTAAACAAATACATTTATAAAAATGGCAAATGATTCATAAATGGATTGTTGTCCTCATTTTATCCATACATGTCTCCCAAGGTTGCTATATAACTGCCCATGGCTCATGCACACACACATGTACACACACATACACTCATGGAAATCTGAGATTTTTGTAGAAGAAAAACAAACACTATTAGTAGCATCCCAAATTATGACCAATATGACAATTCTGTTCTTCTCCATGTAGGGATCTTTTTTTTTTTTTTTAACAGTTCAGTGAATAGTGACTTTGTCAGGTGGATTTGGCTTTGATAATTGAATCTATACATCATAACTGTATAACCTTGAGAATGACCTGATTTCTTCTTGTTTAGATTACCAATTCCATAAAATTAGGATGAAAATCTGCTTGTTTAATTATGGATGACATGTTGCCACTTGGTGCCAGCAGGGCAGGTGGTGGGTTTGGGGGCTGCAGAACCAGCAGCCCTCCACCACGACCTGGTCTATGGAGAAGAGAATGATACTCAAGCACTCCCACAGCTCAGAGAACATAAGAGGATTAGTTTATCTTTTACTATGACTTTTAAAGCACCAAGTAGGGTTTTCAAATGTGAACTTTGTGTACATGTGGCTTGATCTGATTATGGGAGGACTTATCTCTTTTAAATGGGTTGGGATCCTAAAGCTGATTTTATTATTTAATCTGTGTGATTCTATTGTAAAATCAGTGGATAAAGTCACCAGGAGGCAAAGCAGTTAGAACAGACAAAAAAGCGTGCATTTAGAGAAGAAATGGGGCATCACCATGCTATAGCAGTGGAAGAAAGCTGGATGAGAGTTCTGGATTCCCTGCACTCTTTACGCACACTTTTTAACACTCGAGTCCACGGTTTCTTTGGATAAAAACAGATGTAGCAAATTGACTTCCTCATAATGTTGTCATAGTCAAAGAGGAAAGGAGGAGAGAGGGTCCTGAGCAGAGCCATCACTCACTCTCAGCCCCAGCTAGTGCAAGGGCTGCGTGCACAATGGAAGGCAGCTTCTTACCTCTGCACTATCTCTCGGAGAAAATCATGATGCATCTGTGTCTCAATGACAGAAGATTGGCTTGGATGGTTAATGAACATTGATGAAATACATGTTTATTTATAACTGAAAAGATACTAAAAAGGTTGTAAAAGATGTATGCAGAAAAAAAAAAAAACTAGAACATGCCTCAGAATAAGGAGGAAGAGATTTGTTACCCACTTCCCGAAATTAAATTCATAACTAGAAAACATCTATATTGTTTTCACCTTTTATCTCCTCAACTCCTTTCTCCTAAAAGGAGGAAACATGAATAGTGCTGACCAATCTCCATGATATACCCAGCTGTTAGCAATGCTTGATTTCTAAGTGTTTCCTCTACCAAAAAGTCAGCGGTTTTGTTAAAACGGCCATGTCCTATGTTTCAGTGCCATAGACCCAGGGCGACTCTGGAGTCACAAGGTGGGGACTGCTCCCAGACCCAAACTCACCCACCACATGTCCCTTGGCAAGTTCCTAAGGTTCCCTCAAACCTATCCTGCTGAACTGAGGAAAGGAGGCTGATATTTGTCTTATACTTACAGAGATTTTTGTGGGGACCAGGGAAATTTAACAAGCTCAGAACTAAACCTGGCACTCCATGAGCAGATGGTTAGGAGCTAGTCATCGGCCTTTTTGACAGGGCCACCAATACCTTCAAATCTGAAGTCCAGGTTCGTCACAGTCTTAGGTGCTCTGCAACTTTCTATCGGCCCCTCCTTGTTCCTTCACTCGTTTGTTTGCTCCTCCTTCTAGTGTGTACTGAGCACCTGCTGAGAATGTCCACGCTCTTAGCTGGGACCTCCATAGGTTCCGTTTCAGAGTGGATCACATTTCCTAAGTGTCCCCAGGTATTGCCCACCTTTGATTGTCCTGGATCCTGGGAAGACTGTGATGGATGTTCATTTGAATTGATGTTGAGTGTTACTTTAGAAAGCACATAATATCTAAGCAATTGTCTTTATCACTAAGATGACCTGGGCTTCAGGCCAAATACTCATAGGAAAATTTATGTTGAAAACAAACATTTCCAAAAGTAATTCTCCAAACTCATATTGTGTGTTGCTTTGTTCTTCTCTCAGGGCACGTTGATACAAAGAGAGAGAAAAGAGAGCTCTTCTTCAAAAACTATTTCTTGGCTATTTTCAATTTTATAAATACTTTTTTTTTCTTATGGCAACAGCAAAATGAACAAGCACACAGCCCAGGAAGAAGACACAGTCCCATAAAACTGACTCAGGATGAGCACGGAGCAGCCTCGCTGAGACCAGGTATGCTTCATCAACAGGTACTGCCTTCCCCAGCAGGGCCGGGCCAGCCCTGTGCCACTGAAGTGCTGGAGGAGCCATCTATTTAAAGAGGAGGTGAAGGCAGCACTCTGAGCCCTGCACACACGGCTGGCGTTGCTACGTGGAGGGTCCAGCAAGGGGCACTTCACTGCCAAGTCCTCCTTGTGCTCAGGCATGCAGATGCCTGCTTTACTTCTGTCCCACTTCTCAGAGAGGGAGAGCCTTGGTAATGAGGCGCCTTGGTCAATGGAACTGAAGTTGCTGAAAGACATACAAGAAAAAGGAAATGAAGGGAAAGGAAACAGAACATCATAGAGCCCGGGATGCTGTGTCCAAGATCACGCTCTAAGGGGTCTCCAGCTACAGGTGGACGTGGGCAGTGACTTCTGGTGCTGAAACCCTTCCCCGTGAGGCTTGAACTAAAGTGTGGCAGGAACACAGCCAATGACAGACTACAGGGGAAAATAATGCTCTAAAATGGCATAAATCAGTTTATCATCGTCTGTAAATACCTGGGCCTTAATTGTATTAGTACTAAGGTAAGACTGAAGAAAATTTAAATATTTGGAATAATTTTTTCTTATTATTAGTTTAGAAAAATTCTCTACCAATATTACATATCATTCTTTGAGGGATTTTATGGCTACAAAGCTGGGGGAAAAGAATTTTAAAGAGACAGCTCGGGGGATAGTCCAGACCTAATTTATTATTAAGAGGGTATCCATATCTGAGACAATGAAGGAGAGATAGTTAAGAGTTCAAGATGTATAGGACTTAATTATGTGTATGGTATGGAAATTAAGGGAACATGAAGTTGTTTACAGTTTACCAGATATAAAATATAAATGAGTCCTCATAAACTATCTTTTCTCTATTATTTTCTTTTACATTCTATTACAAATATTATTTAACTCACTAAAGGCAGACACTGTGTGGCAAATAGAAGTGTCCAAAGGCAGCTTCCCTGTTCCATCCCATCTTGGGTGTTCTTCCAACAATATGATGTTGAAATGCCCTATTCATCAATGAGATCTATATCCCCCACACACACACTCGAGCTGGAATTTGGGCTTGGGCCAGCCTTTCCTTCTGGGTATGATGACTATTCTGTGGCAGGAGTGAATATGTGTCACTCTTGAGATTAAAATGGTGACTCTCCTTGTTCCTGACCAGTTCACTCTCAGATACCAAAATCCAGCCACTACATTATAAGAAAGCCCAATCCATATAGGGAAACCATGTTCTGGTGTTCTGACCAATATTACCATCTTGGGCCTCAACCAGTAGCATCTCCTGGTGAACTTAGAAGTGACCGTTCACTTGACATCAGCCACCTCCATGATGCTGAGTCAGGCAGAGGGAGGCTGTCCCCACCGAGCCCCATCCACTATGCCGATGGCTCTGTAGAATGCATGATGTCTTTGCTGCAAACCACACTATATTTTAGGAAACATTAGCAATCACAGAAACCTCTATGACATCATAAAGTTAAAAGTTGAATAATGTTTATTCCTCAATAACATGTTCTCTTAAATTATGAATGGAAACACTAAATACTAATAAAGTAAGATTAGTACAAGATAAAAATATTCAAAATAATAAAGTATAAGAGAAACATAGTCCACTTTCTCACTGATTGATGCCTATATTAGATCCTCATTGCCTACCTATTCATTCAAAATCTTGGTATCCACCACACTTGATGCTCAGCATGATATGTACTAAGGGCCTCATGCCATGTGCTGGTAGATATGACCCCTCCTGACCAGCAGACCACCATTGCTGAGATGCTTCAATAGGAAATTATTTCTATATTTATAAATTATTTGCAAGATACCTTACAATTTTAACTCTTAGATACTTGTATAGTAAAATAGACAATTTGGATATTTCTTGTTCCTAAAGTCCTATCAGCACATAACTTTAACAGTTCATCATCATGAGTGAGTGATGGATAGAGAACTCTCATGTTATGTATGGGCTTTCTGATGTGTAAATGAGCAGGTGCCATTTGTATGACACCTCACCACTACTATAAAAACCAGAAAACAGATCTGAAAATGTTGTCAGAGCCTCTGGGGCCAGGGACCATACATATGTATATAACATTGCTGCTCTAGTAGGGATCTGCCTTCAAGGTCATTTTCTTGCCTACATTTTGAGTGACAAATGTTGGACCACAGATATTTCTGTAGCAGTGATAGGACTTCATTTTCATAAATGTGTAGGTTTACAGTCATAGTAATTATTATTTTATTTTAAAGGCAATAAACTGGTTTAAGTAGAGTGGTTGCCCTAACTAGCTTTGCTGTGAGTGGGCACAAAGTGATATTACTTGATCTACTGTGGGAAAGAGCATGGATATTAGGATCTGAACCTAATCCTTAAAGCATCTGAGAGATTTAGTAGATGACATGAGTACATTTGGGTAGAGGAAATTGGTATTCTCAAATTGGATAATCAGACTCATTCTGATGGTCAATAATTCATTACCATGAATCAATTGGTTGAGCAGCCCAATACTCAGACTCCATGTCAGATAAACCTGGATTCAAGTTCACGTTCAGTCATTTACTTGTTTCCAAGTTATTTCACCTATAAAATGTTCATTCAATGCATTTAAAATTTGTAGCCCAGCTCCAGGCAAGTAAGAAGCTCTCAGTAAAGGACACTTGCTGTGGAACCAAGACTGTCAGTCCTGATTACACTATGAGAATATGGGCAACGGGGCTCTCGCTTCTGCCTTTTCTCTTTTCTGGACCGCTGGCAGCTTATCCAGATGTGATGTGAGGTCAGGATCTGTAACAGACATTGCAATTTAGGAGTAAGGATTGTAGGGGTAGAGTTAGAAAAAAGAGGAGAACCAGAAAACCCAGATGTTAAATTCAGGGAAATCTAGACATTAAAAAATAATCAATGACACAGAACCTCCGGGTGTGATGTGTGTAGGTGAGGTAGAAGAGGAAGGTGCAGAGGGCTTACCTATGTAGAAAGAGACAAACAAGGGGCGTAAGCCACAGAGCCCCAAGCAGAGGCTGTTCTGCATGGAACCCTAGAAATAACCACACACATAATGCGGTGTTTTCCATCATCCATTCCAACTCACCTCACTCCTCACTTTCTCTGTGTCTGGGGACCTCTGCATTGAACGTGGAATATTTAGCCTGGCTAATAACAACCATGAAGCAGACAATTAATCCCTAATATATTGGAAAGTAACGACTTCCCAATAGGTAGATATTTCCCCCAATTGCCGCAGCCCGGCTGGCTGGGCAAAATAACCGGGGGGTGACGAATAACTTGTGTACTTGATACAGCAGGAGTGGAAGCCGTTTATTGCAGGACAGGAGCAGTATTTATACATTCCACACAGCTTATCTAATTAGCATAAACTAGATACATCAGTCAACCAATCAGGAATCTCCACACTTAATGGCTTGTTTTTGTTACTTCTCAAACCGCTCCCTCTGGCATTTTGCCAGGCACCATTCAGACTTGTTTACGAACTCTAACATTCCCCTGGCAAAATGCCAGGTGTTATTTTGACTTGTTTACAGACTCTAACATTTCCCCCTTTTGTTTAATTTAAATAACGACCATAGTGGTTTTTACAGAAACACCATAAATAACCTGATACAAGCAGAAAGGGAGGATACAAAATGCCACAATACCAAGCCAATTGATGGCTCCATGCAAGAAGCCCTTGGAAAAATTATACCAGCAATGACACCATTTGCAAAGATACAAAGAGTTACAATTTGTTGTAGATTACAGTTTGTTGTCTCAGTCCAGGTAAAGCAGTGTCTCAATAGATTAACTCACAGTCCAGGTAAATCACAGTCCAGGTAAGTTCTGCAGGCAGCTAGCTTAAATCACAGTCCAGGTAAGTTCTTCAGGCAACTAGCTTGATCCGAAATCTCGTCTGTTTCTCAGCCGAAGTCTCGTCCGGTTTTCAGCAACACTGGAAATTCTTTCACCTTGGTCTTTACCGGCACTGGGACGAAGGCAGGAACTCCGGATGGCTAAAGAAAATCCTGTAGCATTCAACTAAGAAAACAACCTTCTGAACAATTTAGTACATTATCGCAAGGTTTTTTACATTTGAAATAAGCATTAATAGTGCTCATTACTCATCAGCTTCCAGGTGTGAGAGAAACATTGTAGCTTAGTTATTGGCATTGAAAATGACCAAACATCAGGGACACCAGTAGCGTCTTCTGCTGGCTGTAGTGCCTGGGCAGCCCCAGATGGCCCTGGGGAGTGTCCCGGACTCAAACTGCTACTGGGCACAGGGAGCAAGAGCCTGCGAGACTGTGCCTCCAGGTCAGGTCTAGATTTGGGCTCGCGGCAGTGGAAGAGCCAGCTCCCCGGCCAGGAGGCGGGGAAGGGCCAGTCGCCGCCGCCTCTTGGAAAATCCTTGCTGCGCTGTGACCGGCTTGCACACTCGGCAGCCGCCTCTCCGCTTCACGCACCCTCCGGTAACGAAAAGTATTTAGTAATAGCCTTTTGCTGCAACTTTTTTCCTGATAATCCTTCTTCTTCTGAACTTTCTTTTTCTTTCTGACTAGAGTTCCTGGGCTCTTATCAACACATGCCCTAACTATTCTTGGTTCCACTGGGGTGCCTTCTTCCCTTAGTAATTTACTTCTCACCCCTTCCATATTTTCATCACAAAGACAATACAATACACTGAGACAAAACAAGACACAAACATACTGTATCAATCTTCTCCATTTTCTCAAAATGGCCATTTTTCCTCTCGGCCTATCTGCCTAGGGACGAGCAGATTTGCTCCCGTCTTATCTATGGACGGGCAGCTTTTTTTCGTCACTTACCCCCGAGTGTCCCGGGGCTCCCCGTAACGGGCCACCATCTGCCGCAGTCCGGCTGCAGCAGAATAACCGGGGGGTGGCGAACTACTTGTGTACGTTGATACAGCAGGAGTAGGAGCCGTTTATTGCAGGACAGGAGCAGTATTTATACATTCCACACAGCTTATCTAATTAGCATAAACTAGATACATCAGTCAACCAATCAGGAATCTCCACACTTAATGGCTTGTTTTTGTTACTTCTCAAACCGCTCCCTCTGGCATTTTGCCAGGCACCATTCAGACTTGTTTACGAACTCTAACATTCCCCTGGCAAAATGCCAGGTGTTATTTTGACTTGTTTACAGACTCTAACACCCAATGAGTGGTAGAATACTTCTCTTTTTCTCTAAGTCAGCAGTTGGAATGTTTTATCTTGGAATGTTGGAATCATTTATCTTGGAATGGATTCCTCCAGTGCAAGTTGCTTTCCTCCTTCCCTTAGTGACCGCTCTGTGACTAGGTGGGCCAGATTCAGAGAGAAGTCGGGATCCATTTGGAAAGAGGCATTTCCAAGATAGCCTGGTGGGTGGTTTCCACCGAGGTATCTTCTGAGGACTGACCTGCCCCAAAGGCCACTTTCATTCACTGCTTACTTGGAAGGAAGCCTTGTTGTGAGAGATATTCTAATCGGCATGCCTAATTACAAGGCCTCCTGAATGACTATGAAGGAGAAAGAGAAAATCTTACTTTCTATCAAAGACAAAAAGAAGGACAAGTGTCAATCACACTGCAGGACTAGGGTAAGATGAACTGGACTAGGTGGATTCCGCACAGTGGTTTAGGATACCTGTTTACCAAGTGTGAAAGTGGATGTTCAGAACTGGGTCCATTTATATTCCTCACTGCATCCTTTGCTGACAGAGATAGACCATAGGAAGGGAAACTAAAGTTGTATGCTTAGAATTTTATTAAAATATGGACTATGACAACCTGGCTTCCAGCTGCCTTTCACTATTTAGATAACCATTTACACAGGCTTGCCTTACCTCTGGACTTGGGCTTGTCCCCTCTAGTAGATGGGATGCACTAGTTCAGAAGCTGCCAATTATTCTTAGGTAACTTTAGGTTTTAAAATAATTCCAATAAATCCTTAAACTGATTTGATTTGTGGGAAGCACCATGAACCAGTGGTCAACTGTGCCAGCCAGCGTTCTGATCATTTCTACACAATGCTGCGTGCAGGGGGCCTCTGGGATTGAGTCTGCTCTGCTTCTCGCGGCCCATGCCTTTTTCCTTAACTCTACATTGGCGGCGATGATAAAGGTGACTTCTGCATAATGTTATGAAGTTAAATGAAATGAAACTTGTTTAGCATCAGGGTCGGGGTCTGCCTCGGAGTGCACGTAAATGCTTGTTAGTGTGCGTAAGTGAAGCCTCAAGTCCCACATGCTCATGAGAACACCATGACCTGAAGTCGGAACACAATTGCCAAGGTCACCAGGAAGAGTTTACATAAAATGAACTTCAGTCATTTATTTGTATCTCTCTCTGCTTCCAGTCTCCATGTGCTCTGCCTTTCACCAGCCTTGCCCTTGTGCTGAAATAAATGCAAACTATCCCACCATCTGGCCTGATAGAATTTACTTGAGTTTAATTATTTAACGACTTTTTATTTCTTATGGAAAAAAAAAAAAGCGAACGCCTTTCTCCCCTCCTATATGGTGGAGTTCAAGAGGATCGCGGCTTCCCATCCAACCCATCCTCCACCCTTCCCTCTGCTTATTACACAATCACATCTCAACATCTTTCTCTCCTCTTTAGGAACCTAACCCCATTGCAGAATCCTGGGAATAGTCATCCTCACTCCTAGGTATCAAATACCCTCCACATACCTCTTAATCTGTTTCTAAGAGTCCCATCTCCCAGTGCCCGTCTCATTGAGGTGCCTTGAGTGAAACTAGGTTTGCTATTGATGCCCAATTCCTTCTTTGATAAGCTCACAAGGATGAATCACAGAAATGAGTGTAACTTGGACTCATTTGGTATTCATTCAGTGGACAAATATTTATCAATTTCCAAGTAATAGAGATAGAGATAAATAAATGAATATGTACACATAGTCTTTTGTCTTATTTTCAGTGAAATTAGAGAAAAATCATAGTTTTCATAGTGATTTTATGTCTTCCAAATCAATCATTGAAGAGCTTGAGATGATCTACAATATTTCTGCCAATACATTATACTCCTGCCGTCAAAGGGTGGATGGAATCCCCTCCACAGGAAAATGGGCAACGGATAGGGACTCACCAACAGGGAACAACAGCAGAGGTAGAGGAAGTGACATGGCATTGCACCTGATGCTGGGTCACAAAGGGCCACCCAGCTCTTACCATCATTCTTCAGGACATTTTCTAAAAACCCAGACATCATGGATAAAGAAGTCAAGGACTGGCCATTTGCTGGTATCCTATTTGACAGTCCTAGTTAAGATCCACCCAGCAGTCAGAATCAACCTGCAGATGCGCGAAAATGCCATCTTTGCCAACCCATCCTTCCTGACACCCTCAGTGATGTCACGTGGAGTCCAAGGGAGACAGGCCTCTTTGAAGAGCTCTGGCCTAACAGAAGGTCACTGAGGAAATGTCCGTGGCTTCAAGCCGCTGTGTTATATGGTGGTCTACTAAAGCTTGAATCACAGATGTCCCCGAGTCTGGGGCGCTGTGGGAGGTGATGGGGCCTGTAGGGTGCTGGGCCTAGTGAGGAAGTGCGTGCGGTCAGCCTGGAAGGGTGCTTGCAGACGCTCTCAGCACCTGGTCTCTCACCTCCAGCTCCTGTGCTTCCTCACTGCCGTGAGCTGAGCGGCTTCCTCTCCCATGTGTCCCCACTGTCCTTCTCCATTTTCTGTCACTGGGACAAAATCCACGACAGATCATCTTGGACTGGGGTGATTTTGCCTTCCGTTTCAGAGGTTCCAGTGTACCCTCATGTGGCCCTGTTACTTGGGGGCCTGTGGTGAGGACGTCATGGCCGAAGGGTGTGGCACAACACCACCTCCCACCTCACAGGCTCCAGCAGCAGAGAGGAGAGAGAGAGAGGAGGGGCTGGGAAAACACATGGCCTTCAAGGGCCTGTCCCCAAAAGACCTGCTTCCTCCAGCGAGGCCCCTCCTCCTAAGTTTCTTCCACCTTCCATCGGCCTATTAATTTGTGACTCCCCTGACGAGGTCAGGTCACTCATGACCCAGTCACCTCCCAAAGGGGCACCACCTCGGTACATGTCTGCCTTGGGGACCAAGCCTTCGATACATGCGCTTTTAGAGGACAATTTAGGCCCAAACGTAACACCCACCTTGATGGGCTGTCTCTCCACAGGTCCAAAAGCAATAGGGCCACCTGACGAAGCCCTGAAATCTACAAAACCACAAGCCAAAATAAACCTTTCCTCTTTTTAATTTGATTATGTCAGGTATTTGTTACAATATCAGAGGGCTGACAAACAGGTTTGTTACCCAACAATAACTGGAGGCCCATGAAATTATTTTAAATGCTACTACGTTTCTAAACATGCATTAGTCCTCATCTCTTCTTTGAGGATCCTAGTTCCCTTCCCAATAAAGAGGCCACCCACAAAACAGCTTAAATATCTCCACCTACAAATGTTACATCCCTTTATTTAATAATAATAGAAAAGGACTTGAGAGGCTACATCTTTTTCACTACATACACTTTAGAGTTCTTCCCTTCCCAGTATGACCTTGGCTCAGTCTCTTCTCCCTAGAAGTTCTTGTCAGAGATTTCCACTGTGCCTCCCAATGGCAAGGACATTGCCCTGGGTGGGAATCACCCCCAGGAATCACTTGGAATCACCTTTATCATGTGTCTCTTAGTTTAATATTTCCAATATTTCAGATAAAAACTTTCTCAAATGGTATTCAGCAAATAGTGTACTTTAAAATGACATTTACTTGCTTGGTTTTTGGTGATTGTGGTGGTTGTTGCTTGTTTATTTTGTTTGCTTTTGGTGCTAGGCAGTGGACTCAGGGCCTTGTGTGCATAAGCCTCTGCTCTAACATGAAGCCCTTAACTCCAGCTCCACTAAATTGCTTTTAAAAGCTACTTTTAAAAGTGAAAAAGCGTGAGCTGGGGTTGTAGCTCAGTGGAAGAGTGCTTGCCTAGCATGTGTGAGGCACTGGGTTCGATTCGCAGCACAATATACAAATAAGTAAAATAAAGGTCCATCAACAACTAAATAATATTTAAAAAACTGAAAAGCATTACACAAATTTTAAATACTCATGTTGTTATTCAGGTTATAAATACCTTAGTGACAGGTTAGCTGTATCAAAGAAATACCTCAGGGCCAGTGATAAATCAATTTGGTAAGTAAAGAATTCAAAACAACCACTCTGTTGTAACTCTCAGAATCCAGCATAATACAGGTGCAAACCAACTGGTGAAAATAAACTTTATCCTCTATTAATATGCTTGCACGTTTTATTGATGCCTGTGAAAATAGATTTCTATTTTGGCTCAGAAACAGGTGATGAAACATATTTTGAAATAAGTTGAACAAGGCTTATTCATGAGGAGTTTAGCATCTTGTGACATCTGAAGTTAATATTGACCAAACTGAATTTCCATACCAGGCTCAAGTATTTGAAATACACAGTGATTCTAAAGGTGTCAGTAATTTAGTTATTATCATTAGCACAAGACTCTCTGGGACATTTTAATTGCAGATCATAATGACAGAACATTTATAACACTGTTCATTAATACATTATTTAATGCAAACCTATGAAAAATTTAATTGCTGTTAAATGAAGTGTACTAGATAACATTCCAAGAGATTAAATTTGCAATAAAAAGAGGGTTGCTTAGTGTTTGGTGCTATGGAGCAGTCTCGGGAAATACTGCATATGGGAAGGTATTTTCTTTAATATAAAAATAGTTTTAGTACCAGAAGTTTGAGCTATTCATATCATAAAAAATCTTCTAGCACATTTAGTATGGCATAGTTTTACAAATACGGTTTTTGGAGGACAATTCCTCCCCATTAATTAGATGTATGCTCTGGGGCACGTTCGTTATTTAAACTGTCTGAGCCTGAGTCTCCTCATTTATAAAACAGAGTAACATATATTACCTACCTGTGACAGAGAATGCTAATGTTCCATATAGAGCTCTCTCCCTGCAGTAATCTCCTGTGGCTTCTTGACCCTGGACTGCTGAAGGACTGCTGATATTAGGGGTAATGAAACAACGTGTGGTTCTTGCTCCTGCTCCACATCCCCTGGAGGAGGCAGCAGCTCTGTGCAGGCCACTGGTCTCACTGTACCCTGAGGCCAGTCGGGGGTGCAGCTTGGAATATTGCTAGCTCTTACAACAGAGAGAAATGAGAAGATGACAAAGCAAGTGGTTATCAACGTCTCTCCCTAGAATGTCAACAAATTGCTTCAATCACATTTTGTTGGGCAAAACAAGTCATAAAACACAAGATTAGTGGGACAGAAAAACTGCATTCGTAACTAAATATTTTAGAACATTCCTTTTGAATCCCCAGATCCTCCACCTGCTGCACTAACCAAATCCCATTCTTATAGGATGTAAATACAACCAAGCTAAAATCGAAGACTCCCTTACTGCTGAATGCAGCTCCGTGCTCCCCAGCTCTGTTCTTGGGGAGAAAGGGCACTGTTTTCCCCTCACAGCCTGAAGTAAACTTTTCTTCTCACAAAGGCACCTGCTAGCAGAATGCCTGCTTCCTTCACGGATAACTCCACCTTGATTCATGGAGGGCCAAACCCCTTCTATCCCTCTCGAGAAAAGTTGCACAAGTGATCCAGGTATATCAATGGAACGCTCTTTTCTTACACTTCAAGTGGTGTGAGGTTAAGTACCAACTGGAAATGAAAGTCTGTGTTCATCAGTATGGCAGTCTAGCTAGTAATACAAATCATCCCTATAAAAATCATCAATTCTGGATAAATACTAAAATACTTTGAATATATAAATGAGATTATAACAACAACAAACCCAAAGGAAATGGATAAAAAGATCATTGTCAGTCAAAGCACTGAACATTATAATTAATGCTCTAGTGGCCCTGCAGGGAGGGGTGGGAAATGAGATAAGGACTGGCAGTGCTGGGCCTACATTGTCTTCTAGCAGGAACCGGGTTTCTGTTCTAATTACTCCATCTTTTTAATCCATTTTGAGTTGAGTTTTGTGCAGGGTGAGAAATGTGGATTGAATTTCATTCTACTACTTATGGATTTCTAGTTTTCCCAGCACCATTTGTTAAAAAGGCTATCTTTTCTCCAATGTATACTTTTGGCACCTTTGTCAAGTACGAGATATCTGTATTTATATGGGTGTCTTTGAGTCTTCTATTCTGTTTCATTGGTCTACATGACTGTTTTGGTGCCAATGCCACACTGTCTTGTTACTGTAGCTCTGTAATATAATTTGAGGTACAGTTATTTAGTTATTACCTTTCCGTAATATCAATGCTTAGTCTAACAAAGTAGGAGCAGAGATTACTGGATTAGATCAGAGTATCAATTAAAAAAAAGAATTTAGAGATATCTCATACACTTTTCCTGGGTAGCAACAAGGAGTCCAAATTTGCCCATTGCTTTTTGCAAGGGTAAAGAAGAAACTTCAGTGAGAAAACGTAGCTCAGAACCTACACCAGGAAAAACCCACACTACTCCAAAGAAGCATGGTGATTAAGAAAAAAAAGTTTCCATTCCATTCACAATTACATAAAAAGATATGTGGGAATAAATAATTGAACAAAATAAGTTTTATTTTTATGTGCTGCAAATAAAAACAAACATTTTGAAAGAAATTAAAGACATTCAAAATTTTTTAAAAAAACACATCCATAAAAATCAATCTGAGGCTTAATAGTGTTAAGATGGTGCAACTCCTCAGTCCTTCAATGATTTCACCCAATCTCTACCAGGGTCCCATTGGTTCATTTTGCAGAAATTGAACAGCTGACTCTGAAATTCATCTAGAAATTAAATGAACCAGAATACCTAAAACAGTCATGAGGAGGAAGAACAAATTTGCAGGATTTACACTTCTCTATTTAAAAACATATTTTAAAATTAGAGTACAAGGAAAAGGGTGATACTGGTATAATAGCAGAGAATTCTTATTTTCAGACCATTAATTTTCAATGGAAATGTCAAGAAAATCCAATGGAAGAAATTACTACCTTTTAAACAAATGATAGTTGAACCAATGGATACCCACTATGTATTTTATTTTTAAAATATAAATAAAAGATGCTAGTTCCTGAATCCACTTTTTTCAACCTTTGGCCACTACGAAATGGTGAGGAGAACAGGAAAACACAATGAAAGACTCCACAAAGGGTAGAAAGGAAACACTCAACACCACTATTTCACAGCAACTGTGGAACCCTGTGGCTGCAACCTGTGTGACATCCTCTGCAGTTCATTATCTCTGTTTGGCCACACCAAAGTGGGTGCTGGGGACTGTGTTGTGAGCAGGGCTGGCACGGTAATAGATGGCCCACTGATGGAGAATGGATGTGTTAGAGGGGCAAGCCTTGTCCAAATCCTAGCTGAGAGTTTCCCTGGCATCCATCAACCTCGAAACCTAGCCACCTTTGGTTCTGTTGGCTTCCGACTGGGTGTCAGGAACACATCTTATTTTTTCTGTATACTTAGATCTCCCATCAGTTCTTTTCCTCCAAGTGCTTTTTCTTCCTTCCTTCTCATGTCAAAGCTTATTCACGTTTCTCTTTATCATTCTTTCTAGATATCATTTTACTCTTCAACCAAGACAACATTGAGGACAGAGGGGGCATTGATGACACTTGGAAACATGCATAATCAAGGTTATCAGAGCAAGCCAGGAACACACGCCAAACTAAGGCCATTTGAGGCCCTGCCTGAGGGGCCACATCCCTATTCTTATATTTGATTCAGAGCTGAGTCACTGTTCAAATCATGGATTACTAGTACTTCCAGATGTAAGCCCTCCTAAGTATGTTACTTTACAATTTGAAATCTAGAAGCCATGACCAAGTTCCTTTTCTTAATCTTTGAAAGACCAGGTTTCTGGACTGACTCTCTTTTCGTTTCCCTGTAGAATCTGGCCAGGTGTCTACAACTACATCTCTTCCTTAATTCCTGTCTGGACCTGCGTACAGGAGCCAACACCTGCTAACACTTGTTCCACCCAGTCACTTCCTCTGGAGGCTGGGTTTCTGAGGACACATGACCTGGCTTTCAAATTGTCATAGCTGACAGAGCCACTTGCCTCTTACATGTGACTCTCCAGTTTTCTCCACCATGATACCAGTCTTTTCATTCCTTACCACTTTACCATGGCATAAGTACCACTGATTTTAGGACTCAGTATGTCAGCTCCAGCACTAGGTAGGATTTCTGAAGAGGAAGGATAAGGAAGAGGCTGGAGAGAGGAAGGAGGCAGAACAGGAAGACAAGATAGATAAGAAAGGAAAGGAGGAAATAACCACAAACTTCAGACTGTAAAAGAAAATATTACTAAATAGCACATTAGAAGTAAAAACAAATTAACAATCCACTTATTACGCACATAAGTGGAAAGATAATCCATACTGCTAAGAGAGAATATTGAATTGAACACAATACGATATCTGGATAAAGATACATAAAGATATCATGAATATGAGATCATATTTGTAGATTCTAGAGAATATAAAATTAAATTATAGAATAATGAATTTTGCTTATAATTAAAGAAAAACATATTAACAAAATTAGAAGACAGTCCATATCAATCAATGGAAACATTTTAAAAAAATCCATAACATCGGAGGAGAGGGGAGGGGAAGGGGGAATGGAAGGACAGAAGAATAAGATAGACATTATTATTGCTGTGGGTATATACATAACTGCATGACCAATGTAATTCTGCAACCTATACACTCAGAAAAATGAGAAATTATATCCCATCTGATTCAAATGTATGATATGTCAAGATCATTGTACTGTCATGGGTAACTAATTAAAACAAACACACACACACACAAAAAAAAATCCATGACATCCACCTGTTGCCCACCACCCTGACTCTCTCCACACTGGTCCAGCCTCCTATATGTTTTATCTGCTCTGCTAATTATCATGTTCTTCTATTTTTTGTCCTTCTTTTTCTAATGTAGCAGCCAGATTACCTTATTCTAATTTAGATCCAGAGGTGTCTTTAAATCTCAGAAATCTTATGCTTAATAAAAGTGGATTCCCCATCCCATTCAGGTGAAAATCAAAATTCTTAAAACAACGGGCAAGCTCCCACTCCAACTCCTATTATTCTCTTCCTCTTTTTAGGTACTTTCTTTCTTACTCAAAGCTACACGTGTATCTTGCTACATCAAAACCAAACTAACATCTCAGCTAACATGCTCTTCTTCCCTGGTCTTCCCTGCTTGCTCTGGGTAACTGAAACATGCTCCCGCATTCCTGTGCAGTTCTGCGAGTCTTTGCCTACACCTACTTTCCCAGTGAGAGCTTCCCTTAACAATAATTTTCCAAGTGCAGGATCTCCTCCACCTGGAACTTCCAATTGTTTTGTCTTGCCTTGTTTTTCTCTTCAACACTTATCAACTTTGAACACAGAAAAGTTTTGTTTATTTTGATTTTTGTGTCATTGCACCAAAATATAAGATCTATAGGAATCCAACTTTTTGTTTTCTATTGTTTCTGAGAAATTATTATTAGCCTGTAGGATACCAAGTATTTGCTGAACTGACCTAAATTGGGAAATAGTAATAAGAATTAATGGAAGTAGGGACCTGGCTTTATTGCTGATTGATACAGTGGTTGTTGAAACCACTCTGAAATGTGGTCTTGACATTGTCAGTTACAGTTTCAGTGTCTGTACTCAGTGGTTAGCAATCTTCTTCTAGAATGGAAATCGTGTACAAACAGGATACAGAAGCATTGCTACATCAAAAAGTAATAGTGAAAAGGACTGACCTTGCTCTTTAACATGGAAGCAAATAAGTTAATTTAGTTAAACATTATGTATCTATTAAAATGATGAAACTCAATCAGAAAAATCTACATATACTAAAATTCAAAAATAATTTTAAATAGAGAAAACTATTTGGAAAAATATACACCTGGCATAAAACCTTTACATAAACTTAAACACAATATAAAATTCATGTCCTTTAATAATACTTGTAGATAAAAATACATAGTAAAGCTAAAATAGAAAATCAAGAATGGAGATCATATAAACCAATGTCAAGATGAAGATTACTTCTGAAAAAACACAACAAAGTGAGGCTTTAGTTGTGTCTAAAGTGTTTCAATAAAATATATTTTAAGTAAAAACTAATGTCAAGCTCTTAAAACATCAAATCTGGTGACTATGAAAATATCTATTTTATTATTGTTTTAATACCATTATTTTATTTATTTATTTTTATGTGCTGCTGAGGATCAAACCCAGTGCCTTGCACATGCTAGGTGAGCGCTCTACCACTGAGCCACAACCCCAGCCCCTCTATTTTATTATTTTGTGTAGTTTTTTAGGAGTTTGGGACTCTGTTACTGTAAACCAAATTGTGGAAACAGGGTGACGGTGGTGTCGCCCAAGGGCAGCATCTCCACAGTGCTGTCTGTGGTACTCTGTTCCCGGGCCCCAGAGGCACCCTCCTGCTGACCTTCCTGCTACGGGGTCCTTCTCATTTCCCCTTCAGTCATTTTATATTCTCTTAGTATTGTTCCCACAATTTGCTGAGTGTGGACAGATTTTGTTTTTCTTATACACACACAAAAAAAAACAATCTCTAAAAATGCCAGCAAGTTTAACACTCAGAAAAGGTCATTTGGGGAGTGTTAATAAAGCCAAGAACAGAAATCCAATCAAGCAGAAGAGTCCCTGTCTCCTGCAACACTTATTAGCTTTGTGACCCTGGGACGCCCATTTTCCATCTCTGAACGTCAGATTCCTCAAATGTAAAATATGAAGATTGATCATGCCTGATTCATGTGACTAAAATGTCAAATCAATCAATACATTGAAAGAAAATTGCACATCAGAGGCAATAAGTCAATATTTATTTCCATTTATAACCGGAAATAATAATAATAATAATAACTGCCTTTGAGCTATTCTGTCTCATGAAGCCAGTTCCACTGAAGAGCAGGCATTCTCTCCACTCCACTGGGGCGGGGCGGCCTCTGACTCTGCTCACCTTCCTCTCGGCCTGGGTGGGCTGCAGGCACTGATTCAGTGGATGTCTCCTATCTCTTGCTGCTTGTGTCTACAGCAGGCCTCCTCAGCCTCTGTGGAGTGGCCCTTGACATTCACAAGAAAGCCGCAGGGGAGATACAGATGCAGTTTTCAGGGGCCATGTGCCAGACCAGTTCTCTCAAGGAAGAGTTAATTGCCTCTCGGGTTCTTGGGGAGTTGTGGTGGTGTCAAGTGGGGAGTCTGAGCTGAATGGAGTGCTCTCCTCACAACCACGAAGGGCTTCATCAGGCAGGACAAGAAGGATTGCAACAGGGGAGCCTGGCTTGAAAGCTTTTATGTTTGAAGAGTCAAATGCATAATTAAAGGACACTTGGTGTGACACAGAAACACTGGATGTGGAGTCAGAAAGCACGCTTCACAGATGAGTCCCTCAGACCCAGCTGGGCACCCCAGGGCCTTTCATCTCCATCTCTTCTATAAGAGGCAGGGCAGTCGCTAATGTGGAGCTTGCTTAGATGAGCATATGCTGAAACAGAGAGGAGTCATTTCAGAAAGGATATTGTCCTCCCCAATATTTAACTAATATTTAATTGTGGGTCTATGTAAATAGAAAATAAAAGAAGTTGAATACAGAAGAAAGAAGAAGCAGAAAAAAAAATCACTGTATAAGAAGGGAAAAAAATGAGGTGGTTTGGGGCTGAGAGACGCTTTCTAGATCTTGGTACACAGAGAGGACACCAAGGAGAGAACAATGACCTTGTCAAATTAAAAATACAGGAGCAAGGGGCTGCAGAGGCAGAGGGGAGGCAGCCACAGAGAAGGAGCTGCTGCTGTCAGCAAGGGGCCATGTAGTGAGCAGTAAGCTGAGCACAGGTGGGCTGTAATCAGAAGGGCCAGGAGAAGGGAGATTTGGGAGACTCCAGTGCCACCAGTGGGATGCTGAGTCCTCCTTGAATGTCAGCACCTTCCACAGGGACCCACAAGGGATCTTTCCTCAGTCACAGAGAGAAGCAGGTCCAGAGTACAGCTTCCTCCCATTCACTCCAGCAAACCTCAAACCTCTGATGCACAGGTGACAGGCTGCCCACCAGAACACTGTCCAACACCGAAGAAACAAAACACAATGCAGATGGGAAATGCAAAAGGAATCAATGTAAATTAACTGAGAAAAATGACAAATCAAAATAAACCAATTGACATACACGATGGAATTTTACTCAGCCATGCAGAAAAAGGAAGCATAGTAGAAACAGATAGATAGAGGACAGAGATAAAGAATTTAGTAGAAAATAATTTTTAAACATCTATATGAATAGATCCACTGATGTAAAAGAAAAAAAAATATTTAATCAAGTTGAATCAGGGCTCACTCTATGAACATACAAAAATATCACACTGAACTCCATTAATTTGTACAACTAAGAAGTATTAATAAAATATTAACAAATGGTGTTTAAAAAAGAAATAAAAGACATGAAAAACATTCTAATTTTTTTTTTTTATATTTATTTATTTTAGTTCTCGGCGGACACAACATCTTGGTTTGTATGTGGTGCTGAGGATCGAACCCGGGCCGCACGCATGCCAGGCGAGCACGCTACCGCTTGAGCCACATCCCCAGCCCCAAAAACATTCTAATTTTAAAGGATGGCTTTCTAAATGAAAATGTAATTGGATGGACTGAGAGAGTAGATACAGCAGAAGTTAGTATCAGTGACCTGGACGACATGGCAATAGAAACTCTCCATGCTGAAGGAGCAAGGGAAAAAGACAAAAAAATAAATAAAAATAATAAAACCCAATTGGCCAGAGCCTCATTAAGCTATGAGAATATATTAAATATTCTAACCTATGAATAACTGAGATTTCATAAAGAAAAGGAAAGTTGGAAAGTAAACAAAAATATTGATAAAATGAGGCAAAATTTTAATGAAAACTACAGAACTACAGACACCAGGGCTCAATTAAACATGACAAGGATAAAACCAAACAAAAAACAAACCAAGCAAATAATAATCAAATTGACAAAGAACAGTAAAAGATAGCATAAAGAAAAAAAATACATAAACAAAAAATCAAAGACAATATGCCAAGGCTTTATAACAGATGGTATGGAATCAGTAAAACAATAAGATTGCCTCTCCAAAGTGATTTGAAACAATGATTAAATAGCCTTTAAGAATAAAGAATAAAGGCTAAAAACCTTAAAATGAAGGCTTTACGAATAAAGGCTATTTAATCAAACTCCTTCAGAAGCACTAAAGCAGAGAAATCAGGAGTAAAGACCTACACACCAAAAGCATTTAGAAAAGGTTTTCTTAGCCTAAGAATATACACAGAGGAAAACTCAAATTTATCAGAGAACCAGGGATAATGCATACATGATGCATATATGCATGAATATTAAATATGTTTTTTTATGATTTAAAATGAAAATTTATTGCATAAAACTCAATTTAAAAATATTGTTTTTTGAGATTTATAATAAATCTAGAAGCAAAATATACAAATTCAAAAACACAAAGGAAGAGAATAAGAATTAAAAGCATTTTAAGTTGTATAATGTTATTTGAATATATATTAAGATTATTTAAAGATACATAGTTTGGACTTGACAGTAATCATTAAAAAAATGAAATAATGTTTTGGCTAATATTCCAATGATATTAAAATATATTTGGTTAATAAAAAAACATGGAGAGGACAAAGAAATAAACAATGAGAAAAAGTAAAAAGAAGAGAAAGCAAAATAGATTTAGACCTAATCTGTAGATGATTACATTAAGAATAAATGGTCTAAATATTCTAATTAAAAGACACAGTTATCGGACTTCCTGCAAAAGAAAGAACAATCTTAACACTGTGTTCAAAGTGTTAACTTAAAAGTACAAGGTTGGGAAAGCAGATAACAGTAAAATAGTAATAAAGTTACATAGTCACACCATTTCCTGAGGAAGAATTGTGTGAGTGCAGTCTCCATTACTCATCAAGGTGAGTGAGCAAGACCCACCATAAAATGGGCCCCACACAGCCTTCACGTGCCTCACATGATGCTCAGCATGGTTTTGATAAACAGGGAATGATGGTTGTGACAGTTGCCCCATGAGATTGTGATGGAGTGAAAGTCCTGTCCTCAGTGACACTGCAGCTCTGCCCATTGCTGATGTCTGTGGTGAGTCTGGTGCCAACGGGCCCCCTGAGCTCCAGCTGTAAGAAAATGCAGCAATGCTGACCCTAAAAACATACCTCTCCATGATGAACCATGTGGTGGGTTCATGTGTTCACTATACTATATTTCTATCATTATTTTACAGTGTGCTCCTTCTACTTATCAACAACAACAACAACAACAAAACTTCACAGTAAAACATGGTGCTGGGTTTTGCCAGACTTTTACTTAGACTTTTGCTTGTGCCAAAAGGCCAGGTCAACTGGCGGGCCTATTCACCCAGGTTTGTGTAAATACACTCTACAGTGTTCCCCCAAAGACAAAACGGCTTACCAATGCCTTCCTCAGGACATGTCCCCATTGTTCAGTGATATGTGACTGTATGTAAAAGAATTGGAGTCAGAGTTATGTTCTGTGCTTAAAACCTAATTAAAATATAAATCAACAATAGAAATGTATCCAGAAATTTCCCGAATATTTAAAAGTTGAACACCCACAATACTAAATAACATATTGGTCAAGTAGGAAACCTCATCAAAAATTATTGAATATTTAAAAGTCATATGAAAGCAACACATCAAAATTTGTGCAATAAAGTTACTATAATTTTTAGAGAAAATTATAGAGCTTTGAATGTTTATATTAGGGAATAATGAAGTCTTCAAATCAGTGATCTAAACTTCAAAATTAGGACAAAAATCAACATAAAATGCATCTAAAGTAACATTAGGAAGGTAATACTGATTTTGTAAAAGAAATCAGTTGCAGAGGGGGAAAAAAACTGAAAGCAAAATTTTATTTTTTGAAAGAGCAATAAAACTAATAACTTTCTACATATAAAGATTAAAATGATACAAAAAGACTCAGATTCCTGATACCAAGAATAAAAAATAAGAAGTACTAGAAAATCCACAAATATTAGTGGAATATGATGACAGTTTTATCCCAGTGACTTTGACAGCTTACACAAAATGGACAAATTCTTCAAGAGGCCAAAGTTATTTAAGCTTTCTCAAGAAGAAGCTCTATATTTATCAAAGAAGTTTAGCTCAAAACCTTGCTACAAAGAAAATTCCTACCTAGATGGAGATAGCAATAATGTTGGTACTATCCACAGAGCAGGAGGGACACTCCTGACATTATTTTGTGGCCAGCATTGTTTTGCTGCCCAAACAAGAAAACATGGCTTTAAAAAGTTCAAGCATAGACCACTCTTTCGTGGACATAGCAACAAAATGTATAAACAAAATTTCAGACCAAAAACATAAGTATATTAAAACATGCTGACCAATGAGACTTTCCAGGGGTTTCAGGCTTAGAGCAACCTTCAAAAATTGACAAATGTAATTGACCATATTTACATACTAAAAAAGAACCATGCGATAATACAAAAAATGAAGATTGAATTTTCACAAAATTTGACATCCATTTAGCGTAAAAGCTCTCAGGAAAATTGGAATCAAACAGAATTTTCTTAACCTAATAAAGTTCATCTCAATAAATAAGATTAATAGTATATTTCTTACAAAACCCTGACAATTTTCACTCCAAGATTAATAAAAGCAGAAGACAGCAAGAAACCTGCTTCTCTGCTCTTACTGATTATCTATTCTACTGGAAGTCCTTGCCATTATAATGACAAAACCCCAATTACCATTCCCAACCCCCCTCCAAAAAGAAAAAAAAGGAAAGTAAAAGAATGCTAACTGGAAAGAATGCAAGAAGTAAAACTGTCCAGTGACAGATGACATGAAAATTAAGATCCTATGGGAAAAAAATTAAGGCACTAAATTCTAGAGGTCTTGGGATTCAAGGTCAAAACCTTAAAGATATATTTCTATATGCCAAGAACATACAGTTTAAAAAAATGTAATGCCAATTGCAATAACAAATCATCAAACACTTGGAGATACATTTACAAAATACTTGAAGACTCCTACAATGATAACTACAAAATGTTGCTGAGACAAATTAAAGAAGGCTTAAAGGAACAGAGATATACACCAAGTTAATTAACTGAAAGACTAATTGTTAAGATCTCTGCCAAATATGTCTACAGATTCGAGACAATCCCAATCAGAGTTCCTGCAGGATTTTTTGTAAACATTTAAACAATATTTCAAAATATTTGTGGATAGCAAAAAATTAAAGTAACTATGATCTTTATAAAACCTACCAAATCAGTGTGGTATTGTCACAGAGAAGGAAGGAAGTCTAAGAATATAACAAATAGATAGACAGATGATAGATTGGTAATGGACTTTTGTGAAAGGAGATAAAGTAACTCCACAGAGGAGAGAGAACCATTTTGACAAGTTACAGTCAAAGGATTTCCATTTGAATGAAATGAATAAATAGGCCTTTGTTCTTCACCCCACACCTAAAACTTTTGATAAAGTGTTAAAACAATAATTAATAAAAGTGAATCATAGACACAATTTTAAAGAAAAATCTATAAAACGTGGACAAAAATAAGGGTAACACTATGATTGTGGACATATTACACACAAAAAGTGATGAATGTTCTTTAGCTTATTCTTTGACATTATCTGTTTGCAATTTGTATAATAAAATTAATTTGGGCAATGGACATAATACTTGTTAACCACAAGTGGTCATGTATGATGTGTAATGAAATAATTAAGTCATGTCTGCATTTGGAAGATACTGCGGCACCCTTAGTGGAGGGCACTAAAGTGGCCGGCATTTCCTATCCATAGGGAGTAAAATGAAGAGCACATTGACAGCCATAACCTCTACAGTCTAAGATCTAACTTATCAGCACTCTTGTGTATATTGTTTAGTCTTTTTCCATATACATCCATTTATTTATTACTGTTTTAGTCAGGACCCATTTTCAAGTAAAACTGGACAACATCTTCAGATTTGGAAATGAGATGGACAAGGGATGGCAATAGTCTTCTCTAGCAAAAGAGCCAGAAGAACTACAAATTCTGCAGCAGGCACCTGACATTTCTGCCTCTGTTGCCTCAATTGGCAGAGTGGTAGTATTTGTAGAACTTACCTGTCTAGTTGTGTTGAGATCCAGATGCAATAAGCACCTAAAAGTTGGCCTATGCCCAGGTACAGAGTAAACACATAGAAATGAAATGGAAATATATATATATATATATATATATATATATATATATANTATATATATATATAAAATTATTTTCTTCTAACTTGCTGCCCTGCTGCTGGTTATATAGCAGGTCCCACTGACTTATTCTTCTGTTGAAGAGTACAGAACCTGCTCTGCTAAGGCTGGTAATGAGCTGTCCTTCTTTACCATCCAGGTCCCTGGTGGATAGTTAGCCATATGGTGCCTCTCTGCTTCCCCAGGAGGAGATGTCTGATGAACTTCCTGAGAACTATCTATGAATAGCAGCACACTGAAAATAATGTGGCTAGAATGACCTTGCAATTCCTATGACTCCTTGTATGTCGCAGGGAAGAGGAGCAAAAATTGATACTTTTGGGATTCTTCTCATAATTATTGGTTAGTCCATTAGAGCTTACAAAATCTTCTTGTCCCCTCCTCATCAATATATTATTTAGTACGTATGCCACACAAAGGCACACAGCCAAACACACATATGCACACACACATTCCAGACTTTTAATCCTTAGAGGGGAGTCCACCCATAGCCCTTCTCATGTAAGAGCTGCTAATTCCATTTTTCCTTGTGTCAATCTTCCCTCTAGTTATAGCCTTGAGTTCTTTCTTAAAAATGTTCAGGTAAAAATTTTTCAGCTGTGTATCCCCAAACTGGTGTAGTAGAAGAAGATCTTGGGGTAGACCCATAATTCCTGTTCTGGAGATTGATGCCCTAATAATCTCTTCCCCCTGAGAGTGATTTGCTCCTAGTCACTAGCAGGTGCAAAGTCGGATAGCAGCATATATGGAGAGAGAGAGAGAGAGAGAGAGAGAGAGAGAGTGAGTTCAGGAAATACCAATGTTCTACTGGACTTTATAAAGCAAATTTCCATGCTGTGTATTTCCCATGGAGAAGGACACATGAAAAGAAGCTCTTGGACACTGGGACATTAGAACAGGCTCCAGCCCACAGCCAGAAGAAGCCTATTCATCCCATCTTACAGTTCCAAGAAAATGAGCTCTACCATTGCCTGAGTGAACATGGAAGATGTTTCCCAGTCTTCCCAGTTAGCCTCCAGATAAGAATGCAATCCAGTCAACACAATGAGCAAAGCCTGGGGGACTCTGATCACAGATTCCAGCTAGGTCACAACGAAACTCCTACAGGTCCAAAACTACAAGATCATCAGCAAATATTGCTTTAAACTGATAAGTTTGCTGTCATTTGTTTTATATAATAGAAATTTAATGTTCTCTTTACATCATGTATAAAAGGAACTGTAGATATATAGAAAGATAATTGTTTTTCTTTCCATAAAATCTTAGATTTCATTCTTCAGATGATAAAAATTATGACTTACAGTAAAGGGCATTTCTGATTCACGGGGACCTAACATACAGCAGAATAAACAAAGTGCAGTTTTCTCTTCTCACCATTTTATCCCCTAATGTACTTCTTAAATATTTGCTAATATCATTTCTGTTGTTATTGTCTCTATTAAGACAACATCTGAAAAAAGGAATGGATGTGTTTTCTAGTCTACTGTCTCCAGTTGCCAAAAATGTTTGGCTTCTCCAAGATACAAACAGAAATCCATTTTGTAAGAAGCTCGTGTATCTTCAGTTGCCCTAGGGAAACTTAAATAGCTGGATCCTCCTTAATGTTTCTCTCTGCACATAATGAGTTTATTAAGCAGCCCAGGCAGCCTCTAGCCTAGAAAAAAAATCCCAAATGATAAGACTCAACTTTCTACTGCTCAGTTTGAATAAGTCACCTAATCAGTTGCTGAATAAAAGGGCTTATGATGAGTTCTACACTGGACTAGTTCTTCTATTATCAGAGGCACAAAGATGGACAAATGTGACCCCAGTGGCCAGGGTGCTCACAAAAAAGTACAACTGTAATCTGTCAGAAAACATTAGGTCATAGGAGATGGTTGAAATTAAGAGGGATGGAGACTCAATTATTGAGTCCTTCCTTTGCACTCCATGGAGTTTTGTGACAACATCCAATTATTAGGATTTATCTTATTAGTTCAGGCAACAGGCAACAAAGACTCAAGGAACTGAAACCACTTCCCCAAGGTCATAGAGGTCACCATGCACAGACTTGGGATTCTTTCCCATCCACCAAGTGCAATGGCTTCTCCACCTCATCAGCATCATAGACTTGATTCTCAGAAGTAATGGTCTTCAACTTCCACAGTGCTGTAAGGGTCCTTTGTGGAAGTTTTCATATGATTTTTTCCCCTTTGAAAATCCTACTCACCTTTTATAGGCAGAACCAACATTCACAAGCTGTACCATTCTTTTCAAAGCTCCTGTCATGAGAGATCATTAATTTCTAACAATAAATTTCCCCTTAAGTAGGTCAAGTGGTGACCTACCCCATGGTTAAAGACTTGGCACTTTCAATTGTGTCTTTGAGGAAAAAGTTCTGATGTTTTCAACACGTGAGTGTCACCTGAATCTGCCCCTTGGATGAGTAAGGAAGACAGGATGACCAGGGGATGATGGGGTCGTTCCGTTGGCACTTCATCACCTGAATTCAGAGATGTCTCACAGATCTGTGGCAGTGACAGAAGCATGTGGACTGTTGGTGGCTGAGTACCAAGACCCTAGGTAAGGAGCAACAGTCCCTGGTAGCCCAGGACAAGGAAAGAACAAGTCCTAACTTAGGTAAAGAGAGACTATTCAAAAGACTATTGCAATAGGGCAATATTGCAAACATGAGTTCCTCTGCATTTCTGAGTTCAAGCAGAAAGGACTTTCTTTTTGTAAAAAGGAGTAAATGAGACAGGAAAGAACCATGCATGGGGAAATGTGATGATCAGGAGGTCTGAGTGAGCAGGGGATGAATTTTCAGCCAGCCAATTCAATGTTTGTTTGTTTGTTTTTTAAAGGGAATTTCCATTTTCCAATACCAGCTTTGGCACCCACAATTTATTTAACACAGCAGAGGATCAACCTTCAGGGGCCTTTGGAAGGAGAGAAGCTTGGCTCAAGGTTGTTTGCGTCATATTAATGAATTAGTAGATGTTTTTACAGATTGGTCTGTGGGAACAAGTAGCTCAGCTGGTCATTTATGAAAGAACAAGGAGAATTTGGAGCCTTGTCATGGGTAAAGAAGATGTTCATTCTGAGTCTTATGTGTGTCATTTGAAGCCATTTCCCAGAACAGACAGAGCAGGGGTATTCTCTAGGTATTTCCAGGGGCTGGGCTTAGATAAATTTAGCATCGTCAGCAAGCATGAGCCTGCTATGGAGGAGTGACACAGGCCCTTGGGATGAGTAGTGACAGCCTGTGGGGAGAGTGAGAATAGCTGTGGTAGATGAGCAGCATCAACCTGTGGTAGCTGGTGACCACAGTGAACAGATGCATGCCTGCAGTCCCTGGAGCCACAGGTGGCCTGAGTCTTGGGAACCCTGGAAGGACAGCACAGGTGTGCTGACCTCTGTGCCCAGCTGATTGCTTTAGTCTGCTTGTTCAATGTCCCTATGAATCAGCCTTATGGACATCTCCCATTTTCTAATAAACCACAGTCTCATACCTTGCGAACTGTCCATATCATTATAAATCAGTACTCCCATCTCCTACCAAGAAACTCCCTTTTGTCTTATGATCCCCTATCTTCCCACGGACTCTTTAAATACTGCTCATTCCGCTGGGTCATCCCAGTGGTCATCAGGGTTTTGAACTCAGGGATCTTATTACCTATGTCTGGTATGCATTAATTTGATCATGTGGGAGACATTCTGTGACTCTGACTCTTTTCCACTCAGTCTGGAGAGCCTTCTAAGGAGAAGCCCATCTCCACAGAGCCTAGCAACCCAGCTGAGCAATGGCCCAATGAGATGCCTGTTTCAGGGGCTAAAGGGCATAGATTGCTGCCTGCCCTGCTCTGCTGGGCATTGTCCATGGTCTTTCCTCAGCAATTTTGCAAAAAGAATAGAAGGCATTATTCAGTCCCCGAGTTTCCCACTGGTCGTCTGGGTAACTTGGGGTCAGGACTTATTTGCTCTAGGATGCAGTTCCCTCATCTGTGTTCTAAGGGTAGTGCCATTCACCTGCCATGGTCAGGAACATGTGGCAACATTCCTCAAGTGATAGTGTGGGTAGTGAACACTAGGTATTTACCGAGATAGTGGACTGTCCCCATGCCTGGTGGCACTAGACTCTTGTGTGTCAGATCAGTTCAAACGTTCAGGAGATGGCATTCTTTGGGTAATAAAAGGACCAATACAGATGGGACTTGGTTAACGACCAAAAGGATAATTGTTCCTGCTCTATGTGTTCTTTACCATGTGATTCTTAGTCAACAAATGACATAAGAAATATAAAGAAAACAAAGTCTAGTGCCACAATATGCGACTAAATCATTCAGGGTCACTCCAGGTGAATTGGGCTGGCGCTAAATAACCACACAGACACAGAAAGTATCTTTTTCTTGGGGTTCAGTGACGGTTCCTCTGCCCCAGCTCCCACAAGGGAGGAAAGAGAGGCAGGAGAGAGGGGGAGGGGAGAGAGAGAGAGAGAGAGAATAGCTAAAACATCCTATTTATTGGGGGGGGGGGACATTCCAGAAAGTTCAACCCAAATAAGGCAAAGGATTGGGTTTCAGGGAGTTACTTGGTGATGTCTTACAGACAGCAGATTTGACTGACATCTAGGAAGGCCACGCCCATCTCAGGTGCTGTGTGAGGGAAAGGCAGAGTGAGGTAAAGGACACATACATCACACAGCCCAGTCAGAGCAGCAAAGTCCATCCTGTCCCCTCATGTGCTCAAATGCACACAGCTCGCACACACAGCCCATGGCTGGGTCGCCATAGTCTACCTTGCTCTTTAAGCAATGTTAAGAGCATTAAATACATCGAAAGGGAATTTTATCTAGCTGAAATATGTTTATGTAAATATCTTTAATATTATTCTAAATCAGCAGGTAAATTCCTTATTTATGTTGACCCAATAACATTTGGTTTTTAACACCTAATTCTCTCTTTAAAAACAGCTTGTAATTTATGTGGAAAAAAAAATTATATGCTACTATCCCCTGATGGCTATTTGAACCAAAACATTGACTTTTCTTCCAATTGGCTAATTTATTTTAAGCAATTAGTCAGTGCAAGTAACATGTAACTAGTTAATTAGCTTACTATCTAGTGTACTCCCATGAGAGCCATTAGAATGTGGATTTACAGCCTTTGATGAATTAAAGGAGGAGTAGCACAAGGCCATGGAATTTATATTTTTAGAGAAAATAAAATTCCAGAAAAGAGAGCTTCAGCAAATGGATTCTGAGAACTTGCACTTCGGAAATAATTTGTTTTACTTATTTTAACTTTTTAAATAAATGTGTTAGGAACAAATCACCCTAGATAATTTTAAAACGTTAGTAATCTAATTCCCTATAGTCACTATTAATTATTTAAGGCATCCTGTTGTAAAACTTACATGTACACAATACACATATGAACACACAATTCACACATACACACAATCACAAATCCAAAATCTATTTGCATACACACCATGAGTCCAGCCCACTGGTGGCCACTGTGTCTCTTTGAAAACACCATATTTATAGCATGTGATTTGATTTGTTGGAAAGAACTGGGAAAGAAGAATATGAATTAGGTAATTCATCCAAATTGATGCATAATTACAAATAGATAACTGGCCTATCAGAAAATCACACATTAGTCTGAAATTGTATTAGAAAGAATGCAAAGACTCATGGTATTAATAAACTTTCCTGAGTAGGCAGGACTCTGAACTGTTATCTGAATGAAGAAATGGTTTAACCTTCGAGGGGGGAAACAGTGAAGATGGATAAGTTTTGTAACACACCTGGTAGGCAGAAACCAGGTCATGGGGGTTCATGTTGACCATATTAAGACCGCAAGCCACGGGATCCACTAAAGTGTTCTCAGAGGGAGAGAGAAGCTCAATTTTGCAAGGTGGAAAGTACATTGGGAGTGATCACAATGGCTGAGAATGACCAAACTCACAGTTGAAGAGAGTTAACAAGCATCTCCATTGATGGCTGATGAAGACAAGGAGACAAGGTGGGATGAACTGGAGAGATTACGAACACAATCACTAGGAACAATCTTGATCATTAAATGAACACAAGAAGAAGAAAGAGGAAAGAATGGGAGGTCGCCTTGGCTCTCACAGTATCTGGGCCGGGTGACATCCATAGGTTAATGTACCAGAGAGAGCCCAGACTACAGCGCAGGAGGACCACAGGATGGTCATTTAATCTTGGATATGTTGGGGCAATGATGATGTTGAGTCTTCCTCTGTGTAAACTGACAAGTATGGTGTTGGATCTAAAGTGAGAAAGCAGGTTACAGATTCACTGTAAATGAAGGTAAGGAAGATGGGATTGATGGATTGGACATCATGAAAAGACAGGTTTTGAAAATATTGTATTAGTTTTATGACCTGTAAAAGAAAGAAAAAAAGTTAAAAAGATATATAAAATAATGGACAAATAATATGACTGAGTCTTTTACCAAAAAAAAAAAAAAAATCAAATAATTAGGAGTATAATGACATGTTCTACTCCATAGTAATTTTAGGAAAGGAAAATAATTAAGTGAGCTACCTCTTTATACCTGTTATATTGTCAAATAGTTAGGTAGTGAGATAAAATATAATGTTGGCAACAAAACAGAGAGATAGAAATTTCCTTAGGATTTAGCTCGTGTAGTTTTTTTACTGTCTGGTTCTACTCAATTAAATTGAGACGGCCCATGTTCCATACATGAGAAATTCTACTCTTGCACATATAGTATCTTCTTCAGAAATTCCACTATCCCAGTACAGCTCATTTATAAGAGAAGTACTCCATGAGCTTTTAGGGCAAGACCACTTGATGACCTGTGTCTTCATGGCTAGGGTGGACAGGAGTGAGATTAACAGAGCACACTATGGAAACCATGCTGCAGTAAGAACAGGCAACCAACTGTGCATCTGGGCATGTGGATGTTGGATTAAATTTATGTGTGACAAAGAAATAATGTACATTAAAAAACAAACAATGTTCACAAAGGTCAACTACTCCTGAGAAGTGTAGTACTCTGAGGTTGGTAGCACACACAATGACTCTGGTGGCATGATCCATCTTCATATTTTCACCTCATTGGGAACCCTTTCAGTGCAGTTAGAGAGGCAGAAGTTAGACTGCCTTGAGCAACAAGCTGAAGTAAGGAAATAAGCTCCAAGATTGAAGACTGCCCCTTTAAGCAATCTGGTTTTTTGTCATAGCAAAATGTGAAGCCAAAGGCTATAGTGTTGTTTAACTTTTAAGACTCAAAATATTTAGATAAAAATTCATAAGGAAAGACCCACACAAGAAGAGGAGCTAGAGAAGAGGTTATAGGAGTATTTATATAAAAAGATTTCAGCAAGCTGTGGAGAAAGCATGACCCTCCAAAATTTGGTAAGTTGAATCCACACCCAGTTTTGATTTCATTGATAAAGTGATAGCAATTGGTTTTCATTTATCATTATTTATTTTGCCTCTGTATTTATTAATAAGCATATGGAAATGAGATGTGACCTAGATCCAATAAAGTGGTAAGTTTGTGGCTGAGGATGCAGGTCAGTGGTAGAGCAATTGCCTAGTACACCCAAAGCTCAACCTGCAATCCAGAGCAAGTGGCTGGGGGAGGTGGGTTCAAATGATGTCTTTCCATCTCTGACTAATGAGGATTTTTGACTTGAGAAAATATCTAACTTCTCTTATTTTACCTTCCTCTTTTATAAAATGGCACTAAAATGGCATCTTATGCACAGGATATTTGAGAAAATTATGTGAGTTAATGAATGTTAAAGACTTTGAAAAGTACTTTGAATATAGTACATAATGAATGCAATTTAGTTATAAAGAGCTCAACCAAAGAAGTGCCTGTTCCAACCTTAGGAAAAGTCTGCTCGTCATATTCCTACTGAATGTCAAAACTTCATTGGTTATTAATGAACTTTCAAGAACAATTTTGATAATGTAAGTTTTTTTTAGACTTGCTAAATGTTCAAGTATTTACAGAGTTGCACATATTTTGACTTTTGGAAGTTGAATATGCACATATTTAAACTTATGTATTACTGCAAGATTTTTTCTCTTAACAAAATTGTAAATAAATACAGAATAAAGTTCATGCTAATTAAATGTGTATATCAATTGACTTTAAGATGTAAGGAAAAATGTGGTTAATTCTGATAAGGGGCCCTGATGGATAAGGAGGCATTGAAGGGTCTTGGAAGATGAGAAGGGATTAATCAGCAGAAGAAAGATTTCAGGCTACCCCTGCCATGCTTTATAGCTTCCTGTTCTTTCTGAGAAATTATTCTTCTGCATTGTAGAGCTAGGGAAGCCTCCATGAGATACACATCTCTGAGACTGATTTCTCCCACAACCCTTTAACAAGTGTAAGTGGAAGAGGCGATTGGCCACAAGAGAGCCACAAGAGACATGATGTTGGGGGACAGGAATGAGAAGTGTCTCTAGGCTGGATGTTGCCTTTTGTTATGAGAATACAGATGAGATCTAAGAGTCATCATGTAATGGAGAATATTGACAAGGATGAACCATCAATAAAAATTGCTCAGAATGAAGACACATCCTGAGAAGTACCAATCCTTTGAACTAGAGATGTAGGCTTTGATGAGATGGACTTCCAGCAGGTGAAATCAATTAACGAGTAGCCTTTATATGAGACTCAGTACACACACTTAGCTTTGTCTCTGGGTTCACAGGCCTACAGAATTGCTACTCTAATCAAGCCCTGACTCATCAAGCAGAAACAACATCTTCAATGCATACCGAATTACTCATTACTGCTGACTGTTATTATTTAGGATTCATCCCATGGTTGAAAAATCCCATTATAATGAATGATGAAACAAAATAAATAATTACATCCTAGCCACCCTTGACAAAATATGTCTTCCAAGTGCATTTGGAAATCCAATATCCTAATTTTATTACTTATTAATTTGTACAAAGTCATTAGTTGTGATAGGTTTTCTTAAAATTAGTGTCATTTAATATGCCTAAACTGGATAATTTTATCGTTATTTTTTGAACTAGCTTAGGAAAGGGCTGAATTGCTGAATGCAGGCAAGATTTATGACCACGTGAATGTAAAGACACAGTGAGACAGCACAGTGTCCATTTTGTCTCCTGTATTTAAATAATTGTCTTTGTCACTTTTAAATTAATATCTACCTCTGTCAATGATGTGTAAGGTATGTGAGAAGGAAAAAACAAAAAACAGGTTTTTTTTTCTGTTTATTTGTTTTGCTCATATTTATGTCCCTATCCCTGGTATGCTATCAGGCAATGTGAATCTTTTCTGAAAAATTAATAAGAATAAAAATAAATTATTTTCAATAAGAGTTAAATTCTTGAGAAAAAGAGACAAGAGCGATAGGAGGGTGCGATTTCTCACAGGAGAATGCTCAGTCTGGGTTAGGGTAGAACTTTGAGGGATACACAACAGAGGACAATGGAACAGACACCTTGAAGGGTTTCCAGGTAAGAGTTGAAGCTTATGGTTGTTTGATTAAGACCCCAACACAAAGCTATGATGTACAAAAATAAACTAAGTGAAGTATTAAAAACACATGTCTTATTGTTGTTGTTGCTTCATAACTTTGGTTAAATACTCCACTATTTTCAGGAATGGTGTTGAGTCAAATAAACTATAAAATGTCAGCGGCTTATATAGCAGAATTTCATTTCTCTTTCACATATTCCTCCACTGTTATTTTGGGGGTTGTCAGGTGATTCTTCTCTCTATGGTGGCTCTGGAACCCTGGTGCCTCCATCCTGTGACCCTTCCTTCCAGAGCCCTGGAGCGCCATCCAGCCAGTGGGTGGAAGGGGCGGGAGTTGAAAGCCCTGCCTAGTTCCTAGACTCACAGTCACAGGCTCTCCCTCACGTTCCTGCACGTGGGTCTCATCCTCGTCACGCTGTCTGCAAGGGGAACTGAGATAGAGTTCACAGTGGGGGTGACTGTCACCTCACTTCACAGTAGGCACTGGGAGCCAGTTTAATGAGGAGCCAGCTTCTGTGGCTATGTGAGCTCATGATGATCAAAACTACAGTCCTTGAATCACCTCCTGCACATGCCTCTCATAATCTTTAGCAGAACTGTACTGTAAGAACCGCAGTGCACACATGAGACACACACACAGACACAGACACACCAGTTTATTTGTTTTGCTCATATTTATATCCCAACAAAAATAACTTTCAAGGTGTTTCTTCATTAGATTTTCCAGTTGAAATTTAATACAGATCTTATGCCTGTGGGGATCTTCGAAGCCACTTGGTGAAGACAGCAGTGCCTCTGTGGACTGTGACTTGTAAAGAGCCTTGCAAAGGGCGCACACTTTTCTTGAATATTAAGTAAACAGTAAGCCAAGTCCTTGGTCTATATGCATCTGAAATTTGGGATTTATTTATCGATGCCCCTTGGCCTGTGAGATTCCCTAAAATCACGATGATGGAAGGCTAGACCATCTAGTGGTTGAGTCCTCCGTCTTGGAGGGAGATGTACCTCTCACTAGTTTGTCCAAGTGTAAACATTCATAAACAAAAGAGTTGAGATCCAAACCCAGGTCTCTGCTAATCCTACTTGTCTGTATCACTGACTCTCGCGGGCCTTTAGCATCTCCTCTCCCATGATGTCCCTCAGGATACCTTCTTCGCCTTTCACTTTGCCATGGAGAAAAACTAAGGCTGCATTGATGATTTTAGTTGTTATGGGCAGAACAATGTTTAGTCTGGCTGTTCTTAATAGCAGGATTCTCTTTCCAAACTCCTTCAAAGGTCAGAGTGTGGGCAGCTGGCATATTTTATGTCCCTTCAATTTCATACACAATGGAAGAATTTCACTCCCACTGAGAAAGTTGGAGGGCATGCGGATAAGATTTATAGCTTTTGTTAAGCAAGTGCATAAATAGTAATTTTGCTAATAAATTGAAGCAGAAATGTAGTTTGAAAACTACAGGCCACCTTGAAATCAATGGTGTTTTTTGATTGGGCCCAATTACTGAATAAATAACCCATTGTAGCCAATTTCTTTTATTAAGTCAATTAGGAAATGAATGCAATTCCATTTGATTCAATAAATATTTATTCGGGATTCTTTAGGTAAGAGCATATGGAAGAGAAAAATTTGAATAAGAAATTTTTATGCTCAAAGAAACAAATTTGGGGAGCTGTCATAAGAATGATTTCAGCACATGCAGTTCCACTTGCAAGGGCGCTTAGAGGAGCAGAGATGGCAGCAGGGTGTGGGTGGAGTGGTGCACACCATCCTTCCCGAAGGAAGAAGCTAAACACAGATCTGGGAGCAGATGACAAGGTGACAGTGCTCCAGCACAAAGAGGAAGAGGATTCCAGGGGAAGGGGACAGCAAAGGCCATGGTGGGGTGAGAGGAGGGCAGGAGGCATGGCATGCCAGGGCTTGAGGGGCTGGCTGTCCAAAGGAAGCTCGGCCACACTACGGGGTCAAAGGAGGTGTGCCTGTGAGGATGGAGGGGAGATCCATGGAGGAGGGAAAGAGAGTGACGGGGAGGAGGAGGGACAGGAAAGAGAGGATGGTGGACTGAGTTGGTCAAACATCCTATGTACATGTGTGACTACACCACAGTGGATTCCACCTTCATGTGTACTCACAAGGCATTAATCAAAAAACGGTAAATAAATAAACCAAAGGAAGACATTAGAGGAGAGGGAAGGGAACAGGGGGACAGAGGAGGAGAGAGAAAGGGGAGTTCCCGGGGACTGAATTGGAGCCAATGATATTTCATGCTTGTATAATTATGTTAGCGGAACTCCAATATTATGAATAAATATAATGCACTCATAACATTTTTTTTAATATTAAAGGGAAATGGTGCTCATGGATTCCATTCTGAAATGTTCTGAATTTTAGTTTTGGTAGTCTAAAGGGTTTGTTTAGGGTATTGAGGATGGTTTCAGTGTAAATTGTAGTTTATGCATCGTATGTTCTGCTTATTTTATTGGTCGTCCCATATATGGTGATTGAACATAGAGGAAGGGAGATAAATCCGTGAAAATAAACTGAACACTATGTACTATAAAAAGATCACAAAACATAAGGGAAGATTTTCAAGACAAAGTTCATCATTTTGAAACCAGTCACTTCATCTCTGTAGAAATCATCTGTCACTCAGCCACTCCATGGATCCTGTGTTTTCTGCTACCAGAGAAGACTCAGTCTGGACGGTGGAGGGGGGACCTGTAAAACCTTTTAAATAGATGAAGATATCCAAGTTCTTCTTTCTAGATCTCTCCAGCCAGCCTTCTTACCATCCACTCTGGTAGGTGGCATCAGAGTTCAGTGACAAGCTGCAGGGATCTACCTAGAGGAAAGGAAAATAGCAAGAGCCTCCCTTCTCTTATGGCACCCTGGCCTCTGACACACTCCTCCATTCAGACGTGTCAACAGTGGGCTTGGGAGTCAGGCATGGTTTAGTTCTAAAAAAGACCTTCTCAGTTTTACGTTCTGATGTTCCAGCGGAGAAGCAGGCACCTCTGGAAATGCAAGTCTTTAGACTTCTCTCCTATTTCGGGTTCCCTTTCATTGTTCAAGACAGGCCAATCCGTTCTCAACACATCTTTCACTTGTAAAAACTGCCAAATATAATCAATAGAAAATATTACACAGCCTTACCTTCTAATTCCATTCCTTTTTTCCAGAGATAAAAGTTTACTAGGGATGAGAAACATTATGGGAATCCTAGTGTCAGGCTTCCAGTGTGAACACCACGGCATGAACCATTTTTCCGTGCCTCTGTGCTCAACTCAACTACAATCCATAGAAATGCCACAAGAGGAAACTGAAGGTTTCTAAAACGTGCCAAGAGAGTGCAGCTGTTTTGAGGCTCCAGGACCTGAAGAACAGCCCCCGTGTTTTCAGATCAGCTAGTCCACCACACAGGGCGGCCAGGCAGCTTGACCCTCTGACTGCAGCGGGCGAGTCCCACACCACCTGGAAAGCAGGAGCCTTTGGCATTACACAGGTGGGTGTTTTCCTCCCTTGCTGGCCAAGGGCAGGGACAAGGCTCAGGGTGGCCGACAGCGCTGGAGGAAGAGACCCAGCCACATCAAATGCCCCAGTTCAGCAGCTTCTGGTTTTCAGAAGTCTGAGATGATGCTTCCCACAAGTTCCTGAGGCAGCAGAAGTGCCCACATGGAGACCCACCACAGCCCTCCCTGCACATGCGTCCATAAGACTCCCAGCTTTGACTGGAGTTAGCAGGAGTCAGAGGGAGCCCGAGTGGCATCAGGTAAGCCACGCAAGATAAGGTGACACTGCAGGGGCTCTGAAAACAAAATTGTCATTGGAACAGCAGCCCATAGAGTCAGGAAAAGACCTGTATATGGAACTTAAACAGGGAGACTGACTATTAAAAAGAAAAATGTGAATAAACTCAGAGTCTCATACATTAAAATAGGTAAAATGTTCAGGATACAATAAAAAACAACCAATTATATCAAAAACCAGGAAATTAAAACTTGAGTGACAAAAACATATCAACTGATACCAATGCTGGGATAAGTCAGATGATGGGCTTATCTAACAAGGGTCTGACAGGAGCATGAAAGGAGGGCTTGAACTATCCATGATGATGCTTTGAAGCAAATGACAAAATGTATAAAAATCCCAGGGAAGAAAAAGAACCTTAAAAGATCATCCATGGAGCGGGGCGTGGTGGCGCACGCCTGTAATCCCAGGTGTGAGGGAAGCTGATACAGGAAGATCATGAGTTCAAAGCCAGCCTCAGCAAAAGCAAGGGATTAAGCAGCTCAGTGAGACCCTGTCTCTAAATAAAAGACAAAATAGGGCTGGGGATGTGGCTCAGTGGCTGAGTGCCCCTGAGTTAAATTCCTGGTTACCCCACTCCCCCCAAAAAATAAAATCAATGGAAATGCTTGAACTAAAAATAGTAAAATACCAAACCAAAACAAACAATAAAAATTTAGGCTAGATTTCAGGGTAAAAGAAAGCCGACAGAAGATTCAGTCTGTGAACACGAGGACAAAGTGATACAGGGAATGGGAATCAATTAGTGAGCACAGCATCTGAGATCTGTGGGAAGACATCAAATATTTATATCATCAGAGTGCTGTGAGGAATGAGACAAGGAGAGTGAGAGAGAATTTGAAAGAAAATAGTGTCTAAAATCTTCCCATTTGAAATAAACAGGCCTAGAGATTCAAGAAAGCAGACTTCAGGTGGGATAAATCTGTAGACTTTAATGGACACCTATGAAATGTGCATTCACAGAAAGGATGCATGAAACTCAGTCCCACAGCTGATAGGTAAGTAGGCAAATCCGAACGTAGAGCTGGAGTCTCCAATACACACCCCACAACTGATTGAGTTAATTACAATGGTATAGGAACTCTGAACATGCTGTACCAACAGTGGCTAGCTGGCTTATGTATGACACTACCCAACAAGAACAGCATACATCTTTTCAAATTCCTATGGAACATTAATCAAAATGGATCATTTTATTGATCATAATGCAAACCTCAAAATATTTAAAATCACTGAAATGTTGCAATGTGTTGACTTATAATGACAATAATGGAGTCAAGGTAGAAACACATGGCATAAAGACAACATAAAATTCTCTAAATATATGAATATTAAACAACACACTCCAACATATTCCATTCGTTAAAAACATGATTCTTAATTGAAAAACATTGTAACCACAATAGTCACAAAGAAAAGGCTACCCTTTCAAAGTCCAGTTTGGTTGCCATATCCCCATCAAGGGCTTGAACTGTAGCTCATCCAATCTATGAATACAGTGTGGTTATGGAGTTTAGTTGACACATTATGACATAATTTGAGTCTATTTTAAAAAAAAAATAATTGCTATTTTTGCTTTATATCACTTAGCAAACTTTAAAAAGTCTCCTTTTCAATCAATTAATCAATTATAAAAACAGCAGACTCTGGACATAGTTTTTCATATTTTATTTCTATAGCTTTCATTTCACTAGGTTTATTTTCTAAATATCCACTTCTTCTGTATTAAGACCAGGCAGAGAACTTAGATCTAGTAACTTTGAGTCTATCATCTTCACATGTGGAGGAAAGAATACAGAACCACAAGAAAGATAAAAGGAGGAAAAGTGGAAACAGTTCCATATTGTGAACCAGATTTCTAAACAGTGTGTTATGAATGATGAATCCATACAATTCTTTTCAATTAGGAATAAACAAATAAAAAGTGAGAGAAGAAAGGAGGCTGTTACAGAAAAAAGCCTAATTTATATGGAAAAATATCTGTCTTTGAGACAATAATACTGTGGCATTGTTTGTCTAAAATTTCAAAAGTACAGTAAATTAAAAGAAAACAAAAAATTTCTAGCAATTAAAGAAATGCAAATAAAAACTACTCTAAGATTTCACCTCACTCCAGTCAGAATGGCAGCTATCAAGAATACAAAAAACAACAAGTGTTGGTGAGGATGTGGGGAAAAGGCACACTCATACATTGCTGGTGGGATTGCAAATTCGTGCAACCAATCTGGAAAACAGTATGGAGATTCCTTAGAAAACTTGGAATGGAACCACTTTTTGAGCTAGCTATTCCACCTCATGGTCTATACCAAAGGACTGAAAATCAGCATACTGTAGTAACACAGCTGCATCAATGTTTATAGCACCTCATTCAAAATAGCTAAACTGTGGAACCGACCTAGATGCCCTTCAATGGATGAATGGATAAAGAAGCTATGGTATATATACATAATGGAATATTAGTATTAAAAGAAAATAAAATTATGGCATTTGCAGGTAAATGAAGGGAGTTGAAGAATATCATGCTAAGCAAAGTAAGCCAATCCCCCCAAAACAAAGCAGAATGTTCTCTCTGATAAGTGAATGCTGATCTATATTGGGTGGGAGGCATGGGAAAAATGGAAGAACTTTGGGCGAAAGGGAGGGAGGAGAGGAGAAGGAGGCAAGAAAGACGGTGGAATGAGATGGAAATCATTACCCTAAGTACATGTATGACTGCACTCGTGGTGCGACACTATATCATGTACAACCAGAGAAATGAAAAGTTTTGCTGCAAGTGTGTACAATGAATCAAAATGCATTCTGCTGTCTATATACCTAATCAAAGTAAATAAATAAATAAAAATGAAAAAGAAGGTAAAAGGTATGAAGAATATATATTTAGCTATATTTGTCAGCACTACATTTCCTACGTGTGCTTTGGAAATTCTGTGCCTCTTTCGGTTTTCCAGCTAAGGCACTCCACAGTGCATGCTTTTGGTCTTTTTCATACACCACGATGTGGCGGCACAAGGTGTCAATACATCCTTCACTCTCATCCGACTCCATGCTCCTTGTGTGGGGGCAATGCTCAACCCCCTTTGCAGCTGGACACCAGGCAGGTTGGAGTCACTGGTGGCAGTGTTTGAGAGCACACACTCCTCCTACCAGTGCTGGAAGACCAGCAGTAAGCCATGCCCAGAGGACCTGCAGCCGCAGCCCAGCCCAGATTTTTGTGGATTTCTCGGTGTCTACATCTATCAGCTCCTCCTCCAGCCTCGTACATCCCATTTGTCATCCTGTCCCTGGTTTTGTCATTAAATATATTCATTAAACATACAAACAGGATAGAGAGCACTGCACATAGAAGAAACATAGTATTTCTTCTTCCATTGCATCCACGTTAAGAGAGAAATAAGAAATCACTTTTATGTGACAGATTTATAGCCTAATATTCTTTTTTTTTCTGAAAAATATTTTTGGGCAAAACAAGCTTCTTGTTTTGGAATCTTTGTTAATATGGAATCTTACAGTTACATACGGAAACAAAGTCAGTCAATGGTCAAATCGTCTCAGTAGGTGGGCACGGTGTGCTGGGAGGAGAACTCTAGGAATCCTCTTTGGATGGGTGAAGAGTAAATACGATGCGACAACCGATTTCTTGGGTCTGGTGACTGACACGGTTCTCCTTGTCTTGCCTTCCCAGGGACAGACCCAGCCTGATCCCAATCATCATCCCTACTTGAAACCACAACCTGTGAATGAAACTATAAAAGGTAAACAGGGTGAAAGGAAAGAGTTTGAAATCCCCAAGGCAGGTTATGATCGTAGGTCTTCCCTGGTGAAATAATAGCTGGCAATATTGTCTGGGATGCAGGTGGCAGTTGAGACTCAGGTGCCATGGGTATTTCTGGATAGGGGAGTGAACTAGCCTTCAAGGTACATGGTTAGGCTGGAGAGAATCCAGCAAAGGTTGTATTTTCAAAATAATAATAATTAACTACACATTACTATTGTCTTTCAAGAATTGTATCCAAAATGGTAAAGGATCTTTTAAAGTAAGATGGAATGAGTAGTCTAATTTAATTATTATGGTTTGTATCCATAATGTCCCTGGAAGCCCCTGGGTTCAAAGCTGGATCCCCAGCACATAGTGCTACTGGGAGATGGTAGAGCCTTCAAGATGTGGGAAGTTGAAGTTCTCTGGAGCACACTGTTGACGGGACTATGAGACCTAAGTGGATTGCCTCAGGCATTTTGTTGCAGTAGTGAAAATCTAAAACAATAACTAATATTTGTATTATGAGAGTTCCATATCAGAAATGAAGAATAAAAAGATAAATGTAAGGAGAGATTATTTGAAGAATTAATGACTAAAACTTCCCCACATTTGAGAAAGACATCTATAAGGTGTCCAGGTACAAGATTCTCAAATATCATCAAATAGTTCAAATCCAAAGACATCATTCTTCACTACAGTTATTAATTTACAGGTAAATTAAATAAATTTTTAAATTAAAATATAAATTGGCTGAATGAACTGAAAAAAAAAAGAACCATTTAACTGCTCATTGCAAGAGATTCAGCTTTAAGGAGAGAAGAATGCTGAAAGTAAAGAGGTAAATAGAAGACATTGCAGGAAAATGGAAAGCAATGTTTCAGAAAGATGGATGTTCCATCAAATGTGTCCCAGAAACAAAGAAGTTCACTATGGAATTTTAGAGTGATTAAGACGTCAAGTGGATATAGCAGTTATAAATGTACATATAGACAGCAAACATTGGAGCACATAAATATTTAAAGCAAGCCTTAATAGAACTTAAAGAACAAAAACCAAAAAAATAGAAATATATTAGTAAGGGACTACAATATCCTACTTTCACCAACAGGTCAAGTCCACAGAAAATCAGTGAGGAAACCTCGAACTTGTATCACTACAGTCAAACTGGGCTGAACAGAGATACGCAGGACATTCCACCCAAAAGAGCCAGACTAAACCTTGTCTCTAAGCACATAGAGCAATCTTATGGAGAGATTATGTGTGAGGCCACAAAAAAGTCTTAAAAAATTTAAAAGGATTGAAATAACATTAAGCATTTTTATGAAGACAATAATATGAAACTAGAAATAAATAAGGAGGGAAATGGAAAGTTTAAAAAGAGGTGATAATTAAGCAACATACTGAATCAAACCCGGGGTTGAAGAAGAATTCAAATAAGAAATAAACAATGTCAGGATACTAATGAAAATAGAATTGCCACATTCCAAAACACATAGTGTAGCAAATGCAGTTCTAAAAAGGAATTTTATAGCAATGATCACCAATGTTAAGAAAAAAAATAACAAGATTGATTCTGTATGAAAACCTAACTTTATACCTCAAGGCAATGAAGAAGGAAGAATCTATGCCCAAAGTTAGCAGAAAGAAGGAAATGTAAAACATTAGAATATATCTGGAGTGAAATAGAATCTGGGGAAAAAAAACAATGAACAATATCATCAAAACTAAGATTTGTTTTTAAAAAATAAAATAAAAATAAAAAAAAATAAAAACATGTCCCACACCCACAGATCTCACCTAGTTGGAACACTCCACCTCTGAGAGTGTTAGAGGACCCCTATCCAGCTGCTCTCCGCAGAAATCACCAGCACTGTGACACCATGCAGGGCTTCAGGCCTCAGGATTCCAGTAGGACGCCTGGCGTTGGAGCAGAACCCAAAGCCCGAAGTTCCAGTCCTCGCAAGACTCGCCCACCACCTTAGCAGAATCACCTATGAACACATCTTCAGGTCGCCAAGACTTCACTCCACTCCCACGCGAGTCACTCAGCTGCTACCTACCCACAGCACAGTGCCATCGCCTGGCTCCCCCCACCTCCCCAGGCTCCCCCCACCTCCCCAGGCTCCCCCCACCTCACCAGGCTCCCCCCACCTCACCAGGCTCCACCCACCTCACCAGGCTCCCCCCACCTCACCAGACATCCGGGAGCTGAAAGCAGACCTCCGCCATCTTGACTCTACATTCTCGCCATTCAGGTGAGGGCAGTTCCCAGATCGGATCTCCAGTGGCCAGGTACCAGGTTTCCAGCCTTCCCCCCCTCCCCAGCAGCGGTGACCCAACACAGTAGCTGCCCAGCACAGGTGTGCAGTGTGACCAGGGAGCCGCCCATGGGAGCCCCAGGGTTAGAGTTTCCTCACTTGGGAACTGCTAGGGGAAAGGGAGAGACCAGGACCTGGGAAATCTCCAGGCAAGAGAGGGAAATAGTACCAAGTGCTCACTTCATAAGAGCCAGCGGGCCCAAAAAGAGACCAATGAGGTGCAGTCTTTCTGCAGGGGACTAGTGGGTTCCACTTTGTGCATCCAGGTACCCTGCACCAGAACCAGTCTTTCCACCCTAGTTACATCCACTATCCAGAGGGCAGAGACACCAGCTCATAACAGACGATGCTACCTACTGGATGAGAAGAGAAGCAGGAAAGAAACAGATCTCTAAAGCTAGCCACAAACCTGGTTTCTTCCTTAGCATTTTTTCTTTATTTGTTTGTTGCTTGGTTAGTTGGTTGGTTTTTTCTCTTCTGCCCCTCCATCCTCTGGCCCTCACAACCTCAACATATGTGAAACCAAGAACTTTGCATGAAATAGGACTTTGAGGACTGAGTCATCTGAATAATATAATACAGGGGTGTTGTATATGACCATTTTTTCCTTTTCCTTGTTATTCTTTCATTTTTCTTTCCCCCTCCAAATTTTACTATTTTAACATCTGTATTTTCCTAAACACATATGTGCGTTTGTTTTCTGTACTCTGCTGTCATCCTACATATTTTCCCTACCCTAAATTACCTCCTGTCTATTCTCTTGCTACTAACCCTCTTCACTAGATTTCTCCTTCACACTTCCTTAGATATATTAACTCTATATCCTAACATCCTACCTCCTCAGCATATAGTCCTGAGCCTCACCCCCAGTTTATTGTCCACTGTCAGAAACTGCCAGCCTTTTTAAAAAACTACTGATTATATTTTAGATAATAATTGAATCCAATATTTCTGTACATTGAGACTAAAGTGTAAACATCTTAATAACAACAAATTGTTCATAGGTGGTATATTGTTGATATTGGTAACTGTTAACATTGTCCTTCCCCACAAAAGAGAGGTCTTGGAACCCTACAAGAGCACTACAAATGCATAGGGTAAGAACAATAGTAATCTAGACCCACAGAGCTGGAAAGGAAGTCACACAAGCAACATGAAAAGACAAGGGAAGAAAGTGCTCCAAACAAATGCAGACACACAACATTAGAATCATTGGTAGCCACAGTAGAAGAAATTACAGAGAAGGAGTTTGGGATGTACATGGTTAAAATGTTCTGTGAACTCAAGGAAGATATTAGAGGCAAATACAGGCAGTAAAAGATCACTTCAACAAGGACTATAGAAACAAGTTCAAGAAGCAAAAGATCACCTCAACAAGAAGATAGAGTTTCTTAAAAAAAAAAGAAAGAAAGAAAAGAAAAAGAACAAAAATCCTTGAAATAAAAGAAATAATAAACCAAATTAAAAGCTCAAATGAAAGCATGACTAACACAGTAGACCACTTGGAAGATAGGACATCAGACAATGAACACAAAATATATAATTTTGAAAAGAACATAAACCACAAAGTGATAATGGTAAGAAACCATGAGCATAACATTCAAGAAATATGGGATAACATAAAAAGATCAAATTTAAGAGTGATTAAAGTAGAGGAAGGCATAGAGGACCAAACTGAAGGACTAAACAATCTATTCAATGAAATACTATCAGAAAAATTTCCAAACATGAAGAATGAACTGTAAATCCAAATTCAAGAATCCCACAGGAAACTGAATGTACAAAATCACAAAAGATCCACACCAAGGTACATTATGATGAAAATGCCCAACATACAGTATAAGGAGAGAATTTTAAAAGCCACAAGAGAAAGAAATCAGATTACATATAGGGGGAAACCAATTAAGATAATGGCAGATTTTTCAACACAGACCCTGAAAGCTAGAAGATCCTAGAACAACATATATCAAGCTCTGAAAGAAAATAGGTGCCAACCCAAATCTTGTCTCCAGCAAAATTAAGCTTTAGATTTGAAGATGAAATAAAAACCTTCCATGGTAAACAAAAGTTAAAAGAATTTATAGCTTGAGAACTGACACTACAAAACATCCTTGGAAAAAAATATTCCATGAAGAGGAAACAAACAAACAAACAAACAAAAAAAAAAAAACAATGAAGATCAGCAGAGGGAAGTAGTACCCTAAAGGAAAAAACTAATCAAAAAAGAAAATCAAGTCAAGTTAAATTTAAAAAAAATAAACAAATATGCCTAGGAATACAAATCATGTCTCAATAGTAACCCTGAATGTTAATGGCTTAAACTCATCAATCAAAAGACATAGGCTAGCAGATTAGATTTTAAAAAGACCCAACAATATGCTGCCTCCAGTTGACTCATCTGATAGGAAAAGACATATATTGACTGACATTCAAGAAATATGGGATAGCACAAAAAGATCAAATTTAAGAGTTATCGGGTTAGAGGAAGGCATAGAGGACCAAACTGAAGGAATGAACAATCTATTCAATGAAATACTATCAGAAAAATTTCCAAACATGAAGAATGAATTGTAAATACAAATTCAAGTAGCCTACAGGACACTGAATGCACCAAATCACAACAGATCCACACCAAGGCACATTAAATTAATGTGACTGAAGGTGAAATGTTGGGAAAAATCATAACACTCACATGGACTGTAGAAGGAAGCAGGTGTTTCCATCATCATATCAAATAAAGCAGACTTCAAGCAAAAGTTAATCAAAAGGGATAAATATGGACATTACATATTGCTCAAGGGAACCATACACCAACAATGCATAACAATCATAAATATTTATGCCCCAAACAATGGTGCAGCTATGTTCATCAAACAACTTCTCAAGTTCAAGAGTCAAATTGATCACAACACAATAATCTTGGGTGACTTTAACACACCTCTCTCACCACTCGATAGATTTTCGAAACAAAAGTTGAATAAAGAATCTATAGAACTCAATAATAAATCAATAGCTTAGACTTAACAGACATATATAGAATATTTCAACTCATATCAAGTAGATAAATTTTTTTCTCAGCAGCACCTGGAGACTAAACAATATGCTACTGAATGAATAATGAGTTTTAGAAGACATCAAAGAAGAGATTTAAAAATTCCTAGTGGTAAATGAGAACATAGACAGAACATATTGAGATCTCTGTGACACTATAAAAGCAGTTCTAAAGAGGAAATTTCGTTCTATGGATTTCATTCCTTAAAAGAAGAAAAAGTCAACAAATAAATGACCTCACTTTACATCTCAAAGCCCTAGAAAAAGAAAAACAAATCAACAGAAAAATCAGTAGAAGGCAAGAAATAATCAAAATAAGAGCTAAAATCAATGAAATTGATTTTAGAAACAATTGAAAAAAATTGACAAAAGAAAAAGTTGTTTCTTTGAAAAAATAAATAAAATTGACAGAATCTTAGCTTCAGAGAAGAAGAGAGAAAACTCAAATTACCAGCATATGAGATAAAAAAGGTAATATCACAACAGACACTACAGAAATACAGAGGATAATTAGAAATTATTTTGAAAACTTATATTCCAATAAAATAGAAAATAGTGAAGGCATTAACAAATTTCTTAAGTCATACAATGATTGAATCAGGAAGGTAAATACAATTTAAATAGACCAATATCAAGTGAAGCAATAGAAGACACCATCAGAAGCCTACCCACCAAGAAAAGCCCAGGTCTGGATGGATACACAGCTGAGTTCTACAAGGGCTTTAAAGAACAACTAACACATATACTCTTCAATTTATTTCAGGAACTAGAAAAAGAGGCAGCACTTCCAACTCATTCTATGAGGCCAATATCACCCTGATTCCAAAACCAGGCAAAGACACATCAAAGAAAGAAAAGTTTAGACCAATATCTCTAATGAACATAGATACAAAAATTCTCCACAACAGTGTTTATAGAAGCATAATTCACAATAGCTAAACTGTGGAACCAACCTAAATGCCATTCTGTAGATGAATGGATTAAAAAACATGGTGTATATACACAATGAAATATTACTCAGAAATAAAAAGAGAATAAGATCATGGCATTTGCAGGTAAATGGATACAGTTGGAGAAGATAATGCAAATGTGAAGTTAGCCATTCCCCCAAATCAAATGGCGAATGTTTTCTCTGATATAAGGTGACTAACTCATAGTTGGTAGGGAGAGGGAACATGGGAGGAATTGACAAACTCTAGATAGGGCAGAGGGGTGGGACGGGAAGGGAAGAGGAAAGGGGTTAGCAATGATGGAGGAATGTGATGAACATAATTATTCATAGTACATGTTTGAAGACATGAATTATTGTGAACATACTTTATATACACACAGAGATGTGAAAAATTGTGTTCTATATGTGTAATAAGAATTTTGATGGATTCCACTGTCATGTATCTAAAAACTAAAAGCAATTAAAAAATAAATAAAGGAAAGTAGGAAAAATGAAAAAAATTAAAATAATAAATACAAAATAATATTAGCCAATATTTAGCTTGACTGAGAAACAATGTGATCAAATTCAAATAATAAATCATAAATAAAAAAGAGACATTAGAACTATTACCCCAGAAATGCAGAAGAGTATTATAGATTACTTTGAAATATTACACACTGACAAATTATATAAATTAATTTTAAGATTTATAAACTAACAAATTGTATAAATGAAAACAAATGGATAAATATCTGGAATATACAATTTACCAAGAGTAAATCAGGAAAAAAAGAATATTTGAACAGATCAATATTGTGAAAAAAGATGGAATCAAAATTCTCCCAGTAAAGAAAACCAGGACCAGATACCTTCACTGGAAATTCTACCAAATATGAAATTATAATTAGTATCCTTCCTTTTTAATCTTTTCCAAAACAGTGAGGAAGAAGAAACACTTCAAACTCATCTCATGAGGCCAGAATTATGCCCATGTCAAAACAAGAGGAGGACCCTATGAAAAAGAAAATTAGTATCCAATATGCTAATATAAGTGTAAAAAATCAACAAAATATTAGAAAAACAAGTTCAATAGCACATGAACAGGAGCATACACCATGATCAATTGGCTCTGTTCCCAGGATACAAGAACAATTCAACATAGGCAAGTGAGTAGTTGTGGGACATCACAGAGGAAGGATGTAGTCATATGATAATTTCAATTCTTCACCATTTTATTATAAAACTCTCAAGAACCAATTCTTACAATTTCATTCTTCATGAAACTGAAATTCTTTATCAGAACAATGGACAGAAAAAAAAAGATTTTCTGATAAAAAACTGTTACAATATCTCAACTCTTTTTGGAGATGACATGATCTTACATGAAAGAAAACCTAAAGACTCCATTGGAAAATTTCAAAACAAATAAAAAAATTCACTTTAAGTATAGGACACCAAGTCACATTAAACTATCTTACATTTCTACACAATAAAATAAAAACTGTGTGAAAGGGAGATAATAAAATGATTTCATCCATATTAGCATCAAAACAAATGAAAGATAGGAACCCAGAGGGAAAGATCTGTACCTTGAAAAGTAGAAAATACTGAGGACAGAAGTCAAAACAGAGACAAGGTAATAGAAACATCCTGTGTTCATGGATTGGAAGAACAGATATTTTCAAATGTCTGAACTAACAAAGAGATCTCCAGATTTAATACAAATCCAATCAAAACCTAATTACTCTTTTCACAGAAATAGCACAAGTATTGAAATATTTGCAGAACCATAGAAAACCCCAAATAACCAAAACAATCGTTAATAAGAACAAAGCTGAGTGTGTGCACTTCCTGATTTCAGATTATATCACAAAGCTATAGCAGTCAAACCAGCATTGCCTGGGCATGCAAACTGGCCCACAGACCACTGAAACAGAATAGAGAGCCCCAGAACACTCCCCATGCACAATGAACTAATCATCAACAAAAATGCCAACAATATGCAAAGAAGAAACATCAGTATATTCAATAAATGGTACTGCTAAAAACTGAATATCCAAAAGCAAAATAATTAAATTAAACTGCTATTTTATGACATACACAAAGATCAACTTAAAGTTAGTTAAACATTTAAGACCTGAAAACATATGATTTCTAGATGAAAATACAGAGAAAGATCTTGGATATTGGTCTTGACAATTTTATTATTTAATATGATACCTAATGCACAGCCAATAAAAGGAAAAACAAATAAGCAGGAATGCATCAGACTAAAATTTTATAGACAACAATTAAAAAAAACATGCAAAAAAAACCAGAGATAACCCATGGAATGAGGGAAAATATTTACAAGCCATGATTTCCAATAATGTGTTAACTTCCAAATGATGCAAGGAAATCATTCAACTCAGTTATCAAGGAGGCAAATAACCTAATTATAAAAAATGTCCAAAGGTTCTGGACAGGAATTTTCCAAAGAACATATGCAAATGGCTGAAAGGTAACACTTAACATTACTGAACATCTAAATACCATAGAATAAAATCATATTTGATATAACCTCAAACCAGTTAGAATGGCTATTATAAGAAATACAGAAAAGTAAAAAAGTGTTCTTGGTGAAGAGAAAGGGGAACACTGTTCAGCATTGACCTAGTTATCATTAGGTACGATCATTATGGAAAGGAGCATAAAGTTGTTTTCAACAACTAAACTCTGTTGTAATCCAATAATCCTGCTTTGAGATACAAAATAAAATGACTCTATCAAGACAACATCTAAATGGTCACCTTCATTGCTCACTTTTTTACAGTAGATAAGAGGAAACATGTGAACTGTCCATCAAGAGATGAATGGCATTGTGATGCCTCCTGCTTCACTTTTCTTGTTATGGATTGCTTTAGCAATTCTGGGTCTCTTATTTTTCCAAATAAATTTCATGATTGCTTTTTCTATTTCTATGAAGAGTGCAATTGGGATTTCAATAGAAATTGCATTAAATCTGTATAACACTTTGGTAATATGGCCATTTTGAAAATATTAATTCTAGCTATCCAGGAGCATGGGAGAGCTTTCCATCTTCTGAGGTTTTCTTCAATTTATTTCTCTAGTGTTCTGTAATTTTCATTGTAGATGTATTTCACCTCATTTTTTTTCAATTGATTCCCAAGTATTTTATTTTATTTTGTTTGAAGCTATTGTGAATGGAGTAGTTTTCCTAATTACATTTTCAGTGGATTCATCACTGATGTATAAGAATGCATTTGATTTCTGGGTGTTGATTTTATATCCTGCTACTTTGCTGAATTCATTTATTAGTTCTAGAAGTTTTCTGGTGGGGTAATTTAAATCTTCTACATATAGAACATGTCAGCAAATAGTGATAGTTTGAGTTCTTCTTTACTTATTTGTATCCCTTTAATTTCTTTCTTCTGTGTCATTGCTCTGGCTAGTTTCAAGGATGATGTTGAATAGAAGTGGTGAAAGAGGACATCCTTGTCTTATTCCAGTTTTTAACTCAAATGCTTTCAATTTTTCTCCACTTAGAATGATGCTGGCCTTGGGTTTAGCATATATAGCTTTTACAATGTTGAGGTGTGTTCCTACTATCCCTAGTTTGCCTAATTTTTTGAACATGATGGTGTGGTGTATTTTGTTAAATGCTTTTTCTTCCTCTATTGAGATAATCACAAGATCCTTGTTTTTAGGTATATTAATATGATGGATTATCTTTTTTTGATTTCTTTATGTTGAACCAACACTGCATCTACAGAGCTATAGTAATAAAAACGGCATGGCATTGGCACCAAAATAGACTTGTAGACCAATGGTACAGAATAGAAGACAAGGAGACAAACCCACATAAATGCGGTCACTTCATACTAGTTAAGGATGCCAAAAACATTCACTGGAGAAAAGACAGCCTATTCAACAAATGGTGCTGGCAAAACTGGAAATCCATATGTATCAAAATTAAATTAAACCTCTATATCTCACCCTGCACAAAAATCAATTTGAAGTGGATCAAAGGCTTAGGCACTAGAACAGAGACCCTGCGGTTGATAGAAGAAAAAATAGGCCCAAATCTTCACCACAACAGGCTAGGATCTGAAATCCTTAACAGGACTCCTAAATCACAAGAAGTAAAGTCAAGAATCAATAAATGGGATGGATTCAAATTAAAAAGCTTCTTCTCAGCAAAGGAAATAATCAATAAGGTAAGGAAAGAGCCTAGAGATTGGGAGAAAAATCTTTAGAAAATCTGTCCTTTGCATGATTTTAGGCTTATCTTCTCATTTTCAGAAACTCATGGAACCACTTCACAGATTCCTAGGAAAGAAAAAGAAGAATGAACACATATAAATTTTCACATATATATACATTTACATGCCACATGCACCTCCAATAAAGCATTAATCTCTAGGATCTATAAAGAACTCAAAAACTTAACACCAGAGAAACAGATAACCCAATAACTAACCAGCTAAGGAATTGAACAGACACTTCACAGAAGAAGAGATACAACTGATCAACAAATATATGAAAAAATGTTCACCATCTCTAGCAATTAGAGAAATGCAAATCAAAACTAGTGTAAGATTTCATCTCACTCCTCTCAGAATGGCAATCATCAAGAACACAGGCAACAATAAGTGTTGGCGAGGATGTGGAGAAAAAGGTACACTCATTCATTGCTGATGGGACTGCAAAGTGGTGCAACCACCATGGAAAGCAGTATGGAGATTCCTCAGAAAACTGGGAATGGAACCACCATTTGACCCAGCTATCCCACCCCTTGGTTTATACCCAAAGGACTTACAATCAGCATACTTCAGTGATACAGCCACATCAATGTTTATAGCAGCTGAATTCATAATAGCTAGACTATGGAATCAACCTAGGTATCTATAGGTGAATGGATAAAGAAAATGTGTTATATATAATCAATAGAATATTACTCAGCTTTAAAGAAGAGTGAAATCATGGCAATTGTCAGTAAATGGTTGGAGTTGGAGAACATCATGCTAAGCAAAATAAGCCAATCCCACAAAACCAAAGGCCAAATGTTTTCTCTAATATGTGAATGCTAATTCACAATAAGGTGGAGGGCACTAGGGAAGAATATCATTATTTTAGATTATGTAGAAGGAGGGGATGGGAGGAGAAGAGAGGGCATGTGAGGATAGGAAAGATAGCAGAATGAAACAGACATGATTACTGTATGTATATATGTGACTGCATGACCAATGTGATTCTGCAACAAGTGTACTCAGAAAAATGAGAAATTATATCCCATCTATGCATGATATATCAAAGTGCATAAATGCATTCTTTTGTCATGTATAACTAATTAAAACAAATAAAAATACTTGAAAAATTTATTAAAAAAACAAGAGAGATGAATGGATGGGGATATGGCTCAGTGATTCAGTGTCTTGCATTCCTGATGCTTTGGCTCAATCCCCAGGACTGAAAGAAAAGTGTAGAGTACAAAAGCTCATATATTATGTATACTATGAAAATATATACATATGGAATATCATATGAGATTATAGGTATGAGTATATATGTATAAATAAATTTACAGATATACAAATTTGCATACATATAAATTTATATATTGATACATATCAACTCAAATATATAAATAGTGTAATTCAGCTTTAGAGGAAGGGCTACATGCAGCAGCATGATTAATTCTGGAGGACATTAGGCAAAGTGAAATTAGTCAAATATATAAAATCATATACTGCATGATCACATTTATATGTGGGATCTCAAATGTAGTTGAATCTTTGTTGAGAGAAAAAAAAAGGAGTGATATTTACCAGACTAGAGAGGGGAGGAATATTAAATATGTTGGTTGAAGGGTAGAAGTTGTCAGTCATGGAATGAATTAATGTGGACAACATAACATGAGGCGTGAGACTCTAATCTGCACATATTATGCATGCTATATAGCTTGATGTCAGTAGTCATGTCACAGTGTATATGTACATCAAGACATCATGTTGTTCACCTTAACTACAATTTTTATCAATCATTTCTCAAATTAAATACAACTAGTGTGACTGAGGAAGTGAATTTAATTTTCTTGAATCTTAATTTACTTACATCTGATCTTATTTTCAATTTAATTTTATGCTTTTAAGTCAGTATGTCTAGTAAGTATGGCATTGTGATGCTGGGAATCAAGCCCAGGGCTTTGGCCATGGTGAGCACACCCTGTATCACATGGCTACACCCTCAGCCATGACTACAGTATGGTATATCACAGGTACCAAGTGCTTGTATGAATGCAAGATTTTGTTCCACCATTTTTGTGTTGAGGGAAATTGACAAACTTATACCTACTTATCTATAATATAGGACTATTTTGATAAAATCAACATTACTGATCTGTTGTGAAGAGTGAATAAAAACTTTACGAAGTAAAAATAACTTAATAAATGCTTAACAGGCATGAATTATTTCACAAAAAGTAATTGTTACAAATCTGTGATTAAGAATATCATTACTCCACAAAGGGAAAACATGGTGTCCTTGAACACGGAAGTGTGAGATTCGGGAAGGTTTTTGGAAAGTGGTCTGTCCTTTGCATGATTTTAGGCTTATCTTGTCCTCATTTCCAGAAAATCATGGAACCACTTCAACAGATTCCTAGGAAAGACAAAGAAGAGTGCACATATTTTTACCTGGCAGTGCTGTAGGAAAGAATCAGACAACTTGGCCACGTCACATGCACCGTGTAATCATCTTTGCTTTACGGAGGCAGAGATGCAGAAGACACAATTTGACTTGACTGAGATCACAGGCTCTGATTCACTGGGACATGAGCACACTTTTTGTATTCTGAGTGAGGAAATAAAAGTCTAAGAAGGGAACAATGCAGCAAAGTAAGAAGAAACGTACAATAAAATCCCTCCAAGTATTTGACCTTGGACTCTCTTATCATATTGCCTCAATTCCATCTAGATGATTCCAAAAGTGTGCTCCACCTCCTATCCATGGCTTCTCACTGAGGGCTTGGGAATGCATGATATTCAGTCCCAATTAGATATCTCAGAGAGTATTATAGGCCTATTAAGAAAAAAAGTGTTTTTTTTTAAAGGAAAAAATCCTGATCTAACAAAAGAGCTGGCCCTTCAAACTGCTGTGTCTTCTTTCTACAGTCTTCATCTGATGTTTTATTAATGTGGCAGCTGCATTTTAATTAACGGAATTCTTTATTGCACATGTGCCCTGAGGCTGCTTGAGAGATGACATGGTCTTAAAAGTCTACAGAGTAGACAAATAAGCAAATATTGCCTCAGACAACATCTCCCCACACGTACTGGTAATAGGTATTAATTACTGGTTGGGGTTTTAGAGACAATCTAAGCCATCAGGACATTTACCCTTCTCTCCTCAGCATCAGGGTCAGAAAGATCACACTGGGAAGCACCAAAAGGGAAACAAGGAGCATTGGGGAATTTCATCAGCCTGTGTGTATGAAATATATGGAAATTAGAAAAAAAAAGTTGAGATTGCTCTCTCCCTTTGGATTCTCTCAGAAGCCAACTCTGAGACAAGGATTTGAGGGACAGAAGTGTATTTGAGAGTTAACCTCAAGTAGCACCAGTGAGGCAATGAAAAATTGGACAACAGCATTTGCAAAATTATCCAGTAGCCAGTATGAACAACTGGAGCAAAATCCCACTGGAGGACAGAGACAGGGCAGGGCACAGCTCAGGTATTGCAAACCAGCATGACTCTGATGCAGCGGCCCGCTGTGCCCCACAGGTCCTGGATGGAGGCTGCATTTCTCTGAAGGCTTTAATCCTCTGCCAGAGGAATGTTTTAAGGAAACTGCTGCTTTCTCTTGTGGATGGCGAATATTTTTTTCTTTCTCTAGAGTCATAGGGAGTTCAGAAAAAAATGATGAAATGAGACCTAAGTGGGTCATTGCTTCGAGTCAGTCTCTGGAATATAGGTCTGCTGTTTTGCAAAATTAACCAATAAAGGCAGCAAGTCTGTGGCCTCCAGGATATTGGAGTTGTAAAGGAAGGATAATTGAAGGTGATGAGAAAATATGGATGAGATAAATGCAAGAGGATTTCCCAGGTTCAGGTGACTGCCCCTCCAAGAGATGAGCATCAGACCCACCTCAGGTGTTCTTTACCTTAACCATGATTGGGTGTTTCAGGACCACTACCTTAAAACACAAATGTGACTCTGCAGAGTACAGAGCAGATTACTTTCTAAAAACAATTATACTCCCCAAAATAAGTCACTTGGGAGGGTTGACAATAGAACCTGATTCATGGAGAAGGACCCTGTATGCCTGCCAGTCTAGTTATTCAGAATCACATTTTGTATATTTGGTGTATGTTGTAAAAAACTTTCACGTTTATGGTGGGTTGGTCCTTGAGGAATCTGAAATGGATACTACGATTGTTATTTCACATGTAGAGAGTGGGTCTCCAAGTTCTTTAGACATATAGAAGAGAGAACTCAGTTTTAGGAATTTAATTTGGGCCAAGAGCAATACATAGAAAACTTGGTATAAAATCTCTAGTTAGAATGTCTCCAACAACCTTGAAAGGCAGAAATAATCAATCTACTTTGCATGTGAGAAAAATGAACCAAAATTAAATCAGTTGTTTGACGTTTCAACACCATTCCCAATGCAGCATTGACATATCCTGTTCCTGAGATTGCAATATTCTACCATGAGTATTTGGATTATATAGCTTTTGCTTTTACAATGTTGAAAGTACATTGATGCCAGTTCTTCTTTACCTTAGCTTAACCAACACCTAAAACACAATAGTTTGCTACCTTACTGCATAGTAGAACAGTCATTGAAAATGCTGCTAAGAGCAATGATTAGGCTGTTTACATCACAATTCTTTGAGGAGCTGAAATGGCATTTCTTTAAATCTATTTAATGATTCTACTGCACAGCAAATATTAGAGCCACAGGTCTGTACCACAGAAAGTGTTCAGATGCACAAAGTCAGTTTTAACAAGGATCTTTCTCTCTCCATTCATAAAATTTGGAAAATTTTAGGGAATCTCAAGAGTTAAATGGAATTTTAGAAATAAAATTGCTTAGTACACTTTTGGTGCATAGAAAAATAACAACTTGTAATTATTATCATTGTTCAGAGTATCTTTGCTGTCATTGCGAGTGGTATTTAGCTGTTGATTGAGCAGGTAGATTTTCTCCTAAGTTGTAACATCCTACACCTGACAACATTAGGGTCCTATCAAAAATTCATTTTCCTCTTAACATTAGTTCTATGATGAATTCATCAGCAAATATGACGTCATTCCAGAACCTGCCTGACCTGAGTTTCTTCATTTGTTTGCGGACTGTCTGAGGATTGAAGGCAAATTCCAGACAGGACCACCTGCAGACAGAAGGCTTTCCCAGGGGCATGCTCAGGAGGCACGCAGCCCTGCCTATTCCACATGTCTTCCCATCAGGAAGGCAGGGTCCTTGGGATGTGCCAGGACACAGAGCCAACATTTCTGATTGAATTTGAGAATGCAAATGGATGCTCTCTAGATGGAAACTGAGGAGGAAAAGTATGACGAACCATCTGGTTTAGTGTAGAGAAATTACAGTCCTCCAAGAGGTCAGAAGCAAAGGCCCATTTCTTAAATAAGATCAGAAATATGAGTAAATCGATACGAGTTGGCGACCCTATGAATGTTTCAAACTGTTAACCTTCATACAGGTGCTGATATTCTTCAAACCTCTATTCAGTTCCAAAGCTGTAAATTGAGGATGTTGATATCATTCTCCTGACCTAGTAAAAATCTAGTAGGAAAGCAATCAAAGGAATCAACGAATTATGTGATAATTGTGTGGATCTACTTTGAACATCATAAATCTTGATGCAAATAGGAAGGGGTCACAACTAGCATCAGTGAATCTAGTTTAGCCTATGCTGTATTCAAAAAACAAAGCAAAACATTAAAAGGGTAGGGGGAAGTTCTAGACCCACGTGGTATTTTTCAGTCTCAGGAAGCAAGGCTGTGTAATCTGGACAGAAGTGCCACCAAAACTTCATCCTGCCACCTGAGTGAGAATTTATCACTGTCCCGCTTGCAGATGTGGCCTGGACCAAAGGATTTCCTTCAAAAACATCACTTTCACTTTAGATCAAAGTATTTTCAGGAGTGACTTTTTGCATAAAGCCATGGTTACTGTGTGGCCACTAAGTTCAATCCAACTCTTAGCCTAAAAGAATACTTCAGGCTTCTAGATAATTACAAACCAGTCACATTTCCACAAAACCATGATTAACTATTCAAATGTATAACAAGTGATTATATTCTAAGAGCAATTCAGCTAATTACATTGCATTAAAAATTAGAAATAGATTAATTCTAAAAGCAAAGTATATACTCAGGATTTCTATGTAACAGCTTGTGCATAAATATTTAATGCGTATGAAACCTTTGATGGGAGTGTTTGGCAAACATTCACTTGGGAAAGGAATCAACAAATTATGTGATAATTGCTTTTGTGTAGCTTGGCTCAAGAACTAGAGGAAAATAGAATTGAGAATTTAGGATTGGGTATATTCTCAGACCTAAATGCTCTAAAAACTTAAATAGTTTATCTATAAGTTTAGTAATGTTATGTATAGTAATTTTCCTCACAGATTTTATTTTCAACCTTTTTTAATTTTGATAATTTATTTCTTCATTGGTCATAAAAAGTGAATATATTTGCAGTGAGTGGTATAAACTTTAGATAACTTACACATTGTGAAGTCCTTAAATCAAAGTAACATCCATTGTCTGGATACTCATGATTTTTGTGGGAGAACACTTAAAATATTTCTCTTAGCATTTATTCATAATAAAATACATTGTTATTAACCTTTACTCACCCTTTTATACAATAGATCTCTTGAACTTTTTCCTCCTAAATGATATTTTGTATCCTTTGATAAACCGCCTCTCAGGCCCTAGGAATACTATTGCACTCTCACAAGTTTATCTTCCTCTTCCTCTACCTGGCAGGGAGATTTTTAATATAGAGAGATAGACAGTAATAGGATTTGATCCCATGCCTTAGCTATTGTGAGCAATGCTGCCTTAAGCAGAGGAGTGCAGATGTCCCCTGGACATAAGACCTCACTTCCATGGGACATATGCAGAATTAGGATTGTTGAATCATATGATAGTTCTCATATTGAAAAACAAATAATGTTTCAGGTAACGTTCTGGATCCTGGTCAGGTGAGTATGACCAAGGGTAACTTTGGGTAGTTAAACTCTCTGAATATCAATTGTTCTTTATTGTAGATTTTGTTGGTTCATGTTTTGATTCTCAAGGTACATTTAGAGCATCTACTGTGTGGGAACCCTGTGATAGGCTCTGACATGCAGGAGGACACAAGGCAGTGTAGCCCCTGCTTGTGGGCATCAAGTTCTAGTGAGAGAGGGAGATGTTCAGGAAAATACTTTGCAAGTTACATATGCAGTGTTACAGTTTAGATATTAGGTGACCCCCAAAAAACTTATGTGTAAGAAAATGCAAGAAGGTTTAGAGGTGAAATAGTTGGGTTCTGAGAGCCTTCATTCAATCAATGAATCCCTGATGGGATTGAGTGGTGAGTGAAGGCAGGTAGGGTGTGGCTAGAGGGAGTGGGCATTGGGGACGAGCATTTGGGGTGCATATTTTGTGTCTAGGGAGTGGAGTCTCTCTCTTCTTCCTGGTGTGATGTCCTGAGCTGCTTTCCTCTGTCATTCCCTTCTGCCATGATGTTCTGCGTCACCTCCAGCCCTGAGGAATGGAGCCTGCTGTCTATGGACTGAGACCTCTGAAACCGTGAGCACCAAAATATACTTTTCCTCCTCTAAAATTGTTCTTGTGAGGTCTTGTAGTCACAGAAGTGGAAAAAGTCGACTAAGACATCCATAAAATTGGAATGAGGGTGGTGAGTGAGAGGCTCAGCTTGTGGTAAAGAAAGTGACATGTGTCCATCCCAGTGCAGAGGTCCAGGGAGACCTACACCAGTGGGACCCTATGGCAAATACTGAGATATATAAAATTTACATGAGAGAGGAAAGAAAGAGTGGAGGGGCAAGGAAGAAGTCAGTGTCAAGAGGTGTTTTATGTGTCAAGAGCTAAGGTATCATCACATAGAATATACTTTAATATGCATTTACTCTGAAATTCAAAATGCATAACATTTATCTTAAAATGATGAAATAGGAATAAAATGACAATCTACATTAGAAATTAGAATGAATGAGATAATTTTGAAAATTAAAATATGATTAAATTAACCTCAAATCATAAAGGTTGTTTGAAAATGAGTAGTAGGAGAAGCCTGAAAATTGCATATTACTTCATATTTATTTTCTATCCTGTGGTATTTCATAGAATTCTAACTTATTTAAGATTACTCAATTGATATATAATAAAAATAGAATTATTACCCTGTAACCTTTCCGCAGGATCTCAATAAAGAGAGGGTGCAAGCCAAATGAGTGAGTGAAAGGGTAAATGGCAGATTTGTACTAAGAAGAGAGGAAAGGGTGTAATCTACAGCAATTAAATATAAGAAGGACAATGCCCCATCCTGTGATTAATCCTATGTTCTTGAACTAATTACTACATCCTTTATAGTGGTCATATTTTAGTCATCTGACTAATATTCCTAAAGATTATTAACCTTAACATGCACAAAGCTACCCATTCATGGACACTTAAATTCCTTGAAACTTTTACATAAACTTTAAATTGTTAGAATTTTTTTTCAAACGGGACCCAGTAGATTATATAATTTATTATGTCTCAATAAAAATTTTAAGCCAGGCATAGTGATGTGCCCTGTAATCACAGTGACAGGGGCAAAGGTAAGAGAATCACAAGTCCAATGGCATCCTTAGCAACTTAGAGAGGTCCCAGGCAACTTAAAGAGACCCTGTCTCAAAATAAAAGATAGAGGGCCTAGGGATGCCGCTCAGTGGTAAAGCATCCCTGGGTACCATCCCTAGTACAAAAATTAATTTGTACTATTTAAATAATTGGAAATGTTAACTATCCTGATTTGATCATTACACACAGTATATGTATCAAATTAACACATGGCATCTCATGCTTTTGTATAATTAAAATAAATAATAATTAAAAACTAAGCTGAGGGCTGGGGATGTGGCTCAAGCCGTAGCGCGCTCGCCTGGCATGCGCGCCTGGGTTGGATCCTCAGCACCACATAAAAATAAAATAAAGATGTTGTGTCCACTGAAAAAACTAAAAATAAATATTAAAGAATTCTCTCTCTCTCTCTCCTTCTCTCTCTTAAAAAAAACTAAGCTAAGTGGCACATATTTCTCAGATTAGTAATCCAGTTTTATCCCAAATGAGCTAAAAACAAAATAGCAAACCAGGGGCCCATGGAATGCTCTATGTTCTTTCCTTCTTTCTTTCTTGGCTTTTAAATTTTTCTGATCTTATTATTCATTCACTTGTCCAAGCATATTTTTTGGCAGAAATGTAGAAATATTAAATCATAGTCATAATATAAATACAAAGAAAAGATAAAAATAGTATGTAAATGATTTTTACACAGTTCTTTTTTGTAAGTGAATACTTTTATATTAAAAGTAATGAAATGTATACTCTCTACACAGTGACAAGTATAGTCTGCCTTTCAGAGGGAAAGTTTTAAGAACTGTCATTTCCCGGTTGCAGAGATCCTCTCTAAGGAATTACTCAATGTGAACATTGAGTGGTTTGGTAAAGCTCTCTGGACAATCAGATTTTGTTCTGGTCTATGAGTTTATCTGCTCCCAGAGGTCTAGAAGTAGAGGCTGATCCAAGGTAGACTTAGTTTTCCTAGCTAGATAGCATCTCTCCATAACATGTCATTTTATAATATACAGAATTCCTTATTAGAGATTTTCCAAGTGCAATTAAAAGTGCATGTGAAGTGGGGGTGACCATGTTTCCTGACTAGCTTAGGGTTGAGGTTGTCCCCTGGGCAATCTGGATGAGTTAGTCATTCTAAACTGAGGGAAAAACTTTCTTTTTCAGGCCTGTAGTTCCACATTAGAAATATTTTGCAAGTAGCAGAAGCTTTCCACTTTAAATAGCAAAGACTTAATTTAAACTTTAAATATTTTAAGTTAAAAAAATCAAACACTTCCATTCCTTCTTAAAGAGAACACAATTGAACTTTTTATTTCATGTTGCAAATTGAGCAATAAAATGATAGTCCCCATGGTTCCTTAACTTCAGTCAGGAATCATTCCAAATTTACGATTAGCAATCCTAGAACTATAATCTGAAACCCTTCTTTGGATTTTTGCTATTTGCAATCATTGGGATGTCTAATTGCTTCGTTGAAGGATGTCCTGTTCCCCCTGCTCCTTATTTGCTGAGCTTCTTTAAATAGTATCCTTGTCTTGTCCATCTTTGTACTTCTCACCATGAGCCAACTGTCAGAGAGAGAGAGAGAGAGAGAGAGAGAGAGAGAGAGAGAGAGAGACCTTTGTAGAGAATAGCTCAGAAACAAGGCAAAGCTCATTTCCTGCTCAGCATCCATCAACTAGTTGAACATCACTCTCTCAGTTTAGCCTATCAATGGTGGATTATTGATTAAGAATTTGATGTTAAGCATCTGTGACAAGCATTCTATATTTCACTTGTCTTAACACTACACTTTTTTGGTAATTAATTATTCAATGTCTAGTTCTCCACCTAGACTTTTAAGTACACATGGGCCAAGCTAGCTCTCTGCTGTATTCCCAGTGATGTGGCAGCAGCATTATCATAGTGTCTGGCACGTGTGATCACATAATCATTGAATTGGTGTAAATATATTAATAATGTGCTAACATTTATTAAGATATGATACTATCTGAACACATTGGGCATTTTGCCTACCTCTCTGCATTCTACCCAATCTTGACCTTCAGAGTAACCAAATTAATATCACATTTTGTTCTTTTATTTCCTGATATGCAGGTGATTGTTGGGATGGACTGGGGCACAAGTCTGTAAGTTTTAAACTCATTCTTCTTACATAAATTTTGAGAGGCCTCCAGGTCTTCAGGGACTATCAGATGTATCAGTTCCCTGTCATGTGGTTCTTTCTATGGGGCAATTCAACTGGCTTGCCCCCAGAATAAGGACTCTGAGAGGGAGCCTAAGGAAGGATACCCAGGACACAGTCCACATCTATCTGGTAACTTAGTTTAAAACATGACCTCCTGTATACCTGTGGACTAGTTATTAGAATTGAGTTAGTATGTTCAGGTCACACTCAAGGAGATAGGAGCACTATATGTTTGGGGCCATCCTAGGGTATATGCTGCACCATGCACACATAGAGGAATTGGATTTTGTTGTACACAAAGTAGAGAAAAATTAAACTTGAACTTTGGAGAATAGATGAAAAAGAAGCTGGGACAAATGAATTTATCTGTACTACCATTGAGTCATGTAATTGAACTGAAAAAGGAAAAGACAGGAAATGACAAAGTAAAGGACAACATAACTGTTCAGGGACACAGAACCTAGTGAACTTATTTCTTGCAAAGGTATAGATTTTAACAATCTAAAACTGCATTATTTGCATAAAAAATGAACAAATAAATAAATATTGAAAGTTGGATTCAATTGTTGGGTGAGAATTTTTAAGTGAAAATATGAAGAGAGCTTGAACCCTGTGAGGCTGGATTAGAGAGAGAGATATCAGTGCAACTCATGTTTGCTGTGAAAGATGCGAGAGATGAAAAATAACCCACTGTAGACACCTGTGTGTCCACAGGTTGACAGCTATCTCCACCCCAGCTTAGGCTACCCCCACAAGTTGTAAAGATAGCCATGCTGACATGGTGTCCCTCTGAAGTGATAAGAACACCTTACCTGTCTGGTATCCTTCCCCCAAACTCAGAACCCCAGACAAATCTTGTGAAAGTCTCAAACAAACCCAAATCTAGGGATACCCAGAAAAATACCTGACCAATAAGTCTAAAATTGACAAAGTCAGCAAGACAAAAATCTGAGAAACTGGCAGGGTGGAAGAGACAGCATAAATGTGTATGGAGTCACCCATACTAGAATCTGGGCCATCGAAAAGGACTTTAGTGAAGAACTTATGAAAGGAAAAAACCATACTTCAGCTACTGTACTATGGTTATTTTTTGTAATTTTGATCACTATTCTATGGATGCATGTATTTTGATGAATATAGGGAATGTATCTCACTGTGTGTGCACTTTTGTTGTATTTACACATAGATTGCACACTGCCTCACTGGACCACTGGAGTTGTGCAACTATCATGCAGGTCATTACTAGCCACATCAGCATGTGCATCCTGAAACACATTCTTCTGCACAATTGTGATATTGTGTCATACACAACACAGGTGTCATTGTTATATAATGACAACAATGATATAACTTTGTTATCTAAAATAGTTTCCACACTCAGATATTTCCATGTATTCCAATCATACCTTTTACACCTCTTTATTTTTAATCCAGGGAAAAACCAAGGAGTAACTGAGGATCAAAACTTGACTTTAGTTATTTGTAACTATTTTATAAGCCTAAGACCTTCTCAAAAGAAGAAGTTAAGAAGGGAAAGACAGGGAAACAACCTTCTTGGGTCAGCTGATTTTCTTTAGCCATGTTTCCTTGGGGCCCTTTGTTGGTGTTGAGTTTGGACTGAAAATCAGGCTTAGTCCATGCTGAAAGATTCTATTGAGGTAAAGAGAAACCAGCAGTGCTTTAGGCAATTGTTGAAGGTGATTGAAAATTAGAAGCTAGAGAATCCTAAATGTAGTCTAATCCTTCTTATAGGGCAATTGGTAAATTGTTCAGTGATGCAGGAACCCCAGGGGGACTCAGCCAGAGAGGCAGACTAGAGTTTCTGGCACTCTCATGGTTCTTGGAAGTGGGATCAGGTCTGAAATTAGCATAACTATCTATTCCCTTTAGATGACTGAGAAGTTTTCTCACTGTGGGGCTGGAGGCAAAGAGCCAGGGTAAAATTTCCTTAAGGCAGAACTTTTAGGGTTCAGCATGCAAAAATCAACCACGCTCTTAATAAAAAGTTCAGGAATACCTCACTTGAGGAATGAGCAAGGGGTGATGCGAATCTGATGAAAAATAAATGCCCATGCCAAATAAGACCCATCTCAAACCCTAGTGACATTGTGGGGTTGAGTCTCCCATCCTGTCTATCAGAAGAGAAGAACAAACCATCCATGTCCTGTGTGGTTCTTTCAGACATTTGTCTGGCAAATATAAACAGCATACTAGACATGTGAGGAGGCTAGATTATCCAAAGATATGAGGAGAATGAACAATCCAGTCATCCCACAGACATTCTAGATATCGGAATGATCATACAAGAACTTAAATAAATGTGTTGTGTGACAGTATCTAAAATTTAAACTTTATTGAAAATGTTCATGAGCAAACTGAACACATCAAAAACCATGATTGGTGAATGTGAAGATAGTTCAAGAATATTAGACTGAAACATGAAAAGGAAAGAATAAATTCTCAGAGGGCAGAACTCAGTGATAGAGCCACGTCAGACAAATTATGTGGACCATAGACCTCCAGAAGGTGGGAGGGAAAGCACAGAGGAGGATGCCTTGCTAGAAGACATGATAGCCGGGTTTCCAAACTGAAGAAAGCCATCACCCCGCAGACTTGGGAGGCTTAGTTCTACATGGAAGTCCCATACCACGTCCCCTGCTTTCTGACTCCAAGGTCGAACATCCATGGGACTCATCTGGCACTTAGCATTGCACAACCTGGAAGCAGAGGTGTTATTAATCCTGAGGAGCTACCCATGGCCACTCAGGCAACAGAACAGGACAGATAACAGGATATGCCTTTAATGACATGGAGCCTGAGTGGAGCAGAAAGATAAATTATGAAATCAAATGCACAATTAGAGTTTAAAAGAAAGTCTTCACAACAGGGTAGTAAAGGAGACACACTACTGTCCCCAAGGTCACCTGCAATTAGGTACACGGGACTCTGGATGTCGACAACTTTTGTGCTGTATTTTGAAGAACAGCGAGAGATTATCACAGGAGAGGTTGAGGATGTGCTGATACAGTGAGATATTCTAAGCAGAATAACACTGAATTATCTTGGAAATTGTAATCCAATTTCTTCTGCCTTTGCAGTAATTGTGGGAGTCATAAAGATAATGATAAATATGCCACGGTTCCCATCTTTAATCAATTTGAATATTAGTGGAGGATAGGAGACCTCCTTGTTATTTTCTAGATATAAATACAAACACACAAATACTTTTATTTCACATAGCAATTGTGATTTCTTCAGGATGCTACTGAGGTTCAGTGATGATTTCTCTAACCCAGGGTCATGCAGTCAACATTTGGCAGAGCTAATGCAGTTCAAATTCAAGTTTTCTGTCTCCATACTTTACATAGACTACAAGGCACACTTAACCATAAGTAAGGAGAATGGGAAGAAAGACACAAATAACACTCCACAGGCTTTCAAAAGAAGGAAAAGGTTGCATAGGGATGCCATATTTAGGGACTGGGATTCTTTATAAATGCATACACCATCTAGGGTCATCGATCATATTCCTTTACAAGAATATAGAATATGGCTGTTTGTGTTAGTTTATAGAACATAATCCACAGAAAAACAGATGCTTTTTACCTCCCCTGGCCTGTGGTCAGGACTTGCAACTGATTTTTGAATATATATAATGTACACAGGAAGCTGTGCATTGGTTCACTTGAATATTTGCATTCTTTTGCCCACTTAACAACAGACCAGGATTTCTCCTTAAGGAAGTAGATTAACAATTGTTTTAAATGGAGAGAAAGATACATGTTTCAAATAATTAGGGGAAAAACTAAGCATATCAACAGCTAGGGCTTGTCAGTTTTTAATAAGCCAGAGTTATGATTAAGTTATAATTATGACATAAAATATTATGCAAAGCTGTAAGGAACAAATGTGAGACATGCTTATTGAATTAGACAGTGTAAATGATAAGTACTAGGGATAAGTACTATGGATAAAAGAACACTTGCTTCATATTCAAGTAAAATATGTTCTTTCTGTTATTTATTATTTAAAATACTGGAATGCAATTCTTCCAACACAAAGTATAAAATATTTAAAAATGTTTTATATATAATTGTCTTTTTCTATCACTGGGAGTTAATGTCAACCTCAAATAGAGAAGCATGGAGTCTTGGAAATCGCAAACCTGAGTTCAAACCTGGTCCATCGCATAACCTTTCATGACCCTGAGTGTGTATTCTCATGTTTCAGTTTTAATCTCTGTAAGCACAAAATAAAATTTTAAAAAATGATTTCTTTTGAACCTGGGGTCTATGTGGCTTAGAAATAATGTACGGATAGTTTTTGATACATAAGAAGGACATAATGAGGCTGGTGAATAGTTCACCAGATTTCTATTTCAGTGTAACTTCAAATTGATCATGGCTTTTGGCAGCTTTATGTTCTGTGGGTTCTCACTAGGACTTGCTCTCCAGGGAATGAGTGCCCCAGTAGTGCAGGCCATGGGCAGCTCCACATCCCATAGGGCAGGCCCCACAGACACACAATGAGATGGTGTAAACTCTATCAGAGCATTTGGAGAAAAGAAAATCAATTCCTCACTAGTTTAATAAAAGTCTTTTGAAGTATGTGTCATTTTAAAAAATTGATAAGGTTTTATGAGTTTTTAAGAATATAAGGCAAGGTGAAATACTGAGGAGAGAACTTATACAACAAATTATTTCAGAAATGGATTCTACATGTAGAAATTTTTCTTCTAATATTTATCCATAAATTGTCTATTTCCTTGTGTCATCAAAGGAAATTTTGAATTTGTGATAGAAGTGTAATTTCATGATACTTTTTCTATTTCTATGAAGAACATCATTGGAAACTTGATGAGAATTGCATTAAACCTGTATAGCCCTTTTGGTAGTATGACCATTTTGACAATATTAATTCTACCTATCCAAGAACATGGGAGATCCTTCGTCTTCTAAGGCTTTTCTCCTTTTTTTTTTCCTTTAGTGTTCTGTAATTTTTATTGTAGAGGACTTTTATCTCTTTTGTTATATTGACACCCAGATTTTTTTAGAGGCTATTGTGAATAGGGTAGGTATCTTAATGGTTCTCTTTCAGTGGATTCATCACTGATGTATGGGTGTTTATTTTATATTGAAGGCATTTATTAGTTCTAGAAGTTTTTCTGGTGGACTTCCTTAATAAGACCCTTAAAGTACAATAAGTAAAAATCAATAATCAATAAATGTGATGGTATCAAGTTAAAAAGCTTCTTTACAGCAAAGTAAACAATCGAAAGTATAAAGTGAGAGTTAAATAATGGGGAACCTCTTTGTCACCTGTAACCCAGATAGTGCATTAATCTCCAGGATATATAAAGAACTCAAAAAATTTAACACCGAAATAAAGCCACATAACCAAATCAATAAATGAGAAAAGGAACTGAACAGACACTTCATAGGAGAATAAATACAAATGGTCAACAAATATATTTAAAAAAATTTCAAATCCTCTAGCAATTAGAGAAATGCAAATTAAAACTACACTGAGATTTCACCTCAGTCTAGTCAAGATGGCAATATCAAGAATATAAATAACAATAAATGGTGGAGAGGATGTGAGGAAAAGGTACACTCATATATTGCTGATAGGACTGCAAATAGGCGCAGCCACTATGGAATGCAGTATGGAGATTCCTCAGAAAACTCTGAATGGAACCACCATTTGACCCAGTTACCCTAGTCCCCAGTATATAGCCAAAGAAGTTAAAATGAGCACACTACAGTGATACAGCCACATCACTGTTCATAGCAGCTCAATTCACAATAGCTAAGCTATGGAACCAATCTAGGTACTCTTCAATAGATTAATGGATAAAGAAAATGTGGTTTATATATACAGTGGAGTACTGCTCAGCCATAAGAAGAACGACTTCATGGCTTTTTCCAGCAAGTGGATGGATCTGGAGACTCTCATACTGCATGAAGTAAGCCAGTCTCAAGAAACCAAAGGTCAAATGTTTTCTCCGGTAGATGGAAGCTAACCCACAATAAGCGGAGTGGGGAGAAGTATAGAAGAGCAGCAGATTAGACAATGGGAAATGGAGAGAAGGGAGGGGGGATAAGAAAGGGGAGACAATAGAATGGATCTGACATACTTTTCCTATGTACATATATTAAAACCACACAGTGAATTTCAGCACCATGTATATCCATCAGAATGAGACTCTAAATAGATATATTACATGCTTATATAATTATATCAAAATGGATTCTGCTGTCATATATACATATATAATGAAAATAATTTCAATCGAAAAAATAAGTATTTTTAAATATTCAGAAATAAAAAAAAGTCTAGCTGCAACATTCTTGTATGAATGATGGTGTCACTTTGCAGTTCTATAAACAACAACTCATTCAGTTAACATTCTCCTGATATCAACACATCTTAGTCAACTACAAGTCTGCATATGTGTGCGTGTGAATACATGTGTGTGTGCACACCAGGAACAGTTCTTGGCACTGGTGACTCACTGCTGTTCAAGGATATTGATCCTCAAGGATGTAAAGTCTTATGTGAAATGGCAAAATTCAGCCTGTAATTAAAGAAATGGACCCATGTAGTATTTTGAAATATATAAAATAAGATAATTCAATAAAACAGAGGACTACGGGAGCCTCTTAGAATGAGTGACATTCGAACTGAGAACAGAACGAAATATCTTAGTAACATGAAGTAGGTAGCTGTGCAGAGTTGCAGAGCACAGGCCTGGCAGGGTGTGAGGTCAAGGTGTAGAACCACTCTGTAGCCGTGAGGTAGTATGTTAAAGACTGTGGGGACACAGCCACATCAATGTTTATAGCAGCACAATTCACAATTGCTAAACTGTGGAGCCAACCTAGATGTCATTCAACACATGAATGGATAAAAAAAAATGTGGCATATATACACAATGGAATATTACTTGGCAAGAAAAGAGAACAAAATCATGGAATTTGCAGATAAATGGATGGAATTAGAGAAGATGATGCTAAGTGAAGTTAGCCAATCCCCAAAAAACAAATGCCAAATGTTTTCTTTGATATAAGGAGGCCAATTCATAGTGGGATAAGGAGCAGGAGCATGGGAGGAATAGACAAACTCTAGACAGGGCATAGATGTTGGAAAGGAAGGGAGGGGGTATGGGGTTATTAATTATGGTGAAATGTGATGATCTTTATTATCTAAAGTACAGGTATGACCATACGAATTGGTGTGAATATACTGTGTATACAACCAGAGATATGAAAAATTGTGCTCTATATGTGTAATAGGAATTGTAATGCATTCTGCTGTCATATATAAATAAAAAATAAAATTAAATTTCTTAAAAAAGGAAAAGACTGTGAAGCAGGACTGAGTCTGGGAAGAAGGAGGGTAGAAATGAGACCAACTAGAAAGTAATAAAGAAGGAGTGGGAAAGAAATTCACTAATTATAGTAAATAACAGCAACTACCTTGTCTTGATTACCTACTAGGGTGACAGTGCATGACAGATTCACTGCATAACTAAGTAGTTCTTACTCTTCTCAAGAATCACAAATATAAGCATCTGTTTAACTCCATTTCCTAGAGGAAATGGAAGCTTGGTAAGGAGCTCTGCTTTTGACCTTCACTCTTGGCAATGTCTGTCATAGGCCTTAGCCCTTCCTTTCACTATCCTCTTTCCAAGGCCAGCCATTATAGAATTTCAGCCTATTACTTGTACGGTGCTTATGAGAAATGGAGAAAGTATTTTGGGAGAAAGTCTACCACAATTCCAGTGATTCGTGATGTTACGTGTAGGATGGTTGTGATTTGGTTTTGGGGTTCTTGTCACTCCTACATCCAGTCCATGTCCTGTGGGAGGACAACCAGGAATTCTCTCTCACTAAGAAGGTTAGGTTCATGCAGTCGCCTAGACAAAGGCATCTTTTGTATTCCTCTAAGATGCAGGTGTGAACAAATGTAATGAAATGCCCACTAATGACTCAAAGACAGAGAACCCTGGTGCCAGGAAGAGTCCAGGAGAGGTTCTGTGCCCCTGAATTGACCTGTGAACTTGACTTGCAGCCATCTAATTGCCCTGACAGCCATTTGTCATTAGTTCCTTTCTTGGCTCTGCTATGTTCTGATTGGGTGACTCCTAAGTGGAGGATTTTTGTTTGTTCACCTAATTTTTCACTTACTTCCACTTTCATGACAATAGCACCATGGATCAGATACCATCTTGGGCAGGAGGAATTAAAGACAAGGAAGCATTTCTTCAAAGTGATGGAAGGGAGGAATATATTTGTAGATATTTTTATTACAATATGTCATTTAATCTTCCACAGCTGGGGATATAGTTATGGGAAAAAGACAAAATTCTCAATTCTACTTACTGAGTAGAGTACGATTTCATGGAAGGGTGATGGGCTGAATGTGGAAGGAAAGAAGAGACTTCTTGAAGGAAACAAAGGAACAAATATATAATAAGTGTAAACATAAGCATTTATTGAGCTTCTTTCCTTCCAAGGCTCTAAGGACTAGCAGAGAACAAGAGATCATTCTCTGTTTTTGGAGAGTTTGCATTCTGTGTGAAAACATAACAAAATAAAACATCAGCACAAAGAGGGGACTGACCATCAACATTGCCAAGATCAAGGGGGTTATGGGAGAAGTGTAAACTTCAGACAGTGCTATCTGCCTAGCTACAATAAAACCAAGACCAAACATTCAGCTCATGCTATGTCCTTGAATTCATTTCTGCTGTAATTCAGTAGCTCCAGTTCAGGGCTCCTTCCATCTTTTCTCCTGGGCATCTGAACCTCTTCATCCTGAACTAGTCCAAGGAAGGTAAGACACATTACAGGATTCTACATCCCCAGTCCTAGCAATGTCCATGAGACAGGTGATTAAAAATGTTTGCTAATGAGGTTGCTAAGCACAAAGCCAATAGCACTGACAACTGTGTGTATGTGTGTGTATAACAGAAACTGCAATGTTAGTGACAACATGACTAAAGATAGTAGCAAAATTACCAAGTCCCCAAGGCTTAATCTAAAAAAGGAAGTGTGAGATCACAACATTGAAAGATATAAAACAGTATAGATAGATAGATAGATAGATAGATAGATAGATAGATAATGGGTAGATATCTCCAAGATAATGACACTTCTGTAAATCCTTCATAACTTTTATGTCATATGTTCTATATGTTAATGGATTGGAAAACTTGATATTATAATGTTATCAATTTTCTGAGGCTTATATATTCATTGAATAAATCCAAATGCTTTGAATAAATCCAAATATGTCAAAATATTCATTGTGCTATATTTTCGTGTATGTGAGTGTGTATGTATGCTGAAATTTGAAAAAAAATAATTCCACATTTTATTGGAAATGCAAAGAAGAAAGAATAACAAAATAATCTTGAATAAAAAAAATGCTGAGTATAGTATGACTTGTTCTAAATCAGTAATAACATATAAGGTAGTATTGATGCAAAAAGAAAAAAATTCATGAAATAAAATAGGGAATGTGGAAAGATATTCATGCATATATGGTTAGTTGATTTTTGACAAAGGTAGAATTGCAATGTGGTAAGAAAGAGTTTTATTTTTATTAAGTGATGCTGAGTCAGTTTCTGTGACTGGTAAAAAATATTCATATATAACAAAACACAGGAAATAATAATATCTTCATTGATAAGGAGTATGCAAACATTTTTGAGTGCTTAAAGAAACTGAGACATAAAGTTACTAAGAAACAAAAAAAATAATAAATTAAACTTTATCAAAATCAAAAGCTAACATATACCTTGAAACTGGAAGAAGAAAGGAAGATGAGCTGTGTGTGGGCCCTGAGAACCTTAGAACTTGAACATGCCCCTGCAGCAGAGCAAGAAAGTATGGAAGAAGCTCAGAATGAATGGAGTTCAACAGACAGCTATTGGCTTCAACCATTCAGTGTTTAATACTTTATTCAGTTTGCAAAACCAGAGGAGGGATGTAGAAGAGCACAGCACAGACATGAAAGTGATGGAATTTGTAGAGGTGTCACAATCTTGGGTTCATATGTCATAGTGACTGGATTTAAATATTTTCTCAAAAAGTATTAGCTCTGTAGTCTTCAGAAAATTCTTAACTCTTCTGTCTTTAGCGTCCTTAGTCAGGAAGAAATAATGGTAGCATAAGCTTCCCAATGGAGTCATGTGTGTTTTGGGCTCTCAGTATAATGCTGGGGGACCACTAGGTAGCCATGAGCGCTTCTGTCATTCATCCACCACGCTGCACAGTGCATCTGCATGCATGGTTCTCCTTTTCTACAAAGGATTTAACAATTGTGGTATGGATTTCAAAATTAATTCAGTGCCCTCCACATCCGCTTGTAATTGTATAGTTGTATGTACGTGTGTGTGTGTTTGTGTGTGTGTGTGTGTGTGTGTGTGTGTAATGACGACTTTATGTGACAGACTTTATTTGAGATCTATGACACAGACTGCTCCACCCGTGGCTGAGATTCCTAGAAAGTGAGAAGAAATTGGAGATGTACTGAGGATCCGCACATCTCATGCATTTTACATGTGTTTTCTCATTTAATCTCTCCAACAATCTATTGAAGGATATATTATTTTCCCCATTTAACCCAGAAGGAAATTGAGGATGAACATGATTTAAGTCATTCACTCAACACTACCGAGCCTGTAAGTAGTTCGACTGTCATCCTCACCTGGATTGATGTGCATTTTTCAGAGCCCCGCATTGTCTCCTGGCCTGCAAGAGCTCCTTGTGTTCCATAGACGATATCAGCCCTGCATACTAGTGGGTTTAGTACTAGAGAAAAGGTTCATAAATGTCACAAAGAAGTATGCTGAAAATACTCTGGCAGATTGGATAAACATGGAAATGTTTTGTAGTTATGACTGTCAGTAAAAACTTCCTCTGTTGGTTATTTTTGTGCAGGCCAGTGCTCATACATTATATATACTTGTATTCTGTACTTTGAGCCTTTAAATTTGACACTTTTGATGGCCCAAATCTGCTTTATACTCTCTGTTCTCCTCAGAATTCACTGTGGCATTTCTTACATAGCAATCACTCACTGGAGAACTAATCCAGTGTTGATGAATAGGAAAAAATGTACAAAACAAAGAGTTTTAAAAATATTCCACATTCCCATGGGGAATGTCTATTTAGCCACTATCCCTCTATAAAATATATGTGCGTTTGCCTATTAATGTGTTTATTTTTGAAATCAGGCTACTAAAAACACGGTCCATTTGTACACTTGTTCTCAGTGAGTTTGATAAGACACACAGACACAAAAGACTGCCAGGAAGGGAGGAGTTTTATTGTTCGACATCTCTGTAGAAACAGCACATCTGTGGGGCCTCCCAGGAAGTGCCCAGTGGAGATGAAGAGCTTTCCCTGGGGCGAACAAAGCAGTGGACACCAGGACGCCATAGCTGGAATGACTGTGGTGGCCCTGGGCTGGGCTGTCTGGTCCCTGGCCCTGGAGTGCTCAGAGCAGGAGCAGTTTCCCTGCCTGAAGACTCAGATAAAGGGGGCAGGTGAAGGGCACGGGTTCTTCATCAGTCATTTGGTTGTCAAAGGAGTGTCCGGGCAGGAAAGTGGGTTAAATCTAGGGATTGCCTGGCCTTAGAGCACCAGTGCCTTGAGTTTTCAAGGCCTAGATGATCAGAGCATCAGGAACACAGAAAATAAGAAAATAAAGATAATGTACAGTCTTGAAGCACTTGCTTGGCATTTATTCAGAGACAGCCTGAATCCCTTAGAAGGTGAGTCTATAGGATAATATCTGTATATATTAAAATATACAGGAGTGAAACTGCAGCTCATATACACCCTGGGGCGTGTCTGTTTCAGGGTATTCTTCCTTTCTGGAGAATTTGTCAGCCACTTATTGAAAACAGCGTTACTTAGATCTGTACTCAGAATACTCCTTTTCATTCATTTTCTGAGAGTTCTGTGACCACATGTTCTTTGGCATTCTTTCTAATTAGCAACAGATGGGTGAAGAAACTTTAGATCCTGCACAGGATTCCATGCTGTTTGTGATGCTTTCCAAATGGCAAAACACACACAAAAAAATGGCCAAGTAACCATCTCTTAAGCAAATTTAACTTCCCCTGAACTCTGCCTAATCATGGTCATTTTTGAGACTGGGTGTATAACTGTGAAGCACGGGGCTCTGGAGAAAATGGCGACTCAAGCCCACTGAGTACCTCTGCAGCCACCCTCTCTCCTGAACACCTACAATGATGAGAAAGAAGATCATCACCATGATCCCCTCAGTCTGAGGTTTCTGTCTGTTTATAGTCACCATGGCACACTAGGAAGCAGCCGGGAGGCTCAGGGTGTAGTCCCACTTGTGTGAGCCAAGGTTGGTTCCACAGATACTCTACTTTGCTCTAACCATGGAAGAGCATCCTAAGACAACTCTTCTTTCTACCCACTGTTTTCTAGACACAAGGAGGCAAAAGTGCCCAGGAGGCAGCATAGTTTGTCATTTAGAGGGATGCACATTCTGATTTTTACAATTAAGAGGCCACCACAACTTTATTGTCCTGTGTCCCATCGTGACCATCGTCATCAGTAAGCAGGATTTTGTAACAGACGTTTAAAAGGTCAACCTTGACCCATGGAGAAATGCCAGTGGGCTGGTGAGGGCTGGTGCTGTGCATGGCTACCCACACATTCTTTGCAGCCTCTGTAAATTATGTTACTAAGAAATTCAATGCAATCGTCCTGAAGTTCCCCTGGAAACATGCATGGTGCACACTGTCCAGCATGGCCACTTCTGGGAGCCTTTCCACCCTCCTCCCCATCCATTCCAGAGACCTTGTGTCTCACTAACCAGAGAGCAGGGCTTCGCCATGCTCTTTGGTGTCTCCTAAGATGGTTTCACATCATTTCCTCAATCCTTTCTAGAACATTAAATTCTGTATTTCAGGAGAGGCCTCTCAAGTCAATAAATGTTTCCATCCAATTTTATGTCCTGTGCCCTTGTTTTCCAGGTCTGGACATTCTTCCCAGTCCTGCAAAAATATGTTGGCTAGGTCTTGAAACTCCTGGGAAATGCAGTGCTTTTCTTCTCTGATCAGGCTGAAAAAAGCAATAAATGGGTTATGAGGAACTTAACTCTGGTTGTAGACCTAGTGTTCATGGGAAGCCACATCAAGTGTGTGCTTAGCCACCTCTCTCTTCTACACCATCTTCCAGTGGAGGGGAAGGAACACAGGGCTCAGTGGGGATGGGTAGGTCACATAGATAAAGACTCAAAAATGTAGAGAAGTTTGTAGAGTCAAAATCTCCGGAGGGATAAATCCAAGTGTCCCCATACAATATATAAGGTGCCAGATTTTCCCACCAAGGCTCTGCCATTACCACAACATAGCTATTTAATTGGATGATTAACCATTTTCTCATTTAACAATGTTGAGCAAGTTCTGTCTTTCTTCCCCATTTTTTCCACCCTTCCACCAATGGTGATAAGAGACTGCCTTCACATGCCTTTCACTTTGCTGCCATTTTTTTTTTTTTTTTGAAACAGGGATTGAGCTCACGGGCACTTTACCACTTAATCACTGAGCCATGTCCCCAGCCCCCCACCCCCCTTTTTTTTTTACATTGTATTTAGAGACAGGGTCTCACGGAGTTGCTTAGGGCCTCACTAAGTTGCTGAGACTGGCTTTGAACTTGCAAACTTCCTGCCTAAGCCTCCGGAGCCGCTGGGATTACAGGTGTGGGACATTGTGCTAGGCTCCCTTGGCTTTCTGTAGAGCAATCCATTTCACTAAGAAAGGGCTACCCGTTATGCTTGTAACTACGACTTTCTCCATACATGGCTGTTTAACAAGTGGATGGCCTCTGCTTGCAAGGTGAAAGGGTATTTGACCCTTCCAACAGTGACGTAATCTTCATTGACTGTCAGAGAGTTATACAACTCCAAAGCTTAATTTTATCACTTCCTTTCTCTGTTTTCCACACTGAGTTTGCATATTGAGTTGTCTGAAATCAGACAGGGAAATAGAATTAGGGGGTACAAGACTTATGATCTGGTCATCAGTTGTGAGTGAAATATGGGGGAAACAGGATTGGACAGAGGAAGAAGTCACACTGTGAAATGGCCTGGCCCTTTGCAGGCAGCTCCATGTGAGGACTGCTCACTAGAGTACCAGGCACTAAGCCCCCAGCGCAGGCGTTTATACCACACTGGGCTCTGCCACTGAGTGTGGGTCTCCTCTGGAAGGGAGGGGCCTCATGCCATGTGTCAGGGAGTTTTAGCAGCTGAGATAGAGCCTGAAGAAGCTGATGGCTAGAGGTTGTTGGCTGTGTGGCTGGGCAGCAAGTCCTTCCTTGAAGAGGTGTTTAGAGGGCTCTGCAGTTGATAGACATACCTACAGAGCTACAGTATGACGGCCAAATCAGAAAGTGAACACATGCAGAATTCTAATATTTTAAGAGCACTCTGCATTCAAATGACACCAGTTGTTTTATTAATTCCCTTTACAACATTTTTTTTTCTCCTCCAATTTCCTACTCAGGATTACCCATTGCATTTAGTTGCCATGTCTTTTATTTCTTTTTTAATCTGACACAGCTTTCAATTTTTCTCTTTTGATACTGATTTTTTTGTAGGGCATCTTTTAATTTGGGTTTGCCAGCTATCTCCTTATGATTAAAATCACATTTTTAAGGAAATACTATATAAATAAAGTCCCCCTGTTAACTCAACAGATGATGTGCTATAATTTTTCATTTCAAGACAGCAGAAAAGTTCTATTTTCCTCACTGTACGGATAAGAAAACTGAGGTAGAGAGAGGTTAAAATGATTCAACAGTCAGGGAGAAACAGCAATGTAATCCCATTTAGCCATTCTGAAGCCTGTTTTCTCTATAAAATGTCTCCATTTCAGAAAACTGGGACTTGTATCTTCAAACTTGCTTATCAGAGGGTCCTGGGGAGTTGGTTCGACACACACACACACACACACACACACACAGCCCAAACTGTACCCGCAAGCTGCTAAAGTTATGGGCTTGAGACTCTAGGGCAGACACCTGCAACCCTCCGCCTCTGAACCATAGTCAAGTCTGTGTGGATGTGCATAGGAGATGGCCCCAGGGGCTGAGCAGGTGGGGTTCTTGACTTTGGGTGAAGGGATGTGCATGCCTGGCTGCATTCTTCATTCCTGAAGAGCAATGAAGAGTCACTGCCAGACTGGAGGTTTCTGGAGGCAAAAGGACATAGATTGTGCTCCAGGTCTGGCTTGCCCTAGAAAGTACTCCACCCCTCTGAGCCTCAGTTTATCAGTTACCAGGGGTCACAGATGCCTGTCTCCTATGCGATTTTGAATAATAGATTGGAAATTGGCAATAAGAAGGCAAATAATTAATCTGAGAAACTCTTCCTGTGTCTGCTCCTGTTTTGTGTTTTCTCTATTTAAGTTTTTACATTTCACTCAGAAAGGCAAAGGACCCAAATGCACCTCTGTACCCTGCCAGTCGGCCTACCTTCATGCCCAACCCTGAGCCCTACTGTACAACATGTCCCTGACACAGCAGGCACCACTCTACCCAGTTTTCATGTTATCCAGCTACCCCTTTATGACTACAGAGAGCTTATTTATTTTCTTTATTGAATTATTGCACTCTCTCTAGATAACCAATTGATTCTCCTACTATCTCCTACTGAATAAAAATTTAGAGATGTCTTTATTCTCAGTAAATAACACAGCACTAGCTATTGTGAGACAGACAGACAGTTAGGTTGATAGGTAGAGAGACATAGCATTTATTCTAAACTCCACATTCAATCACAAACTCCCTATGGGGAAAAACAGTCAAAATGCTATTTTCTGAGTACGAAAAGTTTGTGGTTTATCCTACACCCCCTATAGAGCTGGAAGCTTACCTCACAGCAGGCCTACATTTGATGCTGATTTTAATTTTCTGTATAAATATCACAGGTGGGTGGCATTTCCTTCTGCATTTATCTCATGTTAAGGTTCCCGCAAAGTAATTCAGCAAGTAGTCCTGACTACATCTTCACACGGGGACCATGTGAGCTGTTTAAGAAGGGGTTTTAGGGGAAGAGGAGCATCCTTCCTGATATAGGCATCTAGAAACACCAGCCAGGCCTTCACTAGCAACAGGGTGCAACAGAGAACACTGCAGCAGCATGCTCTTGCATGAGCTTCCAAGAGAACTACCCAGACTACACTCTGGACTAGGTTTGATGAGAACCCAGAGCATCAGCTAAGAGGCAGGATATTGTTTCCAGGGCCACCTCTGAATGCGCAGGTATGCAATCTGCCAACTCAACCTCTGGAAAAAAAAAAGAATGAATTTAAAAATAATTATTGAGCCATTGAGCTAGTTCAAATTTTACAATTCTTATTGTTTTAAATTATATAATCATCTTTATCATAATATAATTTATTCAATGACAAGGGTCATATTTTTTCTGATTCTACATAAAATCATAGGTATTTTAGACAATATTTTGAAACTCAAAGCTCTTCTACTTTCTAGGGATAAAAACTCTAAACATTGGCAGTATATCTCCTACTTTTAAAACAATGTTATTCCTAGATATATATCTATATCTATAATTGTACCTGTGTATAATGATTTTTAATTCGTGCACAAAACTTCATGCCTTAATACTTCATCTATTTTTATATTACACACGTTTTCTTATGACTTTAAAAATTTGTTAGAAATTTCTTTTGGACATCTCCAGTATATCTAGCTTTAGTCTAACTTATATGGCCATTTTTTATATATATAAAGTTATTTTTATTTCTGAATATTTTCTTCAAAACTCTTCCTGATTTAGTTCTTTTTTCCCTGAAATATTGCCTTTAATATGCTCAGGTGATTTCAGTATAAAATTCATTATGATGAAATATTCTAAAATCAAGAAGGAAAGAAGGAAGGAGAGAAGGGAGGGAGGAAGGAAGGTCTGAGGAAGGAAGGGAGGAAGAAGATGAAGGGAGGGGGAAATGGTAGTTAAAATACTTCTGGACAATGTTTGATGCTGGATCACTTCTAAATCCATACGTATGATCACTCAACATCTCAATTGTATGGGGGATTTAAAAGCCCATGAAACACAGAGTTAATGGATATTTGCAAAGTCAAAGTCACATTCCCTCTACTTCTGGGCCAGGAGAAAGCACCTGACTAGCTGCTAAGGGTGATCCAGGCAATAGCAACCATATAATTTTTTGTACCTTCCTTTCACCTCAGCTCAAAGAGTCTTGGGAACAAGCCAATACAGATTTTGTTTGCATTTACATATTTACTCTTCTTCCTCAATTTTGTGTCTTATAAAATACGTTCTTGCATTGTGGCCACAGTTCGATGGTCTGGAAATTTTCCGCCATTCCTTAGTTAATTAAGGCTTTCATCCTTTCTGTTGGTGTGGTTCAATACAGATACTCCATAAATGTTAGGTGAATAGACAACAATGAATGACCAGGATTGAGGCTGCCTCATCATCACTCTGTTTGTTATAATAATATTTGACCCATGATGTTGCAATCAATACCAACTCTTAAGGGTACCATATATAGATCTCCTTTCTACTTGAATTAATATGTTATAAAACAGGGACTGGGAAGTTTTATTGACGTAGGCTGCTAATTCATAGGGGAATAAATGTCCACTGAAGGGTGAAATGACAAAGCAACTTGTTATAGTTAATTTTTAAAGAGAAATATGTAGTTTTCGACTCACCTGGTTTCTTAAAATAAAATTATTCAAAAATTGGGCAGACATCTATTGATCATCTACTATATGCACAGAACTGTGCTATTTCAGGCTTCAAGAACCAATGCAAAGAGCTGAAAGGACCCACTGGCATTGGAAATGCACCTGTTCTAACTCTCCCAGAGGTGTCCTGGGTACAAGGTCTTAAGATGGAGGAAAAATTGCAATGGATAGTGCGTGCATATTTAAAACTGAATGCAATATGCATAAATGTATAAATGTACATGTTTGCTTGCACACACACTGTAGTATGCACAAAGTGGGGAACTGATTATATGCTTATATATGATTATAACTTAGTTTTTATTCTTTTCAAATCATATAAATGAAATTAAAGCACATGTTGTTTTGAATTTTCTTTTTCTTTTCTTTTTCAATCTTGTTCTCATGAAAGCTGTCCATATCATTTCAGGAAGCAGCAGTTCCCTCTTCTCTACCCCTGTGGGGCAGCCCACCCATCATGCAGCTTCTCCTTCCTACTGCTGGTGGACATTAGGTCTGAGTCTTGTTTGGAGTTATCACATGTACACTGTTATGTGTGCTGAAGCATATGGGTACCATCCTGCTGAGTGCTTCACAGTGGATCAAGTGCACATAGACTATACAAGTCTTCACATTTCCTTGAAAATGCATAAAAGTGTCATAATGTGGCTGCATGAGATTACATTATTGGTGGATTATATGAATATTTCTGCTACTGCACATTTTCATTAACACATGGGAGTATAAGACTGTTTAACTTTGTCATTGTGCTGAAAATATGGTTATAGATCAGTATGGTTCTAATTTACAATTTTCTGATTAAAAATGAATCAAAGGAGTTTTTTTTGTGTGTTTATTTATTATTTGAACAAATTATTTGCTAAATGTGTTTGCCCATTTAATGAACTGAACAGACACTTCCCTGAAGAAGAAATACAAATGGCCAACAAGGATATGAAAAATGATCAACATCAGTAGATATCTAGGAAATGCAAACTAAACTCCACTGAGATTTCATCTCACTCCAGGCAGAAGGGGAAACTCAAGAATACAAATAATAATAAATGCCAGAGAGAATGTGGGAGAAAAGGAACACTTTTAAACTGCTAGTGGGATTGTAAATGAGTACATCCTTACCAACTTTAGGGATGTTTCTCAAATGACTGGACATGGAACCACCATATGACCCAGCTGTAGCACTCCTCAGTATTTAACTTCGAGAATTAGTCATCATCCTTCAGTGAAACATGCATGCCCACCATGATAGCAGCACAGTTCACAACAGCCCAATTATGGAATCAGCCTAGGTGTTCATCAGTGGATAAATGGATTACGAGGTTTGGGTAAATATGTACAGGGAAGTTTTACTTAGCCATAAAGAAGAATAAAATCATGTAATTTGCAGGAAAATGTATGGAACTTGAGAACATTTCATCAAGCAAAATAAGCCAAACTCAGAAGTCAAGGATTGCCTTTTTCTCTTGTATGTGCTACAAAGGAAAAATGAAGTAGGAAGATTTCATGAAAGTAGAAGGGAAGCCAGTAGAATAGAGGCAAGTAAGGGGGCCAGGGAGGGGAGAAAGGGAGGGAAAGTGAGGCATCAAATGACATTGTCACTTTGTGTGCATATAAGACTATGTAGGGACTATGCCACTGTTAGGTATAATTATAATGCCCTGATAAAAGACACTTGCTAATTAATCTATTTTTTGTTTGTCTTCTGATAGATTAAAGGAAACCTGTATAGATTAAGGAATCTAGCTCATATTACTAAAATATGTATGTTATCTAACATGATAGTTACCTTTATTTAGGTATAATTAAGAAACAGGAATTGTGTGTATTTAAGACATACAAATTATTATTTTGATATATGTATACATTGAGAAATGATTACCATCACCGAGTTATTACCTATCCATCAATCACACAGTTATCTTTAAAGGTAGTTTTAATACATAAAAGATACAGGGTAACTTATTTTCCCAGCTCCACTCATTTTACTCTGGTATGTACCCAATTGCTCTTTGGTAACATTTCTTTAATATATGAGAGGTACATTCCTGCATGTGTTGAATTCGTGTCAAGGTTCTCATTTACTTTCCATTAGCTTATTTCAAAAATTGAATTATCCTAATTATTGTTAAATTTTGATACTTTCTAATGTCTATTCTACAAAGGCTTTCTATTGTTTTCCAACTGTATTTCTGCATTGACTTTAAACATCATTCAACAAATGATTATTAATCAATTATCCTATAGTAGGCACAATTATTATAGTTATTTGGGCTACATCAAACAACAAAACATACAAATTCTAGTCTTTTGGAGCTTATAATATTATGTATGGGAGTTAAGAGTCCAAAGTCATAAAATATATCACAAATGATATCAGAAGGTAAAGAGGGGTATGGATGTTATAGATAAAGAGTATGTGTTTGAGATGGAGTGTTAGAAATATTTGATTTTGAAATAATAGAGTGTAGGAGGCTTGTAATTGTCAAACTCTTGAAAATTACCTGATATTTTAATAAAGAGAAATAATTGAATATCAATATTAGGATAAAAGATTTTAACTCAATAGTCAATTTTAAATCTAGACTTATTTTTCTTCTTATTTGTGTTTTACGTTAGTACAATCAACATAGTTTTATATTTTTTTCTGTGAGGGTCTCTTAGGTCTGTTATTCTTTGATACTTATTTTTTTAAAGAAACTAAACAATTTTGTTAATTTTTTTCTTCATTTATTATTGATATGTGAAAATATATTTGTTTTTCAATTATCTATCAATCTTGCTAAACTCTTAATAAACTATCAATGTTTAAGTTGAAATAAAATTATGTAAACATCAGATACCATGTCCTGAATTTGTTTCAATTCAATTCTGACATCATTCCTTCATTTATTTATTCACGGTTTCTCATGCTTCCTAAGACCTTCTATTAAGTTAAAAGTCAGTTTTAAGAGCACATGCCTACTTTCATTTCTAAAGTCTAACAGAAACATTTCAATAGTTCATGTTAGATAACATGAATACTATACTTTTTTCAGCTTAAAATTTTACCTCTGATATAATCAGGGATCTTCAGAAAAACATAACAAATGCTCTCTTTCTCTCTCTGTTTGGAAAAATGGGGGGGCAGGGAATGTTTAGAGATACTCTAAGGAATTTAAATGTATAATTATGGGGTCTTAGGAGTCTGATGAATGTAGGACAGACTAGCAACTGGAGACCTCTGGGACTTTGGTTTTACCATTCAAGTATAGAGGCAGAATTTTCTCTCTGTTCAGGGACTTCCGTCTTTTTTTCTTAATTCCTACAACTGACTGAGTGAATCCCATGCACCTTATAAAGAATAATCTGCTTTACTCAAACTTTACTGATTTAAATCATAATTACGTCTGTAAAAAAAAAAAATCCCAACAACACCTAGACCTGTGTTTGACCCAAGTATCTGAGCACCATGACTTTACCAAGAATACACAGAAAACTGACCATCAAGTCACTACCCCTAGTTGAGAATTGTTATCATGAAATATAAGGAACTTCATGAAATGCTTTCTCTGCATCTCTTTAGATAAGATTACATTTTTATTACTCTGAATATATGATAAATTTTGTTAATGTACTTTCTAATGCTAACTCAAAGTTGGATTCCAGGATAAACTCACATTGTTAATGAGAAAGGTAGATGGATACAGAGATTTGGCTTGCCAACATTTTAGCTTGGACTTTTGCCTCATATTTAATTAGTAGCATTTTCCAGTAAGATTTCATTTCTTATCTGTTCTTTTGGATTTTTACAAAAGGTAATATATAAAACTCATGAAATGAGATGAGAAATAGTAATACTTCAGTTTTTTCTTTCCTCTGGAAGTGTTTATATTAATTAATATATTTTCAAAAATCTGAGATAATTTTCTGATGGGGACATGCAGGTCTGGAGTTTCCTGCCTTGGAAGAATGTTAACTGCTCCTTCTCTTACCTCAGTATTATCATACTCTTGAAGTTTTATATTAAACATTGAGTTAAAATGTTATAATTTTACATTGATTTTCATTTTGTTTCTATCTCATATGTATCCTAATTTATTGGCATGAGGTATTTTAATATTCCTGAAACATCTCGATTGGTTCTGTGACATTAGTAGAAAATTAGGTGATGACTAGATAAACTACATTGTTTCCCATCCCTCAATTGGTGGAAGAAAGATGGGGAGTCAATGCTGGGCTCCAGGTCTGGTGCAGTCCATTAATTCCATGAATGCCATGCCCTGACCTTCTCTCAGAGCCCTCTGGGAACAAACACTGAACTTGCTGTGCCACAACTAGTTTCTTCCCCCAGAGGAGCTCATTGTGATCATGAGCACCTTCAATGAAGCTCCATGGGTTTAAAGTGAATTGGTTGAAACAGTTTCTTTTTCTGAAACTTATTTCAAAATCAGCTTTGGTTCCTTCTTCAAATTCTTTTGCCTCCCTGGGGTGCCTAAGAAGCTCCTGCAATTATCCTCATTGGTGAGGGGCAGATGTCCATGGGCTGTGTTTCCATGTTTTTTTTTTAATTATTTAATTGATTTTACTTTTTTAAATACACGACAGCGGAATGCATTACAATTCTTATTACACATATAGAACGCAATTTTTTATATCTCCGTTTGTATATAAAGTAGGTTGACACCCAATTCATGTCTTCATACATGTACTTTGGATAATGATGTCTATCACATCCCACCATCCTTGCTACTCCCCTACCTCCTCCCTTTCTCTCCCTCCCCTCTTTTCTGTCTAGAATTCATCTATTCCTCCCATGTTCCCCCTCTCTACCCCACTATGAGTCAGCCTCCTTATATCAGAGAAAACATTCAGCATTTATTTTTGGGGGATTGGCTAACTTCACTTAATATTGTCTTCTCCAACGCCATCCATTTATCTGCAAATGCCATGATTTTATTCTCTTTTATTGTTGAGTAAAATTTCATTGTGTAGATATGCCACATTTTTTTATCCATTCATCCACTGAAGGGCATCTAGGTTGACTCCACAGTTTAGCTATTATTGTGAATTGTGCATGTTTCCCTGTTAAAGAGGAATGCATTTTCCAACCCCATCTGAATTTCCCTCAGTCCTCAAGCCTGCTGCCCTACAATAAGCATGGGGGCATCAAAGCTGGCATCCACTTTGCAGGAATTCTACAGCAGGCTCATCAAAGGGCTGGGTCAACATTCTCAATATCAGGGCTGGATTCTGTCTCGTTTGTTCTTCCTGCATAAGAGGAATGGACATAAGAGTGTCAGGGATGTAGAAGATACTTAACATATATTTGAAGAAAGACGGAGGGCGTGGGCATGCCTCATACACAGCATGAACCCCTTATGGGCCCACGGACATTGCTGAGAGGAAAGCTTCAGCAAGCTTCCTGATCTGGATTTTAGAGTAGTATTGAATCCAGACTGCCAGCAATGAAACAGAGGTGGGCTTGAATTTCTCCTTTCAGCCTTAGTGCGCATTTCTAGAATATTCAAAATCCAGAGAAGGGGGATTGATAGATTAATTTTTGTCCTCAAATACTAAAAAAATTCCAAGTTAGGCATGAAGGTCATAAAAGCAGGTGAATTCATTATGGCAAACCATGTGGCACATTTGGGATATAGAGCAATGAAAGTCTGCTAGCCATTGGCTCAGGAAAGTCTTTCTCAAGCACATTGGTACTTGTTCTGGTATCAACACTGGTATCCTGAAAATCAGCATCAGAATTAAGATCACAGGGCTATTTGGTATACAATTAAGACAAGTAATTAACTGCATCTCACTCGTACTTTACCTTGTATGAACATTCACACAATTTTTTGAAAAGCATATATCTTATTATTGCTTATAAAAATAGTAACCCAGAAGGGGTCCATATTTCTCAAAAACCAAAACACAAAGCCTTAATCAGATAATTTCTGAGGCAGTGGCATAAACATTCTGTGGCCTGGAATGCAATAGAAAAGATACATACTCTGCAGCCTGTGGTGTGGACATTCTGCATGTGCGTGCCAAATTCCCTGAATATGTAGTGTGTAACTTGGACAGTGTACCAAATATCTCCAGGCTTAGTTTTCACTTTTTTTAATGCTTCAAATGTAACTCACCTCTTCCAGTGGAAATATCAGGGCTTAAAGTAATGAGCTAACTAACCCGTGGTAAGAGTGCCGTATAGAGAACTCAGCAGGTGCAAGTGCATCTCGGGAGGATCTATGCAAATTCCAATCAGAAGTCATGTCTGACCTCTGTTTAAAGAAGAACTGAAGCACAGAGCCATGACAGGGAGTGAACCAAGGCACTGACAGGAGAGGTGACAAGCTCTCTATTTACCTGCTGACACTGTTTTTCCAAGGGTCATCCAAGCACCACTTGCACCCATCCGAACTACCTTTGGACAGTTAAAGATGAGTGAGTATCCTTAATCTCCTCTACATACCTCAAGCCTCCCACACAGAAAAGCTGAATATTTTCAGGAAAGTGTTCCATGTGATTGGAGCACACAGAGCACATGAGACTGCGGGGCTTCAAGAGACACAAGGGCAACCTGTGTCATGACGGGGGAAGCTGGTTATCATACAAGACTTGGAGAGTTACCTAAGCTGTTCTGAAGTCAGGAGTGCAGGATTTTATGAAAATTCAGAATTGAGCAAAAGCATATTTAGGGACTCTGTGCATTCATAATAGAGTGAATAGAGTGATAATTCACTTAGATTACAAAGAGAAGAAGCACATGTGCCCAGATACCCATGACAAAGGAAGTACCCTTGGCCGGGGCTTGTGTCCTGCATTTGTTTTATTTTCAGTTACAGTATGCAGGGCTCATTGGCTCAGTTAAACATACGGACCTGTATTGAATTCCAACAGGCAGCAGTTTCTCTTCTTGGCAGTGGAAATTGGAAAATTGAATTTTCCTCTGCATTCTAATCTGATTCAAAATTTATTTTGTGTTTTGGCCCTTTATATAATTATTGCCATCATCATTATTTAGCAACTGTTGCTTAATCTATTAATGAGTAATGGACATTCCCAATGCTGGTGATCTGTGAGGTCTATTAAGGATAATTATGGCCAGACGTAGGTGCAGGGAACAGGAGCAAGGCTCCACACCTGCAGAACAGCCAGCTGGAGTTCCCAGACTCCAGCGCCTGCAGGGGGTGGGATAAAGAGGGCGACACCGGGTCAGGACCCTGAAGATCAGCGTGCTCAGTCTTGGTCTTTAATCTATGTAGCTGTATTACTTCAGAAAAGCCTTGGCTTTAGTTACCACATCTGCAGTATTCAGTCTTAGGAGCAACAAGAATCACATATCTTAACAGTCTCTTCCAGCTCAAATCCTCATAAATGTAACCAAACAGAACAGGATTTTTATGATAGTGAAATTTCCCTGGCCCGTGACTTTCTTGTGTGTGAGTGCCAGCAGTCTCCAGACTGAGCTTGCCTTTTAATTATTGTACTAACTCCTAGTGCTTCAGGGTCCCTAAATCTGTAGAGCCAAAATACATTGTGCAGATCTTCCAGTCCACGCTGCCCAAAATGAATAGAACTGACTTTGGAAAGCACCTATCCTTCTCTTTGGGACAGGATGCCCAATTAAGTTTGGATTTTTAGATTTAAAAAAAATAATGAATGATATCTCAAGTTTTGCACAATCCATTGCAGATTTTATGAAGCCCTGTTCTTCTTATTTCCAAATAGAGTGATGGCCCCTAAAATCCCACCCTTGGCTTCCTTCTTCCGCCCACTTGTTTCTCCCCAGGAAAAAAAGGTGAGTCACTGAACTTATGCCTTTGAGACGAGGCACTGTTGATGGGGCACAACTTTTCTGCTGTCTCATGTGGGCTCCAGGCCCCAGTGCTCCCTGCTGTCTACCCACGTGGTTATCTTAGGGATGCAGACACTCTGCTGTGTAGCTCTATTGCCTGGCATGGACCTCGAAGTACTTAGAAGCAGTGCTTAGCAGCCTTTCTGAGGAACATTGTCCATTAATTCTTCTAATAAGAAAGTTTGCCACTTTTATGTTTATGTTTATTAAAACATTGATTTATGTTTACAAATCAGTGATTTGTTTTTTGTGGTATTTCCATACACGCATGTGAGATGCCTCGTCTTCCTCATCCTTACTACCCCCTCATATCACCTCCCCTCCCAACCTCCAATCCCTTGTGCTTTGCTAAAACTTCCCCTTTACCTTTCATGTTGTCTTTTCCTTTTTCTCTTCAGATTCCACAGAGGAGAGATGGCATATGACATTTGCCTTTTCTATTGTTTAACATGATGATCTCCAGTTCCTTCTGGTTTTTTGAAAGTAGCATGATTTCATTCTTCTTCTGGCTGAATAGTTCATACTGTGTAAATTTACCACAGTTTTTTTTAACCTGTTCATCTAGTGAGGAACATCTAGACCTATGGCTTAACTTGGCTATTGTGAGAGGCGCTGAGATACACATGCAGGTATTTCTCTTGTATGCTGACTTTGATTCCCTCAGGTATATACAGGAGCCATTTGGCTGGATCCTGGGGGGTGTTTTGTCTTGATTTTTTTTTAGGAAACAAAATATTTGAATTTATCCTTCTTGGTGAGTTATTTGGAGACTGAAATGATATGAAACTTCATAAACTGAAATGAACAAGAAGCCAAATGCACCAGGCATGTCTCAGCTTTGCTTGTTTTGAATGCTATGTGTATTCAGGTGAACAAAGCATTTCTGTTTCATAAAATAAGGCATGTAAAGCAGGACAATAAACCGTTGTGCTTTCCCAAGTGTAACATCTCACAATAAATAAAGGGCTGAATTGAGCTGATAAACCACCCAGTTGCACAGAGTAGATGATGTATTCCATCACTAACATAATGACACCATGATAGAACACATTAATACTTCTCAGGGCCTGGATATGCAGAAAAAATATTTAAAATAGCCATTATTTGTTTGCTTTGGGGAATTCAATTAATTAACAAATAAATAAAAATGTTTCATTTAGGAAAATTGCTCTCTAATACAATAGTTACTCAAATGATTTATCTTGTACCTACTGAAAATTAAGTGACCAAGCTCACTTTGCCAAGGCAGGACCTCCATAATACTATCTTTATAACTGTCAATAAGGTCTGTGACTAAGATGGCCAAGCAAGCCATCCTGTACCCACTCCATACTCTCAAGTGCTTACCTGCCCCACATGGCCCTGAGAGTGGGTACATCCTTATTACCTGTCCTGGTCCCCACTCCTGGCAAGGATCATGGGATGAAAATGTAAATTTTGACTCAAAATTTAATTTAAAATATGAAAACAAAACAAAAAATGCAATAAAATTTAAGTCAAAGTAAATATTTGATAGTCATGATTGTGATAGCTGAGATTTTCTTTTCATTACACTGATGAGCATTTCACAGTATTGAAAAGCATCTGGAAAATGTTTTCTAAAAAAATAAACTATAAAATCTTTCATTTGCTTTCTTTAATAATTATACCAATTTTATGCTTTTTGAGCCATTTGACATATTATTGATCATTCAAATTAGAAATAAAGGCTAATTTTATCCAAGCATTTACAAATTACTCAAAGCAAGAATACTTTTGCCATTATTCATCTATAGAAAGGAAAAGAGGAAAAAGAGGAAAGAAAGAGAGGAAGGGAGAGAAGGAGGTAGGGAAGAAAGATGGAAGAATGAAAAGAGGGTACAGGAAGGAGAAAAGGAAAAATGAGAACAAAAGAGAAAGTAAAAAGAAAAAAGAGGAAGAGGGAAAGGAAAAGAGAAAGAGAACAAATGGTTAAACAGAAGAAAGGAAGAAAGGAGGAGAAAAGGGAGGAAAAGAGAAAGGAGAGAGAAAAAGATACATTCTTTAGTCTTTTAATACAGAGCCATAGTACTTCCATCCCCCAATGTAAACATTTTCATGAAGCCAATGCCCTTGTAAATGGTTACTGTTTTCCTTTATAGTTGGTGCTTGACTGTACTGTATGAAATAAATACTTCCTTCAAGGATAGTATTGGAGTGAGCCCTTGGCTTACAATGTGATGCCGTAAGAACTGGGACACAGGCCCGTCCTGTGGAACTTGCATTCTAGAGAGACAAAAAGATTAAAAGCAAGTAAAGACATGTGCATTTTTATTATAACGTTGTGAGAAATGTTATCAAAGGCATAAACAGAATAATGTGATTGAAATGCATGTGGAAGGTCAGAATTGAAGACTGTTCAAGAGCACGTCTGTGAAGGGAAACCTGAGGGATGAATGGTTCAGCCAGGGGACAGGAGAGAAGGGAGCTCTAGGCAGGAAGGACACCCATGCTGCGTGGAGCCTGGGCTGCAAGGGCTCAGTCAGCTCACCACAGAGGAAGCTGGAAGCAGCCTGCAAGCCAGTGCATTGAAAGACCCTGGAGCTGGGTCAGAAACAAGCTGTGAAATACTTTTAGAGCATTAAGTTTTATGTTACTTATTATATTGGAGAGTCTTTTAAATTATTCAAGTAGGGAGCACCACTATCAACTTTGCATTTAGGAAGAATGTTGATTAGAAATCATAAGACAATAGAAGAGAAAAAAGGAGAAGGGGTAGGAGACAAGCACAGTCCCAGGGAGGGTGTGGGCCACAGAAAGACAAGGACAAGGGTGAAACAGGACCTCTTGGATCTCCCTTCATTCCAGATGAGTCCCACAGAGGCAGTGAGTCTGAGCTCTGTAGCCTGGGCTCCTGGTGGGCAGCCAGGAAAGGGCTGCTGCAGGATTCTGAATCCCAAAGGTCAAATTTCTCCTTATCCTTTCCAGCTAATAATATTTTGCATCACATTCTTGTAAATACATAACAACTCTTCTAATGATAAATATATTTTATAAATTGAGGAACATGCAAGAAAATTGAATACAAAGTTTGCAAACTGCAACACAACACATTTGAGTATATATATATCTTTTCCTTTCCCTGAGAATAAAAAGATGCTTAAACCAAGTATTATGCTCCATAAATAAATTCTGCCAAAGGTAAGTGTTGTTTTCATCTGAGTTCATAATTTCTTGATACAAGCCTGCCTTTCGGAAAATTCCATGTTTAATTTTGGTTTTATTTTATATTCATCATCATGTCCTATTATCTTTTAAATGTGGAATGAAAAGCAACAAAATCACTAAGCTTCTGAATTTGAAATCATCAATTATCTAACCCTTTGTTCTCTTCAAGAGGGAGTTCACAGGAAAGGTCATGTGAGTGACAGGGACTGACTGTTCCAAAGTTACTCATTGCTACTTACCTGGTGACAGCAATGAGAGGTTCCAAGTTGATGAATGCAATGAACACATGAAAATTTAGGTAAGTGGCCAAGAATGAGCTTTGAAATAAGCTTTGCAACCTTCGTCAGCTTTGCTCAAACTTGAATGAGGATAGAATAACAAATTGAAGACATGTTTATAAGAAAATGTATGATCCCCCGTAGACCAGCATCAGGGGCAAAAGAGAAATTGCAGACTATGAAGGTAGGAGACTAGGAATTTTGTTTTCTTAATCCTTTTCCTTTTAGAAGTTACTTAAACACAAATTGAAAGTTTAAATTATCAACACTTCAATGTTTCTTGTTTACTGTACACATTTATGAAGATGTTAACACGTAATAAAAGTGTGCATACCTCATATTCCACAGTAAGTGTTCAGTTCAGTCATTCTTTATTATGCCCTTTATTGTTCTCATAAAATCTGGAGGTTAAAGAACACACTACTTTGGAGGCGATTAGAGATAGGTATGCTGTCATGTGGATGTATCTGACTGTCACAAATGAGATCAGATGAGGATGATGGAAACCTTGTAAAGAGACATCTGGACACAGGCTGTTTTAGCGAGGCTAGTATCTGCCCAGAGTACATTCCATACATGGGAATCAGAGGGAAACAGAGATGGTATAAAAGGGTAGGCTCTTATTCAGGGTGGATCTTTATCAGCTATTAGACCATAAAATAACAACCACTCACTCACTTTTACCACCTGGGTCAAATTCCAAAGCAGGAAATATTAAAGAACACCGAGCCTCTAGGAGCCCAATTAGATGGTTTCAGGGGGTTTTATTTGTTAAGCAAGAATTAGGTAGGAGAGAGAAAAGGGAATAGTGTGTGTTAAATATCAACAATAAAACCACAACAGCCATTTTTCTTCAAAGAACCCACTGCTGGATTTGTATGATGCTCAGAGGCTGAGCACCTGGGGCAGGGAGGGGTTAGCACAGGACTGTAATCTCTTTGGAGGATCCATCCATTGATGGCTTTATAACATGAATGAACTATTGGGAGGTGGTGGAAACTAGAGGTGGCCCTCGTTGAAGGAAGTGGGTCCTTGGGGGCATGCCTTAGAGGACTGTATCTTGTCCCCTGCCCCTTCCTTTTCTCTCTCTGCTTCCTGGCCACCATGGGTGAGAAACTTTGCCCTGACATGCCTTCCACCATGATATGCTGCCTCATCATCACCGCCCAGAAACAATGGGGCCAGCTGACCCTGGGTGGAAACCTCTGAAACTGAAAATAAAAGGAATCTTTTCTCCTGTATGTGTCTCAGGTATTTTGTCCTAGCAGCAGAAGCTGATTAACCCAAGTTGAACCCTGATCAACATAAGCAGGAAGGGTCCAGGGTTTTCCATGTTTTCCATGTAAGGAACATGTTTTCCATGTAAGGAACCAATTCCAAGCTTGGACTGACTATATAATTATGAAACCTGTAGTAAGGACACACTCATAGAACCAATGATGAAAGATGTAAATGGAGAAATAAAACTAAAAATTGATAGAATTTAAATTGATTCCTCATTAAAAATCTGCCATAAATCTGTAGCAAACAACATTACTTCATAATGAAATAATATAAATAAATAATATAAATATTTCTATTAAGTACAAGAACAAATGAGCATTTACATTACCAATAAAACTACCAAACATTTCACTGGAGACTGTGGGTAAAGTCGTGACATCAAGAAAAGAAATCCGAAGTACAAAACATTATTACACCTGCTCACATAATATCTTAGAGAATTAATTTAAGTAGGATAATACATAAAAAGATTTGGATTTCCCCAAACATAGATCTTGAAATAAGACTAGAGTGCACACAGTTTAATTGGGAGATGATCCCAAGAACTAGCTGCACAGAGAAGTCGAGAACACAATGTGAAGCTGTCAGAATGGCTGCTGCTAAGGTGGATGTGGGCTCCTTCCCGAGGGTTGTCTAGAATTAAGTTCCAAAGAGCCCATGCAGGAGACCGGAGCCTGGGTGCATCAACTCCCCCGTGTAGGTCAAGAGGTGCCCTGAAGTTGTTACCTGACATGCTGCCAAGACAGGTTGAAGCCATCCACCTTTGACTGGCAACACCGCATCTGAAGACTCCTGGATCTGCTTAGGATGGGTGAGCCTGGGGCAGGCAGCAGGAAGTGAGACCAATCCCACAGGAGACACTGCAAGGACAGATCCTCTGGGGTCTCACACAGTCCAAATGTCAGATGACTTTATTAGTCGTGGTAGAGATTTGTCTATGAACAAAGATGGTATCTGCTGCTGTTGTTTCCTACACACCTGTTTTCTCCTCCTTACCAAGCTGTGGGAAATGCAATAGATTTCTTTACCTGAAGCAGTGTTTGCCCCACTCTCCCCATTCCTTTACCCCAAGGTGACACTTTGCCTGGATAGATCCTAAACCCTGTCCATGTTTTCAGGCTCCACACCAACTGTGCATTTCAGGATACCTTCATGTGTCCCCAATTGAAAGCCATGCTCCTGTCGATTGCTCTGACACGTGATACAGCTGGTCTCTCCACACTGTGCTAGAATGAGCTGTTCCCTTATTTATCAGAGGGACCGTTAGAAATTTTGGGACCAAGTCCTACATACTTCATTGTTATACAGCACTGGCTGAATAACTCTATGGTGCTGTTAAAAATGAAAATAGATGCAGAGCCCCTCTTTAAAAGTCAGGGGGGAGTGCTGCTAATGACACTGGGGTCTGACTTTTTTTGTCATTTCCTTCCATGTTTCTGTCCGAATTTGTCATGCTCTTTTTTTTACTTGATCCTTAATACCATTATAAGTAAAGAAAAAGTGTAACATTGAATTATTACAATAGAATTATTATTTTTATATTGTGTGAATATCATGCTTAATGCAACTGTAAGAGCATTAATTTATATGTGTAATTTGTAAAATTGCACAATCTATATTTCCTGACTTGCACGTACCCTGTAATTCATTCTCTTAAGAATGCTGTAACACAGCACAAAACAAACCCGACAGCTTTTATTCGACTTCACCTGCATACATTCTGCCAAAATTCTCAACATTGTAGCTTAGTGATGAGGAGGGAAGATGGGGAGAGAAGGTGGTGCTTTCCTTCCTCACGAATCCTCATGTCAGCTTAGTGGTTGGCTAATACAAGGAAGTGGCCGGGGAAGAAAGGAAGTGGTCCAGGTTCATGGTCATTTAGTGTTCTGGTGCTCTGCTGCCTTCTAATCCCTTAAGGCTTGGGTTTGAATGGAAAGCATGGCTTCTGGCTTGTCATCACATCACTGAGCCCAGAAGTAGGACTCTTGCCTTAGTCTTGCCCTGAGTCTTGCTGCACTCTGAAGGTTGGTGCCACTGAACATGATGCTAAGGGGCTTCATGGGCAGGACCATGAAGATAAAGCTTAGTTCCTGCTCATACACATGTTCCATTGTCCCTCCGACTTCACTCACAAAATGGAGCTCAAAGTTAAGCTTATTAACAACCTAGTACAGCCACAGCACCACAGTAAGCCCTTCACAGGCCCTTTGAGCAGAGGGAATAGTCCTTGAGGGCTCAGCGCTCTCGTTCCCATTCCCACTGGAGCCGTGTTTGACCAGGGCAGTTGTTCCTCTCTCACCTTGATTAGTGGGTGCTCTCTGCTATGGTAAGTGAAACTGGACAATTGCCTTTTTCCTCTTGTTTGCTTTTCCATATCTAAACAATTGGTATTTAAATAGCCATTTTAACTCATCTCCAAAAAGCATTGGCAGAAATTGGCAGAGCTCATTAAGAAAGTCATCATTTTCTGAGATTTTCACAAAAGGGTTGCTCAATTGAACACAGAACTTGCTCAACCATTTCTGTATGTTTCTTTGTTCTGATATTGTTGCAGTACAATGTAAGTTTGGGACTTTCTATGTAATAATATGCAATTAAATTTATTTACCTTCAATTGAAAAATTATAAAGAATGATGCCCTAAAATATACCAAGTTCCTTCAATCTCTAAGCCTTCATCATCTTCTATATATTATGAGGATCTAATTAATACACATTTTAGAAAATGGCTATGATGATCACATTTCACACTATGAAAGCTACAAACCTAATGATTGACTCATGGAAAATGCTCACCTGGTAGGTGTGTGCAGGGATCATGGGGGAATGCAGAGTGAAATAGGCAGTGTCCTTACTCTTAAGTAGTTTCTAATTTCAAATCTGGCTAGTGAAAGTGATGGCATTAATTGTGTGGTGACCCGAAGCATCTGGAGTGAGTTGATATAGTTTTACACAAAGGGTTCATCCCTGAAAGTAGCTATGGTGTGTTTGTATATGGAAGTCTGCTCTGATGCCTCTTCTTGCCAGGCACTGTCTTAAGTACTGAGGGCACACGAGTGCAATAGAGAAATTCCCTGTCATCGTGTACAATAACTACATTATAGAAAGCATATTTATAATCTATAAAGCTAATAGAATAATATGTACTGCCCTCAGGTTTTCCCATGTAGTTAAATGAAATGTCTTGGGCAAAAACTCTTTATAAACTGATCTGTTTTCAAACGCTAATTGATCATTTACTATTTGTCTATCAACTATTTTGTAATATAATACAATATGCTTCCCTTTAAGAGCTCAAATGCTGTGAACACAAAGGGTGAATATGTAAATAAAAAATTCCTGCAGAGTGAGATAAACAAAGTACCAAATGCATCGACAAGTTCAATAAAGGAATATCTAGTGTGTTCTAAAGGGAGTTGAATCCTGAAATGCTTGACAAAGTTTTTTGATATTTGAACAGAGCTTGGAGGAAGGTTTGCCCAAAGCACCAAAAGGGAAGTATCAGAGACAGAGGAAACATTGTGAAGAAGGTTGTGTGTGTGTGTGTGTGTGTGTGTGTTGTGTGTGCGTGCACACAAATGCACACACATGCAGAGATTCCAGATAGAGCAGTACAGCAAAAACTGGAAAACTATTTTAAAAATAAAGAAACAAGGAATCACTCTCCAAATGTGCTGAAAACCTATCCATGGGAAGAATGTTGCATTGTACAACTATCTCCTTATAAAATAAAATTGCTCTCTATTCTCTAATTTGACCAGCATTCGTTGAGCATCTAACACGTCAGAAGCCCTGTGGATGTTGGAGTACTGGGATAAATGAGCATTGATTTCAGCTACCCTAACATCTACCGGTGAGAGAAATAAACAATTAAAACGAAATGTGGCATTTTTGAAAATATTACATACATTGTTCAGATTAAAGAAGAGCAGAAATGAGAGTGTCTTCAGAGAAAACTGCATCCAGGGTTTTGAAGATATCTCGAATCCACGCTCTGCTTCTTTTGAGGAATCATTTTACTTCTCTTCATCTTCCAGGAAGCAAGATTGTATAAGGAAAAAACAGATACTTTAATCAAACATCAGTTAGAAAGGCTTGGGGACATCTCTGGTCAGCTGAGTTTGAGCATCTGCAGAGATCAGCATCCACCACTGTGTCCATGGAGACATGGTCCCTGAGCCACGGGCCCTGCAGGTGTGAGGGGAAACAAGGGAATCTCCCCATTCCCAGCAGATCTGGCACAGGTTCTACTAGGAGTGTGCTCAGGAGGACACTGGTTAAGGGAAGGATGAGGGTCAGTGAGATGGCTTTTAAACTAAGTTTTAAGTTTACCATGGACTTGAAACAAGGGAGGAGAGGGACAGGGAGAATGGGATGTAGGAAGAGAGAGCAGCGTGTACAGAAGGACAAAAGAGGACACACCTTGATCAGCTCCAACGACTGAAGTAGGGCCGGAAATAAGATGAAAACTTGTGCTGAGGACAAGCTGAGCAATTCCAGAATGAAGCATCGTGGGACATGATCAATGTGTCTCCCCCAAACTAATGCAGGATGAAGGTAAGATAGTAATGATGATATGGTTTATTAATATTGCCATTTCAAATATGCAATTTATTAGTATTTTACTAAATGCACTCTTCTCAAATATTAATCATATTTTATGGCAATGCCTTGATCTTAAATAGCAAAACTATTAAGAAAAGAAAGCTTATTAATATTAATCATGATTCGTTTTAGGCCTTGTGTGCATAGGATTACAAATTGCATCAGAGGATCTCATTCATGTGCCCTTTAGTTACAACTCATCCTCCTTGGATCGCAGTGGGAGCAGAGCTGGGTATGGGTAATCGTCAGTGAAACACCTCCAACACTGCACAATGCCAGTCACTAGTCCTGGAGTTCTTCTCTTCTTTTCTCATCTTCCAACTCTGCTCCACTTTTCAGACCCAGTTCAAACTTATCCTCACTGTGAATTTAATCTTCGTGCTCTTCTCTAATCCTCAGGTAGAATAAGTGGCCCTTCCTCCTACACTTCCTTAGTGGTGCTTAATGTGATGGTTTCTAATTCCTTAGGTGTATTTTATCACTGAGGAGAGCTTTCTGGACACTCTAGCCATGCTAATACATCTCTGGATCCTTAACAGGGCAGAATCTAGAATATATTTGCACTGTATCTAAATTTTTGAAAATTTATAATGAACAAAGGAATCAATTTTGTTCTGACTCTAATGATTTGAACACACACACGTGCATATACTATGTACAGAGTATGTTTATAGTTTGACAGAGGCAGCTTGAACTCCCACACCCTACACTGCTGTAAGTTGCAGAGCAGGCTGAATGAATGTGAGCTGCAGGGTAGCCTGGACACTTGACCCTCACCTATCTGGCTCCTTATCGCTTGTTTGCCTCAAGTCTGAACACTCAAACCCCACTCAAGGCTGAACACTCAACCCCACTCAAGGCTGAACACTCAACCCCACCCAAGGCTGAACACTTGACCCCCACCTGGCTGGTGCAACGGAAACCCACATCTGACCCCTGCCCCGTCTGCCTGAAGGCAGAAGATGACACCCTTAGCAACCACTGTGTGATCCAAACACTGTACGCCCACAAGGCAGCTTGCAGACCCAGAGACCCCATTAGATTTTGGCTATAAAAACTCTCTCCTGCACCCTCCCTCTCTCTTTTCTCTCTCTCACTCTTTCTTCTTTCTCTCTCACTCTCTTTTCTCTCTCTCACTCTCACTATCCCTCTCACTCTCTTTCTCTTTCTTCTCTTTCTCTCTCTTATGCTTCCCCCCCTCTGTCTCTCTCGCTTTGCCCCCCTCCCACTCTCCCTCCCTCTCTGTTTCCCCGCTCTCTCTCTCTCTCGGTTTCTCTCTTCCTTCTCTGTTAATCAGACACTACCACAATAAAGATCTCTTGGTCACTCTGAGTGCCGTGGTCACTTTGCTCTCAACTCCTACTACCTCACTGTAGGTGGGAATGCAGCAGACTGTTCTCAGGGCTGTGAGATGACGAAACCACGCATGCCCCTGACAGATCCAGAGTTAGCCAGAAGGAGTGGAAGATGGGCTACCTCCAGCAAATCAGGGACAGAGTTGGTAGAAGCTGGTTTTCAGTTTTGCTGAAACTCTGTGTATCTCTGGCTGTCCCTCCTGCTGACTGATGCATCTCCCTCTAGGCCTTTTCAACCAGTAAAATCACCAGATCCCCACCCTGGGCTGGGGGGCCTAAGGGAATATCAGATGACAGGCACCTCCTCAGGCAGTGAGCACTGTCACACCTCTAACCTGCTCCCTCTCCTGTCCTAAGCGGCTGCCTCTACTGGAGGAAGCCTGGACACTTTGTTTCTCACTTCCTGCATCTCAGCTCTGGTACATGTTTCCAGGGAAAAGTGGGTCCTTCTGCTACTCGAACCCATTCTGTGGTTCTGGCTCAGGTAGGCCCTGTTCATGCAGCCCCCTGATGTTTAAGAAGATGATTGTGCCTGTACCCACTTTTAATAGTTGCATGTAGCAACTTTCTCTACGCTGCAAACTCCTCTGCCCTACCTCTCAGGGACGCTCCCAAATAACATTTTGTAAGCTTTTGCAGATCTTAATAAGAACAACGCTTTTGTAGGTCAAAAAGAGGCCCCCATCAACCTGGCTAGACCAGGGCACAGGACAGCAAGGCAGTGCCTGAGGGTCTGTTTGCACTGACCTAGTAGGAGGAGGGAACCTGTCTTTCCCTTCCTGTCCCTCCTGTCAGTTCTGAGAGTGGCCCAGAGGAACTGCTTGGGGGTCTCTTATCTCACATGAAGACCTTCTTCAAGGCCAGGGTTACTTAGGTTGTCTGTGTCCCTCACTTCTCCAGGGACCTTACCCATCTACACTTAGAACAAACAACTGTCAATGGCAGGCTGTTAATAAAACCTGAATACATCTGTACAGAAGAACCTGTTTTGGAAATTGCTTCATATGATCTTTGGTGAGCTTTGAGAATATCCGGACATTGACTTCCCATGACTGAAACTTCGTCTCCTGACTCCGTTCTTTTTCAGCCTGAAGTTCACATTTGCAAATCTGTCATCATGAGTCCCACAATGGCCACATTTCAGAGTTTCCTTTTGTTTTCTTTCTTTCTTTTAGACTATGATATCTGCAGCTCTTTCTGACAAGCTAAAATTGGAAGTGTTAATGAACTCAAAACTCTGTTCTTGTTAAGGTGGACATTTATAACTCCAGACACATTCGCAAGGAAAACAATAACCCTCTAATTTATTTTGATTTTCTTTTTTATAACATGTCATGTTACTATATAAAAGTAATGATAATTATGTTGGGCTTTACAAAGTTTAAACAAATTTGAAAACAATTTAAAATTTTAATTAATCAGTGAGAGGTATACAGTAATTGTAATTTAGCACACAGTTCCTTCTAATATTTTACAAGTGTAATTTACTGTGTTTTTATTAAATACCTGCTAGGAAGGCATTTGGGATATATTAGTAAACAAAACAGACACAAATCCCTATCTTTTTGCAGCTTATATCCTATTGAAGGAGAAATACAATGAACATTTTATATATGTAAATATGGTCACATATTAAATTGTGATAAGTGCTATGGAAAATTTTGTAATTAAATTTCAGGGGATGGACCACTCTGTAGTGCTATGAACTGCCAAGAGGTCTGCATGGGAGGAAAGGAGGGTGGCTCTGAGTTCATGGCCAGCCAGGAACTGAGACCTTCTGTCCAACCACTTGAAGGAACTGGATCCTAGGACTGTCACATCAAATCAGGAAAAGTCCCCCAGTCCAGTACTCAGGTAAGACACTGGCCCTGTACCATACTTGTGCTGTAGAACTGGGAGGGATGATGAATAGATGTCCAGTTAGCCAGGCCTGACTTCTTATCCCACAGACACTGAGGGGATGACTGTGTGCTGCTTGAAGCTGCTGAGTGTTGTGGTAGCATTTAGTGCACCAGTAAACCAGTAAATAACTAATATATGCCCTTTCAATTTTTTCATGCAGTCATTAGTCAAAACATTTAATGCAATTATCTTTCTATTATTTAAAGTGTGTATTATATCACTAAATGTTTAAAAACCCATTGAAAAAAGTTCTCTATTAGATGCAATTGAAGAATTTAATAGCTATAAATATGTCTTATCCTTTTAAAACATTTCTTCAAGTGCCTCCTCTTGCACCATCGACCCTCTGCTCTGCAGCCATGGAGGCAGACTGGTAGTACTTCCTATTGTCTCCATAGTCACAGGTGATATAGGATCTCCACAGTCAGCCAAGACACATACTCATACACACCCTATGGATCTAAGACTTCTTGTACTTCTATCAGAGTTATACCTCTGACCAGCCACAGGGTTTCTTACCAAAGCATTCCCTCCCATAACTAGATTATTCATTACCATAAGTAAAGAGATGAGATGTGAAGGGATCATTCAGGCCCCTTCCAAAAATAGGTGCCTGTATGCCTGGAGCACCTTGAGAACTATTACAAACCAATAGTGCAGGACTAAGATAGAAGACCAACCTGCTTAGCACAGATTCTTCCATATAGAAAGCATTCAATGAAAGGTAGCTGGCAATATTTACTTTATTATTCTTACTGTTGCCACCATTATCATCCTTAGAGCGGTCTATTTGCACAGCTAGACTACAAGATGGAATCCTCTCTCATTTATCTTAAATCTGCCCCAGAACTCAGCACAGGACCTCGAGCATACCCAAGGGTGTTTGCTAAATGTGTTTAAGGCTTTAAGACAACCCCCTCTGGAAACATCTCAAAAATCTGTGCACAACATGCCCACGTCTTCCTACAGGGCAATGATCAGCAGAACAACAGCTTGGGTGCAGTAGGACATTAATGACCTGTCTCCAAGGAAATACTGCCCTGCACTAAAATGACTCACCACCAAAAGGTGCGTTTTATAGTGTCATTTTTCTTCTGTGATATTTTGTGCCACATTAAATTTTATCCAAAGCAATTGAGATTCTAAATCCAAGCTTAAAGGCAGAAGGCCAGGGAGGGGGCTCTCATTATGGTGATAGTGGGAGTGAGGATTGCATTCAGCTATGGAAGGAGGATTCCACTTCAAGCTGGCACGTGGCATTTAATTGGGAGAAAGCTTCTTTCTGGCCCCAGGTGAAACAGTTAAATCCTGAGTCAAGATGCTACACTGGAGAGAGGATAGAATTAAAGTGCCTCCAGCTCTCTAATCTGTCACTTTAGCAAGTCACCTTTGTGAACTCAGTGCTTACTCTTAAAGGAACTTTAAGAGAGATTTGGTTTACTTCTGTGTTGGTTCACTTACCCATTCAACCATTTTATCTACACATAGATGTACATCCCTCCATCAAATCCATCTCCTATCCCTGGCCAGTTCTCCAAACTATCCCCTGGAGTGCCATGGGATGCATCATCAATAACCACACAACTCCAGTCCATGTGGACAGTGGGGGTGATCAATTAAGTTACGTGGACATACAGATATGATACAATGAAACCCACTGCAGGCTATAATTAATATGCTCTAACAAATGGTAAATAAATAAAAGGAAGAGCCACCCCCAGATCACCTCTGAGACCACACTGTAGCAGAGACAGGTGATTTCTTTGTTACTATTATTAATTCAAGAACATTTTTCCTCTCCCAGCCAAAAAAGACTGAATTTATACATTACTTCCTTCACTAGCTTTCTTGGCCCAGTCATATATGGGTTCCAAGTGGCATCATTATTTTGTAACTGGTGGCATATTTCCAATTCCTTGAGGATTTAGGCCCCTGCCTACTCTGGCACCATTTTTGTTAATAATCACAGTAATTTTGGTAGCTCCATCAACAATTGCCCCAATGCTTCTGCTTTTTCTCTGTTGACATGTCCCGCCATGGAATTGTTCTCCACCCTACTTGAGTGACCCTGCAAATTCTCACACTTCAGGTCTTGTTATCACTGGTAACTATCTCGCTTATGTCACCCACATCCAAGCTCCCCTGATCCAGTTCTCTCACTCTTCTAGCAGGACGGGAACAATGACTGGACCCCATGTGTATGTCCATCAATTCCACTGATCCCCCACCTTTGCCTGTCCTCACTTCACTATGTATTCAGAGCTTACACTCGAGCCTTCTTCAGAATCACGTGGTTTTAAGAACGCATTCAACACCCTTGCCCCCTCCTCCTTTATTAGACTCTCATAAGCAAATGTTTGATCCTTGTCAAATCCAGCTTTGTTTCCTCTGGATCCTCATCTGCACCGTTGAATGCAGCCAGATAAAAAACAATCAGAGCAATAAAGTGAAGCTGAGAGGAAAATGATTAAAATGATGACCACTGAATAAGTAAATAAGGTAGAGGATAAAGGCAAGATAGAGAAACCCAGTGCAGACCAGGAGGGACTGCCAACGCTCTCTAGTATAGCACACACTCAGAGTCAGACACTGACTTGAGTGATGCACATATTAACTTATTAAATTAACACACTTGCTTTATAGGAGGAGAAATAGACTTGCCCTCTGATTCTTCCTGTTCTATAAAAATAAGAGAATTCCTCCTCCTTACCTTTTTATAGAGTTTTTATTTGGAAAATGTGTAAGTTTTTTCTCTGTGCCTGTTTGCACATGAATCTTTTCAAAAGGTAACTAAGCCTTTTTGTCATGTGTGAACCCAGGAATGTCTGTGTTAGGGCTCTGGGAATCATCTCTTTGAAATGTAATTCATCCCAGTTCCCTTGGGACAGGTGTTGTCTAAATCCAGAGGGAGCTGCCTAGCTCCAGTTTACAAAAGTGTCCCCTGTTATGAAGTTGTGAGAAGTTTACATTTCCTTTGAATCAACCAGTTAGATAAACCACCCCTCCACCACCAGAAGTATCTAATATGAACTTGTGACAAATTGCACCATCAAGGGTCCATTCTGGACTACTGGTTTTGCTTATGTGAGAACAGGCATGTAATTGATTCTTATCTCCTTGGCTATACCAAAGAATAAGAGTTCTTTCTTTCCTTGCAATTTTTTAGCTGATTGCATGATATGCATGTCCTATTCTGGTACAATGATTATTCAACAACAAAATTATTTTCCCTTTCTTCTATTGTGGAAAGTTTTCTGGGTTGGGAGGGTATTTTGTTTTTAAACACATCTCCCCCACTCCAAAATAATAATGATAGCAACAACAACAACAACAACAACAGCAACAAAAAGAAAGAACCACTGAAGAATGCAATATGATAGGATGAACAAGATTTTTGGTGTTGAATATTAGAAGCTCACTACATATTTTCACCATGCATACCCTCTAACCCCAAGGAATATAGGAACCCTGGAAGGCTTGACTTTAAATTTATGTATTTGTCAGCTAATTGATACTTAAGAAAAGAAGATATGTTAAATATTTTAGAAACCATGCTGTTCAGGGTACTGTGAGAACATACAGAGAGAGAATAACTGAGTCCTGGAGAGTCAACCGGGGCCACTCACTAGCTGTTTTATCTAAACTGAAACCTGAAGGATCCATAAATGTTGGTAAGGAAAAGAGTATGGAAAGGGTTGCAAACCATATATCTAATCCAAAATATATAAAGAATTTATACAATTCAAAAACCACAAAGAATAACTAAATTTTTTTTTAAAAAAGAGTCAAGGACATAAATGGACATGTCTTAGACTAATGCATAGAAATGGCCAACAGGTATATGAAAAAATGTTCAGTATCACAAATCATCAGGAAAATACAAATCAGAACTGTAATGAGATGTCATCTTATAGGTGTGTCTCAGTCTATTTGTATTACTCTAACAGAGTGCCACAGGTTAGGCAAAGAAAAGACATTTACTTCTACAGTTCTGGAGGTTGGAAAGTACAGAATACCATGGTACCAGTGATTGGTAAGGTGTTCTTGTTGTGCTAGCCCATGGCAGAAGGTGAGAGGTGAGAAAGGGAGGGAGAGAGGGAGAGATGGAATTCGGAGTCCAAGTCCCTTTATAGCAGGCATTAATCCACCCGCAGGGCAGGGATGCGCCCCATACCTAAGCCACTCCCATCAGTTCCTGCCTTCCACACTGCTGCACTGGGTGTGCCTTCCCAACCCTGGCCTTTTGTGGGACATATTTAAACCTCAGCAATTTCTTAGGATGGCTAGATCAAAGACAGAGGGCAAATGGTTTTAAAGATTTGGAGAAAAGGTGAAAATGGAAACCAGGAAAGCCATTTTGGAAAATAGTATGGAAGTTCCTCAAAAAATTAAAAACACAAGTACCACATGATCCTTCAATTCCATTTACAGAGCACGGCAGGAAGGATTTTCTGCATGGGAGCAAGAACTGACTTTAAGTGCTTATAAACTTTTTTCCCCCCTGATCTTTAAAAATCCTAAACTTGGTGCCTAAAACAACCAGATTGTACAGTTCTGGAGGTCAAATATGTAAGATATATTAGCAGAACTGTACTACTTTGGAATCCTTAGAGGAAAATCCATTTTCTTTCCTGTTCCAGTGTCTAGAGGTTACTTGCATGCCTGATTCCTGGTCCTTTCATCTATCTTCCAAGACAGTAGTAGATCAGCTTTGAATCCCTCCCTCTCTCCAAGCCCTGCCCCCAGCATCTCCTCCCCTTCTCTGACCTTGACACCTTGATTTACTCAGATAAGGAACTATTTTGGAACTACTCTTAACATATAAAGCAATCTTTGCATCTCATAATTATAAATTATGTGAAGCCTCTTTTGGCAAGTAATTTAATATATGGACAGGTTCTGGAGATTAGCATGTGCACATATTTGAGGGGGATTAATCTACTTAACACGGAAAGGTTGGGACTTAACGAACAGTAGATTATGAATGTGGTAATAAAAAACATGGAAACAGCCAGACATGGTGGCTCATGTCTGAAACCCCAGCAGCTCAGGAGGCTTAGGTAGGAGGATCTCGAGTTCAAAACCAGCCTCAGCAAAAGCAAGGGCCTAAGCAACTCAGTGAGACCCTGTCTCTAAATAAAATACAGAATAGAGCTGGGGATGCGACTCAGTGGTTGAGTGTCTCTGAATTCAATCCCCAGTAGTCCCACCCCCACCCCCCAGCAAAAAAGAAAAACAAAACAAAACATGGAAACAAACAAGTAAAGGCACTGAGACTGTGAGCCTGAACTTGTAAATGATTTGAGAGATTGCTTTTAGTGCAGTGATGGAATTTTGGAGAGGAGGGAGTAGAAATAAGATGTCATAATTTCAAAGAAAGACCAAATCTTCTCGATTATGGAGTAGAACAGGACAGAAGGGCTTTCATGTCACTTCAACCACAGGTTTCAATATTTGCATGAAATTGTGAAAGCGACAGGAAATCTTCTTGGCTTACCTGGGGGTATAACAGACATAGCAGGAAGGAGCATGAGGCACTTTAAGAGCAGTTGTGACATTTGCAAAGAATTAAGTTTTCTCAGAATTGTGCAGGGAATTCTCTAGGAGTAGGTAAGCTCTCTATTTGGGGAACCATTAGTGTAAAACATTGGATATTAATCGTTATAATCAGAGCAGTTTTATAATGTAAAAGATGAGTTTTGCATCTGTATGATATGCTAGATTTCATCTTAGCATATTTAGTTTCCACATGTTTCTGTGTTAATCAGTTTTCCATCACAATGAAAAAATGCCTGAAACAACCAACATATAAAGAGAGAAGTTTTAGTTTGGCTCAGTTTTGACTGGTTGGCCCTGTTCCTTTGGCCTAAGGCCGGTGGCACACTGTGGCCAGGGTGGATGGTGGAGTAGAGCCTCTTATATCACCACCTAGGAAGCAAGAAAAGAAGGAGGAAGGAGGTCCCGCAGTCCCCTTCCTGGGCAAGCCCCATGACCTAAGGACATCCCACTGGCCACACCTATCAAAGATTCCATCACTTCCCCAAAAGCACCACCCTGGGAGCCAAACTTTAGCACATGGACCTTGTAGAACATTCAAGATGCAACAAATAGCAACAAGGTAGGCATTAATATCATGTTTATCTGATGAAGGATGTGGACTCAGAGAAGCTGATCCTTCGTGATCACCATCAAATATTCCTTCCTACATGGAGGCTTTTTTCTACTTCATAGGACTATTTGGACAGCAAATGATTGATTCAGAATGTGTCAGAGTCAGGCCAAATTTTATTTAAATGAAAGTCACATATTTTTCCTCTGAATTGATTTCAGTGTCCTACCGAGAAGGGAGGTTGTTTTTTTGTACATCTAAGAAGCCACCTTTCCCTGATTAGTAAGGTCAAATTTAGTCTACTTCATCCTGGGGGGGTCACATTTGAGTACATAAGTGGCCTTGAGGATGCCAATGTATTACAGAAAGCTCAAGCCAACATGCACGTGTTCAGTCATTTTTGGAAAAATCTTATGGCATGATGGATGGGTAGTGACCTGGGCAGAGACCACACCACCTATTCCGAGCTTAGCACTGTGCAGAACTCTGAACCTGTGCCATTTGTTCCATAGAAACAATAGCCACCTTAAAGGATTATAGAGAGAGAACAAAACTCAAAAGCATGAAGCCCCAGGCACTAGGAACACAGTGAGCACATGTGTCTGTTCACCTCCTCTGTGCCTTCTCCAGGTGGAAAGGTGAATGAAATGTAGATCAAAAAGTCACTCTGTGTGGATCATTCTGACTTTTTGCAGTTTGCCACAAATTTAAGACTTTGTTTTAAGTGGATCCTGATACATGAATTTACTGCTTTCCCATTGTCACACTCCCATTCCTAACCTAGGACAGCATTTTCTTTTCTCAGGCTCCCCTCTCACACTCTTTCTCTGAGGCAGTGTCCCTGTTAATCTCAGCAGATGGCCACTGATGATCTGCAGGGCTCCCCTCAGACATTGCTCAGCTACATGGCTTTCTAACCCCCTGATCAGGCTCCCTGCTAAGCCTCTCCAGAGGTGTGCTTTTTGCACTGACCCCTTATGCTGAGTGCAAGGTGTGATGCTCACAACCAGGCCAGGGCTCTGGGGGATCCAATGAACAGAACAAACATGATTCCTGCCTTTTAGGAGCTTACAGTCTAAAGGGGGTACAGGGAGGACATAAATACTGAGCGAGTCACAAGGAAATACAGATGTACAAAGGCAGCACGAATAGAACACTCCGAGAACACAGGGTGAAACCTTTATTTTGACAGGAGGGAAAACTGTCCCAGGAGAGCCAACATGGAGATCCACAGAGATGAAGCAAAGTCCTTTCATTCATATTAGGACAAAAGTGGATGAAGGCTTATACTGAAATGAACAAAAACATGGTGACCTATGTGAGAAGATGAAGGGTGGACAGCATTTGGGCAGTGGGGAGATGGCAGGATGGCCAACTCATGTTGGACAGACTGTGAATGTTTTTGAACTGTCTCTTGCTTCCCCTTTACCTTTCTTCTCTCTGCCCCTTTACATTCCCCCCAAGTTTTCTTCTCTTCACTTGTCTCTTCTATTGCTCCTGACTTTGCAGGCAAGCAAGCAGAAGGAGGATTGTTTAGATGAAGAAGCAAAGTGGTTCAGGTGGAGGAAGGTGATGAGAAAAGTCATTTTACTTAGCTCATACATTTTATATTCAGGAAACCTATTTACCTTGGTATCTGCTGAGGGTTTTTCAGCTCAGAGATTATACAAAGAGCCTTCGACTGGGTCTAGGTCTTGATCTTAACTTGATAACATCTTGTAGTAGCAATTAAAACTGCAGTCACTATTTATATGAGGTTTTGGAGAAGAAGACTGGAATCTTCCTCTCAGCCACGAACATGTTAAACTCCTCTGCTGCTGAGTCCAACAGGAGCCAAACTTACTTTGTAGCTAGCACTTCATAATAGTTATGTGCTCAATAAATGTCCACCCTGAATATGGATTTCACAAAAATGCCACACTATAGCCACCCCAGGGTTTATGATCCATAATTCATTTTGGAAAATGGCTTGATTCACTTGAAGCAGTAAAATCGGAAAACTTCATGGTTCATCATAATGTCCGAGGGAGCAATCTCCCTTGCTAACTGTGTGCAGAGAATTAAAGCTGTGCTGTCTAAACACTGCACCAATCCTGTCCCCACACAAATCGGTGGCGGCCCCCCAACCACTCTCGTGAGTAATGATCAAGCCTGATTCATACTTCATCATCTGAAAACTGGACCATCAATATTGGACTGCCTCGGGGAGAGAGTCACTCAGGAAATGTGGGTTCGAGGGTCAGTGTTTAATTTTTTTTAAGTTTGTGATCCTCATTGGGTTCCCATTAAGGTTCAACCTGTCTTTCAACCTCATTTCTTGATGCCTCCATCCCAATTCCATCTAATTTTTTCCAAATTAAATGATTTTTCCGCTTTACCAGCTCATCTCTGAGCATGTCAACAAAAGGTTATTCCTGCCTAAACCCACCTTTCCACTCATCAGAGCCCAATGTGATGCTGCAATGCCCCTGTCTCCTGGAGCCCTTATCTTGTGCTGTAGTTGTTGTTGTTATTCTTGTTATTCCCTTGAAGTCAGGGGCTGTTTACTAAGCTAATGAGTGTGCAATAGTTGTGCATTTATATGTGTTTGTCTCTGTTTTGTCGGGTTGGTTAATGTGCTCTGAATATTAGACACATAGGTGATTTGATTTCATAGTGGTTTGAATGTTTGTCCCATCCGGAGACTGCTTCCTTGGACATTATTATGAGCTGTGAACTTTTCAGATTTTACTGTCACCATTTGATAGATTCAAATGAGAAAAGAAAACTTAAAAGATTTTACCAAGATATTTGGAGGAAGGGGCACAGACAACCTGTCCACATCTTTTTGGAAGAATGCTTAAATGCCAGTTAATACTTAACTCTACCATACTATTTCATGTCCCTTTAAAAGAATAAAATGACACTATGTTGCAATGCATTTAGCAAGATCCTTGGCCCTTTTGTAAAGCATCCGGTTGGTGACACTCATTGTTTGCATGTTGTGTCACTGTCTTCACTGCTACTAGCCCAATAGTTAACCTATACTTCACATTTCATGTCTATTTTGCACAACATCACTACAAAGTAAATACTATTATCCTTAATTTACATACAAGATCACACAAGCTTTTTACTTTTGAAACCCTTGCAAGTTCACTCTGCTACATAGGCAGTGTTCAAACCTCATTAACTTCTATTATTTTTGCTCAAATATCCTTTCTCCCTCCCTCTTTCCCTCCCTCCCCTCTGCCTTGTCAATCCAAGGACAGTTTGGACTTGCCTTGTCTCTGGGGAGTTGTGGGGCCCTGCATTCTGTGACACTGTTGTCTTCTGAGGAAAGGAATAAGGCCTATGAATCAAGGAGCTCTGGCAGATCTTTAGACGAGAGCTGCTCCAGGGCACTGCATTTCTGTGAAAGAGCCCAGTTCCAGAGCAGGTCATTTATCTGGTTCTGGTTTTGATCAGTTTAATTATTCATGAAATGATTCATCATGGAAAAATGATAATTTATTACGATGGAGACATTCTCGGCACAAGGTGAAGCAACGTGTCACGTTTCATCAACTGCAGTTCCCCAGGCTGCATGCTGGTGGTGCTCCTGCAGCGCCACGGCAAGGAAAGAGAGCTAGTGTCCCCTTTGGGTCAAATATTTTTCTCCGAATATTTGAGGGGAATCAGATGAGCTCTTCAACAAATATTTAGTGAGCACCTGCTAAGTAAAGCATATGGAATGCATGATGAATGATACAAAGCAATGAAATGCAAATCTCTTGCCCTCCAACTTGGAGCCCCTGGGAAGCTCAAGCACCAGGGGAGGGAATGTGATTTGTTATAATCAGTGGGGGAAAGTGGCAGTAAGCACTGAATCTAAGCATATATCTACCCTCTGGAGCAGCAATTGCACTCTTAGATATACACCCAAAAGCTATGAATCCATATGCTACCCAAAGGTTTGTCCAAAGCAGCCTATTTATAATAGCCCAAAATGGGACAAAATACATCAACGTTGGAATGGGCAAATAAATTGTGATGTTCTCGTGAAGTGAGATAATAGCTAGCAACAACACAAAGGACAAACTACTGCTACATGAATCCACACGGATAATTCTCCAAAGAGAATATTGAGCCAAAGAAGCTAGACAGAAAGGGGCACAAATTTATGATTCCATTTATATGAAGTGGAAGGGAAAGAACAACTAATCTGATGGAAGTCAGGATAATAATTACCTCAGTGTGGTGAAGTATTATCTGGGAAGATGAAGAAAGGAGATTTCAAGGATAAACAAGTGCTGTGTGTCTGGTCTGGGTGCTGGAGACAGTATGCAAGCCTCCGTCTGTATGGATACAAATGTGTATACGAGGTTCAGCGAGCTGCACCGGAGCATCTGAACCTTTTTTCTGTGTGTATGTCATACCTTACTCAAAAATAAAAAGACTAAAAAAGAACACAAGGAACATGGAGTCTCCAGTTTCTTGCAAGATCAAAAACACTGAGATCCTGCAATTCCCTACACATTTCACACACAGGTTGAGCATCTCTAATGTAAATAAAAAACAAAACAAAACAAAACAAAACCCAGAAATCTAAAATGCTCCAAAATACAAATCTTTCTGAATGCAAACATGATAGCACAAGTGGCAAATCCCACACCTGACTACAGGTGACATGTGTCATGGTCACTCTGAAGGGTCACCTTGATTGTACTGTGAAATGCCTAAGATTAAGAGGCTGCTGGATGTCTCAGTGAGGATGTTTTTCAGAATGACTGACATGTTGACAGCAAACTGTAGGGGAGATCCACCCTAAAGGCTGCACAGTCCAGCAGGTTGGGGGCCTAGATGGAACAAAAACATGAAGAACGCAGAAGCAGGAACAGAGGCAAGCTTGTGTCTTGAGCAGATGCTTCGACTGCTGCTGTGATCACCTGAGGACATCCAACTCCAGCTTCTTCACTCCTGCAAGGTGGACTCTGACCACAACTCACTTCGGGTCTGAACTGGAACTGCATCATCGGTGAGGACCCAGCTTCTTGGAATGAATAGCTCCTAGTTCCTCCAGCTCTGCATCCTGTAGGAGGCCATTGTGGGACACTCCAGGTTCTTGGTGTGTAAGCCATTCTAATAAATCCCTTTTTTATATAATAATACCTATATGTACATCAGGCTGATTCTATGCCTCTAGAGAACCCTAATACCATGGGTCACAGCAGAAATGCAGGTCCACCTGACCATGTGTGATGGATCACAGCAGAAAGACAGATACACTAAAAAAATTATGTAATTACTTTCAGTCCATGAGCATAAGGTGCATGTGTAACAAAAATGAATTTCATATCTGGACTTGTATCTCCATGATTTCACATTATGTATGTACAAGTATTCTAAAATTCAAAACAAAACAAACAACAAGAAACCTCAAACAATTTGAATCCCAAGCATTTCAGATAAGGGACACACAACTGTATTATAATTGTATCAAACTAATTATATGTATACAAGGAATGGCATTCCTTAATAATTGAGAGTTGTTTGTTCCATTTATTTAATTCTTCAAGTGCATATAGAAAGAACTGCACCATTGGAAGACAGATGAGGCTGTTACAAAGATACAAAAACAAACAACAACAAAAAAGTAGCCTCAAAATCACCAGAGGTGGAGGGAACACAAAATGTATCAGGGCCACAATACAAGTCCTCAATTTTAAGAAAATACTGGTGCTCAGTGACCTATTGCGATTTACTCAACACTGCAAAGATGATACTCTCCACCCAGATGAGTGTGCTTCTTTTGAAGCCAGAGGCCTCTAGACATTCTCTATCAGTGTCCCTGGTGCCAGGAGGCAGCCTGAGGAGTGGCAGTGTGGGGCTGGAGGGGAGCTTTTGGACTTGCAGTACTGGTGCTCGGCTCAGGCCTAGCATAACTCTTATCACATGGCAACGTGACTCCTGAGCACCCTGGGCTACACTCTCTATAGCTGAAGAAGGACAGCAACAGGGCAGACAGAAGTGCTTCCCAGGACATGGAGCTATAAACCCAAACGCGCAGTGGTGATTGTGTGAATACTGGCAAGCTGCACCCCCTGCTCCAAGTTCTCAGCTGTGCTCCTCAGAGATGTGCTGAGGGCTCACTGTGAAGCACATACCCTGATGCTGGACATCCTGAAAAGCAAGAGAAGGAGCAATGTTCTGATGGAAGTAGATAGACAACAAATGAGAAAACAAACAAGACAATAATGTGATTCCTGAAAGGACTAAGAGCTATTTTAAAACTCAAGGTTATGATAAAAGCACATAGAGATGGCTGATAGTATTTCAGGTTGGGAAGTTGAGGAAGTAGTATTTGAGCTGAGCTTCATGTGGACATACTGTGAGCCTTTCTTGCACACTCTTTGTCTAGCTCTTTAATAATAATCTCTAAAGAGCTGAAAATGGATGTTTTTTTTGCCTAAGCTATACCTTACATTTGTTGAATTCTCCTCAGGGCTTCTTTGAAGTTGTAAGATGGCCTGTCTGTAGGGAAATATAAGATCCTCACCTATGTATCAACCTATAAAGAGAAAAAATTAGTACTCAGCACATTTTATAAACAATGTTTAATACTGATACTTTATTTTTGGGAAAATGAGAACATTTCTAGAGAAATACACACACTTATCTCTATAAATATAACAAACTTATTTTTTTAAATAGATCTAGTTTTCAGGATCAAACAATTACAAATACTTTTCCATCTTGACATTCATTGGTCAACAATTAGCATTACATTTGCCAATCACCGTCTTGTAGGATAATGCCTGTCTTTGTTTTCAAATGTCCCCAATTTTGAATCACAGTATTCTCACTGTGTGTTCAAGTTATTTAAGCTCCCTGAGTCTTGGGTTTCCTCACCTGCATAATTGAGATAATGAAAATCAAATGAGATACCTCATGAGTTCCCAAAGTGTAAATGAGAGAGCAGGTGCCCATCTTCAAGTGAGATATTTTTGACCTCGCATCCCCAAAAGGAGTCACCAGAGAGGAGTCTGAATAAACTGACTTGGATACATTTTCCTAAACTGCTTATTCCTGGACCCAAGTCATTCTGCCACAGCTGTGGTTGGTTATGAGGACACCCATGTCACCCAGAAAAATGCCAAACCACAGGATGGAATGATGAGTGGAAAGAAGCAAGTGCTGTTCACCATATGGAGGAGACCAGGTAATCAGATGTTTAACACATCCTCACTGGGCCACTATTACATGCCAGGATCTGTCCAGATTCCAGACCTATGTGGACCCCAATGAAAATTCAGGCATTGACTTTAAGAACTTCATCCTAGTGCCATGAGAACAGGATCAATGTAAACAAGCAAAGTGAGCGTGTGTGGTTGGATAAGTTGTCCTCCATGACAAATGACCTGTCAGTGGTGAACAAGCCATAAAAAAATGGACAGTTGTCTGAAATCCCAGAGGCTCAGGAGCATGAGGCAGGAGGATAGCAAGTTCAAAGGCAGCCTCAGCAACTTAGTAAGGCCCAGGCTCAAAATAAAAAATGAAAAGGCATGAGGATGTGTGGTCCAATCACTGGTTTAAAAAAAAAAAACACAGTCATGAGCTCTTGGCATGCTCTAGAGTCAGATTAAGACTAGTGATGGAGCTGCAGCCAATCAAACAAGGCAAGCAAGAGGGAGATGATGGGTGGCTGTGGCTCCGTGGGACTCTGATTGCTACACAGGGGTTTGGACTTTATCCTCAGTACAGTGGGGATTTCTGGATGGTCAAGCCAGGGGAGAGTGGCAATGAGACTTACATTCTGAAATCAGGTTGGTAGATGGAGACTGGAGTAGTGGAGAAGGGAAGGGGGTAGGAAGATCTATCAGGAGGCCAAGACAGAAGTAGAATCTGCTGGTTGAGACACAATGGTGTAGCACTGAAGGAGGGAGATAAAGGACAATCCTGTGGATGAAAATGCAGTTGACCCACTTAAGAGACATATCAACCTATTCCAACCTGGATATAGAATTAAACAAGCTAAATATTAGGTGCATATTCATATGTCTGTCTACACACACACACACACACACACACACACACACACGGCTCAGTTCATCAGGGCTGTTATAAAAAAATAACTACACTGGGTAACCCATAAATGACAGAAATTTATTTCTCACTGTTCTAAAGGCTTCAGAGCTTAAAATCTAGAAGCCAGCAGTCTGTCGTCTTGTGAGGGGCTCTGTCTCTGCTTCATAGACGGCTCCGGCTCCTTACTGCTCTGTCCCCTCAGGGCAGAGTGTGTAAGGGCGCCCCTCAGCTATCTTTTGTGAGAACACTAATCCTATTGTGGGATGCTGCCCTTGTGATCCAATCATCCCCCAGAGACACCACCCCTTACAACCAACACACAGGAGTTAGCCTTAGACTAGATTTCAACATAAACATTTTGGAAGAACACACACATTCACACCCATGACTATACACACCTTACCCACACAAGCACACATGCACATACATATGCTATTTATAAAAAAATGTGAACACTGCCTGAATATATGATTGCTTTTGCAATGTCAAAATGCCATTCTTGCAGTATTTTAAAACAAAGAGTTCTTATCTTTTAGGGAGATAAGCTGAAGTGCATGGTTGTTTGGGGTTTTTTTTCAGATAGAATAATATAATTCTGGAATTTGATTCAAAAGGAAGTATGAGGGGGAGAAATTATTGATAGGACAAAATTGGCCATTAAATTTTTATTTTTAAAGATGGGTGGGGCCAGAGTTGTAGCTCAGTGGTAGAGAACTTGCCTACCATGTGTGAAGCCCTGGTTCTATCCCCAGTACCACATAAAACTAAATAAACAAAATAAAGGTATTGCATCCATCGTCCATCTACAACTAAAAATATTTTTTTTAAAAAGATGGGTGATGGATACATTGAGGGTTTTTTAAATTGTTGTTGTTGTTTTTCTATCCATTTTGGTATCTGTTTAATATTTTCCATGAGAGAGAGAGAGAGAGAGAGAGAGAGAGGTGTTGGTAAGCACATATGTGGCAGGGGCTATAAGGAGGTAGGTATAGGTTTTGACCCAATGGTGGCATCCAAAAAGAAGATAAAACACAGTCAATATCTAGAGTGTTCTAGAGGGAGAGTGAACAGGACCTGTTGGATATCTAGGCCCCTGAGAATTAGGGACACTGTTTTTTGTGTTTTTTTGTTTGTTTTAATTTATTTTTTATTCTGTAGGCAGTGTTGAACCACCAAAGGATGTTGGTCAAGAGGATTCTGTGATCAGTTGTGCTTTGGGCTACAGAAGATTGCATGGGATTGAAGCCAAGAGCTCCAGCACTTTTTCAATATGGATGAAACCTCTTGGAATCACTATACTTTTATTCTAAAAGTGTCTTGATCCCAACAGGCCAGAAGTGTGCACACCTCCATTATTCAGTCATGTTCCCAATGCATCATTCAAAATTGGCAATCTAGCAAGGACTGAGGAATCCAGCTTCTGGAATGAATATCAATGTGCTAAACTTGTGAGCAGCAGTGAGTTCTGTGGCACATCAGGGCGTTGAACAGGCACTCCCTACGTGTGCCTCCCCCCTTAACTCCCAGTGGGATCCAATTTTTAGATTCACTTACTCCAAGAATGTATGTAAAGTGTCCTAGACCTCAAAATGCTTTCCTAAGGAGTGCTAAGTGTCAGCTTTCTGCATTTGCTTATTTTGGAGCAACTTGAGCTTATTCTGGGTAAACATCGAAAGAATGTGAAACCCAGACATGTATTGCATTTTTCTTCTTTAATTTCTTAATAGTTCTCACAGGTGTACTCATGACAGACTCCACTTATGTTCACAGAAGAGACCATTTGAACAATGAATTGAGAAGCACCCCTTGCAGAACCCACCTGTGTGTCTTCAATCACAACACATGTCATTCTGAGGTCCCTCTCCTGCGCCATCCAAGTGAAAAATCTCCTACTGCATGAAAATTACCCTCAGTCTCTAGTCTCATTTCATGTCTCATTGAAATGAGACCACAGCGACTGCGACTGCGCCTTCAACGAGCACTCTCAACAATCTTCAGTGAGAGACAGCCTTGGCCATGCTTTCTTCTTCTACCATCAGGTCATGAAAAGCTTGAAGAGAGATAAGTGAACCAACTGGCTTGTATCTCGAGTGAAAGGAGGTGAGTCTGAAATTAATGCTGCTCCTTATAAGTGCTGCAAATTTTCTCATCTCTAACTCAGGGATAACAGGGCTTTTTCATTAGATTACATGATGTAAAATAATCATGAAAAACAACGTGTTAGTTAGAGCTGTTACTGTTACTGTTTTTTTACTTTATCAGTCCACATCACAACAGCACATGTGAGTGCCAACTACATGTTTGTTGGATTGCATCAAAATAATTAAGAACTACTTTAATTCTGATACGATTGCACGTCACAGAGGAGCTGCTTAACTTACCTTCCATCCATATTTCTCACAATCCCTGCTGATGTCATGTCCTCAGACGGCATGTTGAGTAGCAAGAGCCCAGGTCATCAGCATTGTGGGCAATCATTTTAAATGTAAGGGATAGAAACTTCTGGAGGAGTAGAGTTGAAGCAGCTTATTATATGGAGTAAATACATGAGCAAATATTGCAGTGTCCTTTTTTTGTATAGCCAGGACATATGAGAACTAATAATAAAGTAGGGATAATATTTCTCTGGCATAATAAGGGAGGCGAGAAGGCAAAGAAGTTCAGGTAGAGCAGGTGGAATTCAGGGAAAACAAATTGGTGTGCAGTCATAGTGCTGGCTATGTCAGAGTCAGCCATCCATTAACCACTGGAGCTGACTTTTCTAGAAGCATCTAGAAGGTGTTTAGTATAAAATCTGTATTCTAGATGATGCTTCTGAAAGGTACTGTCATAGTTATTGAAAAGGGCATCACTTAACAAATGCTGGCTTCCACTCATCTGTTCATGGTCGTATCTATCTCTGACTGTAGAAGTTCAAGGATTTTAGCACAATCTAAAGTATATCAATTATGTAAGGCAAAAGTCCATAAAGTAGAACATTAGTGAGGGGGAGAAAAGGAAGTCCACTATTGAGTCTTGCCTATTTCCACGTGTTGGAGAGGCAAAGCCCTGTCCTTGTCCTTGAATTCTGTGCTGCATGGTCAGCTTCACCTTCTTATATCCCAGCAAGTCTGGGTCATGTCATCCTTGGCAGAGACCCTCTCGGGGTCCTGGGGACCTTTGCCTTTCTCTCCTCCAGGGTTGAATTCAGAGTATCTCTAAACAAGATATGACAAAACAGACCTCTCTGACTTTTTCTATTTTGTTATTTATAGTCATTCAGTTTTTACTGAGTTTTTTTTTTTTGATTCATGATTATAACATCAGTTCATATTTACTCTATAAAAGCAGAATTTAAAAAGTAAAAACCACTCACCTCTGAACTTGGACATATGGAAGGGTTGCCCTAATAAAAATATGTACTTTCAACTCAGACAGACAGGAGCTTTACTCCTGCTCCATGACATTGTGCCTCTGCGACTGCGAAAGTTGAATAATATGTTTAAGCCACATGTTTAAGGATTTAAGAAAATGCATTTTGGGCATTTTATAGAGATAATGACAGGTATCAAATTCAAATAAGTACTACCTATTGTTTTATTAACAGTTCCTCTATGGATGTATTTCTGATAGTTCTTTAAAAATAGCATTGTTATTTGTGTTATGACATTCTCTTCTGAGGAGATACCTGGTGCATAGTCAGTACCCTGTAAGTAATAGTTACAGAATAAATCAGTGTACAATAATTTACTTAAACATCAGTTTTAAAATCTGTCACAATCTTATAGCTGAAAATATTTTATATCAAATTTACTTCTTATTTCCATTTACATGGCAATTCCGTTTACTTGTCTCCCATAGTTGAGCTCATCTGAACAATGTGAATGCTTTGTCCTAATGTCCATAACTATTCATATAATTATTTTCAAACATGCCCTGCAAGCATTTTCCACTTTCCTCTTTACCATTATTTTTGTGTGTATGTTGTTCTGGGGATCAAACTGAGGGCCTCATGCCTGCTGGTCAAGCACTCTAGGACAAAGCAATGTCCTCAGCCCCCCTTCACTATTATTTTTTATTTGAACCTTTGTCTTTCTTGGTAGGTGTGAGAATCTATAAAGCTTAGGCTAGAAAAAAATCTATAATAAAATATTTAATAATTTTACTTAAAACCTTGCTACTAAGTATGTATATCTAAAATCTATCTTCTCTTAGGGTGAAATTCTTCCTGTAAATCTCAGTAATTTTTTGCATAAGGCATTGGTGTAACTTCCCAGGCATGGTTATATGTGGTCATTATTTTCCCTTGCTTACCATATACCATACTATATTGTTCAGGACAAGATAGGGTAAAGGTGTGGAAAGGTCACAAACAGCATTCTGCAATAACCCACTTATTATTCATGGATTCCCTGTTTTTTTTTTTATGTCAGGTCAAGTGTCATCATATACCTATATAACCATCTAGTATTTTTTCCCTTAAAACAAACAAAATATGTTGTTTCCACAAGGGACAAGCAAACACAATTTCCATGATGGACAACTACATTTTTAGTTTTAATTTATGTACCTGAGTTGTACCCTGCAAATAGAAAAACCAAATAAGTTATTTAAATATGGTTCAATGTTTTGATTTCCAACATAGCAAAAATAAGAGCTGCTCCTGTGACTGGTGGTCTATTCCTTTCCCAATCAAGGGTCACATTATTTTCTCCACAGTGGTTTTAGATGGATGCAAATACATCTTAAAATTCTTTAGAAGATAAAAGAAGAAAAAAGAAGAATCACAAATAAAGAGGAAGAAATTGTTACTGTGACAAAAGAAACAAATTCAATAGATTTAACAACACAGGAAGTCAATAGTGAATAACAAAGAACAATTCTGTGTCATGGCACAAGAAAAACAAGCAAGAACTGAAAAGAAAGCATGTCTCAGTGATCTTTCCTTTTCTTTTTCTGTTCAACTTAATACCTTTTGATTCATTTCCTCTGAATCCAGGTGACCAAGTTGTGGCCATATATAAAACTGTATATAGTTTATACTTCTCATTATCAAGCCAGTCTTCTCTAGAGAAGCTTTGCTCAATCCTGCAGCCACCAGAGATGATCTAACTACATCAATACTTAATGCTACTTTCCAGAATCTCACTTCCACCTTGGGAATGCTCACAAAGATAGTGAACACGCATTAATTTTGTCATGCTGAATCAGAAATGTGGCAAAGGCATGAAACAAAGCTCTTGCTCTGATTCAGGGTCCTTGGATTTGGACCAGGTTGCTCCACTTACTGAGGTGTGTTAACTTGGGGTACCCCTAAAACATTTCATTAGGCAATCTCCCATGTGGAAAGGAGAGAAGAGACACTTAGCTCCTCTGCATGACCAAATGCATTATACACAACAATGTGTGTGTGTGTGTGTGTGTGTGATGTATGATTAACATATTAACAAAATGATATGTAGCCTCATGTGGTGACACCTGTAATTTCAGCAACTCAGGAGACTAAGGCAGGACAATTGCAAGTTCGAGGCCAGCTTCAGCAAATTAGAGAGACTCTATCTCAAAATAAAAATAAATAAATACATAAAAAGGACTGGAGATGTATTTCAGTGGTAAAATGCCCATGGGTATGATCCTCAGGACTAACAAAAACAAAAATATTTTATATCAAATTTACTTCATCTTTTCCTTGTGTGTGTGTGTGTGTGTATTATATAAATAGGCTAATTTTATGAATTCTACTGAGTTGAATCTATTTTTTTTAAAGAGATAGAATTTTTTATTATTATTTTATTTTTATTTTTATTTTTTGGCGGACACAACATCTTTATTTGTATGTGCTACTGAGGATCGAACCCAGGCCGCATGCATGCCAGGCAAGCACACTACTGCTTGAGCCACATCTCCAGCCCCCTTGAATCTATTTTTAATTGCAGTTATCTGTTAAACTATCATCCTGGCTTTGTAGGTAGAGAAGAAACAGAGTTTGGATTACACCTTCCATGCCACATGGGGTTCAATGCCATAGTGTCTGTCAGAGTGACAGTACCTGTTGACCCTGTCCAGTAAATATATCAAATCTATGATTACATGAACATACTTGCAGTCTCACAAAGGGAAAGGAACCTACCTATAAATAATTATAGTATTCAATAGGCTTAGGAGTTACTTTCTTTCCCTTAGATCTAGGAACTTATTCTAAATGACATTCCTGCTAAGAGGTTAATATCCAAAATATATAAGGAACTCCTAAAACTCCCACAATGATAGAAAAAAATCCAATCAAAAAATTGACAAAGGACTTGAGTAGGCATGTATTTCTTCAAAAATGACATACAAATGGCCAACAGGTCTATTAAAAGATGTTAACATCATCAGGGATAATTAGATCTAAATCACCATGAAATGTCTTCTTACATCTGTTTGGATAACTATTATTAGAAATAATAAGTGTTAGAAACAACATAAAGAAATCAGAACTCCTGTAGACTATTGATGGGAGTATAAATTGGTGAAATCATTGTGAAAGATCATGTAAAGTTTCCTCAAAAAACTAAACACAATCTACATATAACCCAACCATCTAATTCCTGAGTATTTACCCAAAGCAATTGAAATAAAGACCTGGAAGTGATATTTGCGTTCTCAAGTTCATTGCAGAATCATTCATAACAATAGTCAACATACAGAAACACCTACATGCCTGTCAGTGAATGAGTCCCTAAGGGAAGTGGGAGACACACCTGCCATGAAATATTTCTTAGCCATAAAAGGGAAGGATCCCGACTTATGTGACCACATGGACAAACCTTCATGGATGAACCATAGGGCACATGAAGTAAGCCAGTCACAAAGGACAGATACTGAATGATTTCATTCACATAAAAGCCATCAAGTTCACAGAAGTAGAGAGTAGAGGTGAATTCCAGGAGTTTCAGGGAGGGAGAAATGGGAGAATTGCTGTCCAAGAGGTGTGGAGTTTTAGTTTTGCAAGATGGATACGTTCTAGAGATCTGCTGTACAGCATGGTACCTATAGCTAAGAACAATATACCTGTACTTAACTTTTAAAATTTATATTATATATTTAATTTTTAAAAAAAAATAATAGGATGAATTAATAGGATGAGTGTGTTTTTACCAAAACAATAAAAAAATAATGAAACAAAAGCAGGAAAATCGTGACTTGGTTGCAGTTGACAATTTTGAAATTAAACTATGCAGGAAAAGATAAAGAATAAAAAAAAAAACAGGGAAGAAACATAAAACATTGCTTCCATGGAATTATAATAACGAGATAGTTCTTGACAACTGTATTCTTAGTCAACTAGTCAAAGATAGCTGAGATGAGTGAGAAGAGGGTAGTATTAGAAATTATAGGCTTTTGAAAAGCAGATTCATAATATCTTAATGAGTACTTGTATTTCAAGAAGTAGAAGAATATGTCTTTATGAAAAATTTAGTTTTATTTACCCCATATCAGAAGCTATTTAAATGCATTCTAAAGAGGTTTTGAAAATTAAAACAAAAATCCTCGGCCAGTACAAATGAAGAGTTATTATTTATTGCACTCAAGAAAGGACTCTGAGAAATTAAGAGAATCACAACCTGATAAAATTCTTCTACTCAAATCAGAATTTTTGTTCTTATTGCAAAAATGCTTTCCCAACCCTCAATAAATGTTTCAAAACAAATTTTCTTATTCTAAATGCAAGTGTTATCATTTTTATTTTTTAATGATCAGTTGTTTGATTTTGTTTTTATTTAAAAGGGAAAATATTCACAGTTTCTGCTAAATGGAAAAAATCACATGATCCACCTTCCTGTAACTATGTGCTTTTTGTTCCAGAGAGACCTATAGTCCAGCAAGAACAAAATATGAATAAACTACTGTTTTGTCCTCTTCCGTACTCAAACAGAGCCTTTTGGTTTCTGTGTTAGTCAGCTTGCCACTGCTGTGAACCAAACACCTGATAAAACCAACTTAGAGGATGGATGGTTTGCTCTGGCTCAGTTTCAGAGCTTTCAGTCTATGGTCTGCTGGCTCCATTACTGTAGGTCGGAGGACAGTTAGAAAATCATGGTGGAAGGGCATAGAGAAGAGAGCACCCAAGCTCATGCTGGAAACCAGAGAGGAGGAAGATGAAGGGAAAGGGGCTAGAGAGAAGATAAACCAGAGGCGCACTCCCATTAACCTCATTCCTTCTACTAGGTCCCTCTTCCCACTGCTCTATTCAAGTTATTAATTCATTAAATGGATTAATCCACTGATACAATCTTTGCCTAAAAGCCTCATCTCTGGATATTGTTGCATTGGGGATCTAGCCTCTAAGTACATGAGCCTCTGGGGATGACTTAGACCAAACTGTAACAGGTTCATTCATTGTAGTTTTTTTATTGAAGTGATGTCATAAACTCCAGTCTTTTGCACATAAAATTATTATCACATGATTTTTGAGCAAGTAATTTGAGATTTTTCAATTAGATGGGCTTGGAATATATTTTCCATAAAATTTATCTTGTTGATTTTAGGGCAACTTGGGTTTGATAGCCAGAAATATTACATCATGGTGGCTAGAAATATGTTCAGTCTCTTGGGTATGATTTTATTTTAATTCAAAATGTATAATCCAAGTATGAGTTTTGAAGATTATGTGTTTTATTTCTCACCCTGTAGTTCTGTGGTGCTTGGTGCATGCGTTTGTCTAACTATCCATCCCTTATGTCACAGTTGTTGGTTACTTCACGGGCTTTCATCATTGGTGAAAAAAATTTCATCTGTGAATCTCCAGGGATGAGAAGAGTTAACAATATGGTATATGTTTAACAAAATGTATTATATTAAATTGAGATCGAGATGATCATTTTTCATAATCTTTGCTCTGTAAGAAAAGAAAATGTTAGTTTTTAGAAAGGCATTTTTATGGATTACACTTGAAGTTGTTTCAAAGATAAATATCTTAAAAATACCACCATGGCTTCTTCATGAACAGCACATGTGACTGCATGGCTCAGGAAACAGTTCTGGGTCTCAGTTCCCCTACCTATGAGAGAATTTGATGATATAATTGTTTAAGTCCTTTCTGACTCTAAAATCAGATGGTCCTCAGAACAGCATGGAAACATCTGAATGGGACAGACTGCTAAAACTTGATAGCAATGCCACTGACAATAAAATGCCAACATGTGTCCCCAACAGGGCAGAACTGTGGAGCAGTCATGTGTGGCACACAGGGGTCCTTTGACACAGATTCAGCGCAGACTCTAGTAGGACTCCGAGTTAAGCTGGCCTAAAGATGAGTGTGTGGCATCCAACGCACCAGTCCTATAAAGTGAGCTGTGTCTCACATCATCCAGGCCACTGCCCTCATCAGCTCACCTCTGGACTGGCAGTGTCTTTCCAGGGACACTCTCCCTGTCATTGGTAGGAAATAGCTATGCAAAGGGGTTTCAAAGGTGTAATATCAAAGGCTTCACAGTCAGCTTGCTGCTTCTTCAACCACTTGACAGCAATGTCACTGAGTGTGACTTTTCAGAGAGCTGTTTTTGGACCACAATATTGATAATGTTTATCCTGCATCTTAAACTTAGCAGATAACTGAGTTGGGGCAAATGACTTCCTCTCTGCACTTCAATGCAATGCTCTCTCAGATGAGAATAAGGAAAAGTCTCAGAAGGTTGTACAGATAAAATATAGTGAATGCAAATGCCCTCGGCATAGTTCAGATCTGAGTTTCCATCAGTCACACACACATGCACACACAATAGCTCACAGGGATTTGGTTGGCTGTTTCCCATCTTCCCCTGATTCCCGGTGCATGCAATCTGTACTTATGATGGAGTGCTCAGTGGAGAAGGCTCTCCTTTCCACTCTCAAGTGCTTCCTCCTTCTTAACCACTACATGTGGAACTTCCCAAGGGACAGTGAGCCACGCCTTCTGTTTGTCTCCTCTTTTTTTTTTTTGGATCGGGGAATGATAGCAGGGATTGAGTCCAGGTGCATTTAACCACCAAACCACACCCTCAGGATTTTTTATTTTTATTTTAAGACAGGGTCTCTCTAAGTTTCTTAGGGCCTCATTAAGTTGCTGAGACTGGCACTGAACTTGCATTCCTCTTAGCCTCCTGAGCTGCTGGAATTACAGACGGGCGCCTCTGCCCCGCTGTTTGTCTCCACTTTCTTCCCTACCCTGCTGCTCCTGCCCCCAGTTTCCAGTTCCTGCAGTACTGCCACACTTTCCTGCTCCTGCAAGTTCCACTTATGACTTTGATCAAGTATCCCTCCCAACATTACCCTTGAAAGTCACCTCACACTTCCATGTACATGTGGCCTGTGTACTAAAATGGGACTTGGTTTTTTTAAATAATATATTAGAGTAAATGAATCAATTTTATATGAATTTTAAGTATATTTAGTGAGCATGCACAATTATAAATAATTGTGGGAAACATTTTAAAACACAGAGAAGTTTTCACCTATTTTACCTCATCTCTGCCCCCTGGATTATTGACTGGTAAAGTAGATAGGGCATACAATAAGCACTTATATTCCAAGGTTAAAATTCAGTATAAAAATTTGTATTTATATGTAATTATTGTTGGATGCTAATGAAAGAAAGTGATTCTTATATCAAAGATTTTTGAGGTGGTGAAAATGTTCTGATTTCTCTGTTCTCCAACTGTGGTCACTGTGACCTCCCTGTGCACTCTCCCTTGACCAACCTTTTTAAACAGTTTCCTAGGAGTAGACCCCAGTCCACAGAGAGCTCACTTCTGCCCACCATATCTAATGCTGTCCTGAAGGTATTACCAGCGAACTCTTGCCACAGGCCTTGAATCCATCTACACTCTGTCTTTAGATATCTTTATTTTATCATTTGCTAGACACCTTAGCTGTTGTTAGACCTTCAGGCCTTTCTTCATTAATGTGTTCAAAATTCATTGTGTATTCCCTTAACTTATTACTTTCTTGTTATCTATTTTGATTATTATCCTCCCATTAACACTCTCAGAAATATGGATGTTCCCTCAGACTTCTTTCATATAACCACCTTAAAAATCAGTAAGTGACTGCTAGTACTTTTTTAACTTAATACAATTCCTAGCTACCTTTTATCCACTTCATACCAAGGTCTTAGCTGGCGATTCCCATTTGTTTGGGTGATTGCATATCCTGGAACTGTCCTTCCTCTCTTAGCTGCCATATTCTTGAGTCCATTAAGCATGCTGATGGCAGAGGTCTATTACTAAACTGAAAATCTGATTCAGCCATTTTCATGTTTGATATTTTCAAGGGCTCCTATTATTTTTGAAAATAAGCAAAGCACACGGTTCGTAATGTTTTAGCAATCATTGGTTCCTGACGCAAGCTAAGGTATAGGGTTATTTTTGTGTTATTATTTTCTCTGTCTGAACTGTTACCATCCCCCCTTCACTTAATGAGCCCAATAATTTCTTTCCATGTGTGACAGCAAAGTTCTTGTGAAAGTGCAGCACCATCTCCAAGCAACATCTCGCATCATCATTTACATATGTATGTTTAATACAAATTTTTGTCATATATTTGTTTTATCAACTAGGCTGTTCATGACAAGACCGTCTCCTATTTCTTTTTTTTTTTTTTTCACATTTTCTTCCACTGAGAACAATGTCTTTGTACAACAGAGACTAAAGAATGTGTTGGCTGCTTCTGTCGAACAGATAAACAAATGTGAGAGATGAGAACTCTGAACTCCTTCCTCAAGAACATTTGAACAGACACAAAAGCCTATGTTTCAGGTAGTTTGAGCAAAGCTGTCTCTTGAGATCTTTGAGAGAAAATGAAAATGTATTTTTTCTTGATAAAACATGCACAAATTAAAATATAATGTTATTATTTTTATATTTTAAAATATCAATAGTAAATGAGTCAAGTGGAAATTTTGATCATTTCCCAACATGGTGTTATTATCTTTATTATCAATTGAACTTATAGTTAAGTAGCTCAATAACATGTTAGTTTCAGAAACTATTAATAGAGAACCACATATTTATTTGAACCAAATTAAATCAATAAATACATTTTTCTATAAGCCCCCCCCCACAGTGTTTAAATAGAACTGACTTAAAAAAAGTAAACCAATAAAATAAAATAAAGAAAGACAAGAAAAATCTTAAAGCAAGTGGGATTTAATGAAGCGCCGGCTAGTCTCAATTCACAGCATTGTTGTAAAGAGGCCTCCAACTCCATATTAAAATTGAAGAAATGTTTGAGGCCAATAGGTTAAATTTTTGCTGTTAATTTATTTTGCTAATTAAGTTTATTCTCCTAAACTGATTGCAATTTAATAAGATAGCAAAATCCATTGAGTTATTTGTCTTTGTTATGAAGACATCTCACTAACAACCTCTGATCCAGAACCCTCAGGTGAAATATCACCTTTCTGAACCTGCTGGCTATTGCCATAACTCAAAGACACAAAAGGGACAAGGCAGAACGTCTCCACCTGTCTCTCTTAATATGCCTGTGTTGTCTGATGCAATTTTATAGAGAAATTTTATGAGAAATTTCAACATTACTTCCATGTGCAGGAAATGAAGGCATTCCCTTCACTCCTCCACAGGAGGGTGTTGGAACCGGTATTTCTCCGGGTGACTAGGAGGTAAAGCTGTGGGTCAGGGAAAAAAGAAGACAGGAGGAAAGAAGGGCTAAAAAAAAAGGTTGCCTCTGCTTGTTTGTGCAAATCCGTGATGGGTGAGTATTCACATTCACAGATCTCAGTATGGAAAGGAAATCTAGTGAGTTAGAGAAGATGAACAGCACAGTTTAAGGCTGTGATAATGGGGTGGTCGGTATTATGGTATCATCGTAACCAAGGCTTGAGAGGAACAGCACCTTCTGAGTAATGTGGCATTCGTTCCCATGTTGTAGAAGGGAAATAACAGGAGAGAGGAAGGTACAGACTGCCACTTGTGTCCCATGGGTGACCGTTGCGTCTGGGAACATTAGCATCTCTGCACTCTGGGCTGTGCATGAAGGCATGCTGTGGCGTCAGAGAAGGTCCACAAGGTAAGGAAAGGACATGAGGTGTGACCTTGAGTTATTACAGTGTCAATGCACTGCAGCCCTCAGCTATTTGCTGCAGCCATGGACAGCCTGACTGGGAAACCAACATGTGTGTCTGGGACTGTGCATAAGAGGCATGTGATGTAGTGTGCCTTGTGTCGCTCCTGTATGCTCTACTTTAGGTTCAATAAATCACCCAGTCGTCAAGGGGTGACAGCTCCTAATATGTAAAAAGACCTAATAGAGGCAGGTTAATAAAACTACCTGCAGTCTCAACCAATGAAGGCTAAAATTGAAATTCTTTATCTCTTTGTTATAGCCCATTGTATCATTCCTTAATTTTGTGCTAGAACTGCAGTTTTGGGGGGCTACTTCACTGACCGGTGATAAGCACCTTCCTTCTTGCTAACACTAATAACCTGACTGCCCTGCTCCTGCCTCCGTTGCCCACTCACCAATGGATTGTGCAGCTCCCCCGGCTGCACACAGTGCTTCACACCCTCCTGCAGAGTGGCACCCCAGCTCCTCAGAGGGATCATTTTCTGTTACCCATTTTGTATTCCACATCCTCAGGAAGGTATCGCACAGCCATGAGAACCCTAAAGTGACTCCACAGTAATGTGAAGCTCCAGATTCAGGGGCACCTTTGTCCTCTGCTGGTGGAAAGCTCACCTGTCAGAAACCCGGGCTCCTATCCAACCCAGAAGAGCCAAGGGCTGTGGGAAGGAACACTGCCACCAGTGCAGCCAAATTAGCAGGTTCCAGGTCATTCAAGACCCCAATGTCAGACACTGCTCTCCCATTGTCTGTCACGGCTCTCCACACAGGCATTCCTTCCTCTGTTCATTCCCAGATTGATGGTTAGCTAAGTAGTGTGCCTTGTGTCACTCCTGTATGGGTCAAAAACTGTTCCATTATCATCAGACAGAAGTTAGATCATCCTTATCCTGCAACTGAAGCTCAGCCAAATCTCTTTACATGAAAACAATTTTTAAATTTTCCTTTTAGAATCTGTGGCTTTGTAGAGTGGAAGGATCTGATTGTTTCCTACCCTCAGCCTGTTTTTGTTTGTTGGTTGGCTTGTTTCACTTTGCAAGTCTCTCAGGGAAGTGCACCCAAGCTGGGCAGCCTCAATGCCTGATGATTATCATTGCTTTACAGAGTTCAAAGAATAGGACTGCAACACAATTCAATGATGTCTCTTCTTCCTGAAGCTCATCTTGGTTCTGCCTCAAATGAGAGTTTTAATAATTGCAACGATGGACTGTACAGGTGGGGCTATCACTACGCGCTTGTTAACAAAGATGAGATTCACTGATGGTGAATCAGGTCAAGGAACCCCTCTGGGGACTGGCTTTCTAGGTCTGCTTCTAGAACCACCAGCCTCAACCCAGATTCTCTCTGTAGGTAGAGCCTGGTCAATGTAATTAATTTGACAGCAGGAAACAGAATTCAGGGTCAGTCAGACGGTAAAGAGTACTAAACCTAAAGCACAGTTGGAACTATGGAGCTGGGGCCAGGAAAAGGGCAGGGGGTCCACAGAGAATCCTGAGTGCCTCCTCATTGTTCAATAATGAGATCAGCTGCTCTGTGAAAGGCTGCAGTACTCTGTGCACGCTATGGAAATAAGACTAATTTTGTCCCGGCCCTGAATTCCTGAGGACAAACGCTATACCTTATTTTATTTTGTAGTTCTTGTGTGCATTGGCACCTTTAAAATACATTATTCATATTTCTGAATGAATGAACATATGAAGGAAAAGATTTAAGATGCACATGAAAATAACCCTATGATAGTTTGCTACTTTCTAATAACTTTGTCTGATGTTATATGTTCCTGTCAGGATAGTCATCTAAGGACATGTGTTTTCTCAGACCCATTTTTAAGATGTTGAAACTGCTCTGAGGCACTCCCCATGATCATGAAACAGGGCTTCAATTAACCCCTCCAAGATTACTTAAAAAAGTAGTTAAATAAATAAAATTCACTGAAATAGAAGAAAAGACTTTGATGTGTTCAAAGAAGTATGAATTACTTGATGTTTCATTCTGTTTTGCAGAGTGAGCTCAATTGGAAAGTGGTTGAAGGTTTAAGTCACAGTAAGATTTCTCAGAAAAGAGAGTATTGGGGATAGAATCATGGAGATGGAGAAAACTCCTTCCCTTTCAGCAGTGCTCAAATCTCTTATCAGATGTTAAAACTCAATTTCTCTAGGCTGAAGGAATAATGGTAAGAATACATTCTCTGCCTGACCCTAAATTCTAGTTACCATAACAACTTGAAAGAATTCTATAAATGAAGTTGTGTTTATTGCATAATTTAGCATTGAGAAAGAGAGATATACTCAAATATACATTTTTCTTAGTGTACCATCTGTAATGTTGAATTCTGCAGATTTCTTTAATTAGCCTACATGTAAATACACTTGCTTTGAAGTACATTGGCCATAATTGCACTTCAATTTGCAAGGGTTTTCTGCGTTCCCAACAATAAAGGGCTTATGGAGCTACCCCAGCCTAGTATAGTACAGATATTTCTGCCTAGAATGAGCTGGCTAATAGCCTCTGCTCTCTCATTCATTGCCTCAGTAGAGACCTGACTAGGAGAAGAATCCTGGCAAAGGAAGCTCAGAGCCAGGAAGAGAGAGTTCTGAATCTCCACGAGACTGACAGGCCAGGACGCACTCCCTCTCAGTGCAATCAAAAAGCTTAGGATGAAATAACCATGGTATTTTTTTTCTCCTGTTTGATGCATCAGAAAAACTCTCTGTGGAAGAACTAAGAGATAAAGACTCTGTCTCAGACCCAGCTTTTCTGAATCTTTTGACCATCCATAAAAATCTTATAGAATGAGTTGATCATGATGGTCACTATGCTAATTAATGAAGGTAAATAACTCAGCTTTTTTTTCACCACTATGACCAGAATATCTGACAAGAGCAATTTAGAGGAGGGAAAGTTTATTTGGGGCTACAATTTTGAGATCTCAGTTAGAAGACTGAGCCCATTTCCCCGGGACCCAGTGAGGCAGTGCATGATGTGAGAGGAGCCCAGCACAGGAAAGTGTTCATCTCACTGCCAGATCCAGAAAGAGGGAAGGAAGGAGTCACCGTGAAGATGCACCCTTCCAGAGCAATGGTTTAAGATTTGTCAGAAACGAATCTGACAAAAGTGACCCACCATTTCCAGCCACACCCACCTGCCTACAGTTACCACCCAGTCAGTCCATTCAAACTAGGATGGACTGATTAGGTTGAAGCTCTAAGAATATGATAATTTTACCTCTGAATATGCTTGCCTTAAAAAGAACTTCTGGAGGACACCAAACCATAGCACAAGGTCAGTATTTCGCTGTTGCTCTAGCAACAAGTTATAAAAGACTTGGTTTCTCTCTGTTGAGATGGGGCTCTGTGGCTCTGCATAATTGTTATCATCTGTTTTCACAAGTAGGAGGGACTCAACAGTTGAAGTACAAACTGCTCACATAATGCCTCTTTTGATTTTCACAGAAGCACCACTTTTACAAGCAAGGAAATAGCATGGGACCATGAAATTGTGGCAAGTATTCTATGCCAAGCAGAAGAAATACACTCCTCCACTTGACTGTGTTTCAGCTTTATAATGTTGGACCTGTACTTCCCGAGAGGCTTAGGCACATCTTCTGTGAAGTCAACTCATGAAATCTTGCTCAAAAGCCTGGTGCGGATGACGGTCTTGCGTGAAGAATTGCTCTCTGAGGTGGGTTCTACTTTCAGTTTAGAATTCCTCAGCTTTTTCAGACTTCCTTAAATAGGAAACTGAGTCTCCTACCATGAGACTAGCCCACCGACACTTTGGATTTAGGATTCAGGCATATCCTCTTTTAAAGCACTCTACATCACTGGTAGCAAAGAAGAAAAAAGCCACCTGTACAATTCTCTTGGGAACAACATGTGGCCAGATGTGCAGCCATGTGAGACCTGTGAATAAATGGGCATTCCAAAGAAGGACGGAGCTGTGAGAATTCTGGCAACAGAGAGGTTCTGTGTAAGTCAGGAACTTCAGCATGATGTTGAAGAACAGAGGAAACCTCAAGCACGATGTCACACCAACTTGTAGGAGAGGCTACTAGCAAATATAAATACTAAAAATAGCAACATTTATAAATAGAGCAAGATGCATAGCTGATTTCCAGAAAGAAGTTCTAGATGCCAGAAATTAACAATAGATAATCCATGGAAGCAATCCATGGAGATTATACAGTAATCCATGGAAATTTTACATACAGATATAGGTCTTTAGGAAAGATCTTTGAGATTTTCATACATACAGAAGACAGAAAGCCTTAGCTTTTATTCAAAAATAATGTCAAAAAACAGTGACAGTTTCAGCCCGATATCACATACAAGTACAGGGTTGAAGTACACATTCACTGCATTAAGCAAGGTGTAAATAACCTGGCTTCAAAAAATGAAAGCAATCCAGTATCTTTGAAAACCATAAGAGAAGGCTGGGAAAGCAGAAGATGGCGCTGCTTTAAAAGAACTGATTTACAAAGTAGGGCCCAGAGGAGCTCAAATATGAAATAACTCTAAAACTAGGGCACAATTGTAATTGCAAATGATTTTATGAAACAAAACCATCAAAATGTTAAAAAATGTAAAAATTCACAAAACAAGAGAATTAGCACTTTAAGAACTTAAAATTGTAAAATACAAGTGTTAATACATTAAAATGTTTGAAATAATTAGGAAGAAATATAAAACATAAGGCAAGAATTAAAGTCTACATACAGACACATCTATTTAGAAAAAGACTTTTTTCTCTGATTTAACAATCAGAGGAGAATTAGAAAACCATAAGGTACACTGGAGAAATTAACTCACAAGGCAACAGAGGAGAGAGAAATGTATCCAAAATATGAAAGTGAATTTTAAGAAGCAAGGGAGGAAACTTAAGATGGCCTAATGCACATCCAATGGGTATTTGAGGGCAAAAGAACATTTATTTCCTGGAGAACTGAAGAAAGACCTGGATCCTCAGATTGGAGAATGATCCTGAATATTAAGCTATAGTAAAAATTAAACACTTTATAGTGAAAAAAAAAAACTCAAATACAAATGGAGACAACTGGAAAAATTGGGAGAAAGAAGAAAGCAGATTCTTTCAAAGGAATGATGAGTATATAATGATAAATATTTCTCATCAGTAAAACAGAAATAGAAGGCACAGGGAAAATGTGCCTCAAGTATTGGATACAATCAAATATGAACCTAAAAATCTGGGCTCAAAAATTATTTTTGGTCAACAATATGCTTAAAAATAAATTTCAATGAACAGTTATTAAGAAAGAAAAAAAAAAACTGAGTGAGCTCTCCCCCTGCAAGCTGTCACTGGCAAAATTAATTATTCAGTTTCAGAGGGAAGAAAGTTGAGAAGAGACGGAACTACCAGGAACTGGTACACGTACTGACAAATCTGAACAAGACGTAAGAGAACAACTAAGATAAACAGACAGCATCCATGCACAAACTGGAAGTTAAGAGTACAAACAGCATCTCAGAACAGAAATCTTCAGAGGGAAGGAAGAAGCTCTCATATGCATGGAAAAAATACCGTGGTATTTTAATGGAAGCTCTCAGAGAACAGTAATAGATTCTTAAAAAATGTTAGTAATAGTGCTCTGGAAGAAATTTCAAGAACAAGATGATATAATTTGAAATATTAAGAAACCTTTGCTGAAAATCAAATACAAGATAAAATGATATCACAGAGAAAAGAAACATCAAAAGGAAACAAAAAATGAATGAGTGTATGGTAGAAACAATAATTTAACTTGCTCAAATGTTCTAAAAAAATCAAAATGAAATACAACCAATGCACATCACACATAATACAGAAAAAATTGTTAAGTCTTCAAGAGGAAAAGAATCCGAAGTGAATGCTAAAATGAATTGAAAACATTTTTCTATGAAATTTCAAAATACCAAATTGATGGATATTCTTCAAAATGTCCCAGAGAGAAGGGAATAAAGTCAGGTTTCCCAAGCGTGTGAACAGGCCTTCTATAGGCAGCCCTGCAAGATGGAAATCTGCTAAGCAAGGTCCAATGTCCTGACAGACAACACAGAAAGAAGCTCACTCCCTATGAAACTATGTCCTCTATCAAAATATCAATATGGGGGAAATAAAGAAAACACACATGAAGCCACAAGGATGTATTTCATATGGTTTCAAACATTCTTAGAATATATATTGAGCCAAGATGGGTGAAACAGAGAAACCAAACACCCCAGGGGTGGGGGAATCAAACACATAGAGGAAAGGAGGGGCGGATAGAGGCTGGGCCAAACTCACAGCCTGAGAGCAGGTGGGAAGACTGGGTGGTGCACAGGGGGTCACTGGCGATTACATCACACGAGGGTCCAGTGGGGAAAACTTCGGAATGCTGCAAAGAAATTTGAGGGAGTTTATGTATAATGATGTTTAGAGGGAGACTAAGAAAATAAGTATGCAAAGAAAAAGAAGCAATATACTAAATATTTTAAAATATATGTATGCATATGTATATCTATGAAATAAATGTGACTATAGTATGGCATGTGGCAGTTTATTGTGGTCATACTGTAAATAAACACATTGTAAATAGTCTTTAATGCAATTTGTGCAGCAATGCACTGAAATATGAACAGCAGAGATCAAATTCAAACTTTTATTGCTTCCTTTCTTTTAAGTTGTATCTTCCAGATTATGTTGTTTTTAATACCAATCCCATTGAAATTACATTCACAGAGAGGTTCAGACCTCATCCCCTCAGACCTACAAATGCTGTTTTCAGAGATATTGTGGAGGTTACAGCTTCTCCTGTTAATTCTCGGTTTCAGGATTTCATCTCAGATGATGATCGGCACCAAGCTGCCTGTTCCTTTCATACGCCTACGACCTCACTCTGAATTTTCCGTTACTATCTTCCACTTATTCATTAAAACCTGTACATCCCACTTAAGCAAGGTTCAGACAGGGCTTATTGTCTTTATAGGAGAGCTGCTTCATACATATTTCCTCATGGAGATCATCAAAATGACCCTGTCTTTATTGAAAACTTTAATATTTGTTCATCACTAACTCTGTTGCATTCACTTCGATTTTAAAAATATTGCATTAAAGTAATGCTCCTGATCATGCAGATTTTTAGTGGCCCTAAGTGTTGTCCCTGGGATGACTGCCTCATTGGTCATACACTGTCTTTACTTAGCTCTGTAGTGTTAGAAAGAAGTTGATGGAAACTCACTAGTATTACGGGCATATTTAGCATTCCTCTTTAAATAGAAAATTGATTGTGCTGTATTAGTCAAAGCCTCCCGTTATCACCTATACTACCCATAACTGAATTTTTAAAGCAGTATTCCCATATGATCTCAGGGGAGGAGACAGAGAAGGCAGAGTAAGAAGGTAGATACCAATGTGAGTTTGGGAATGTCACCTGCCACCAAGGGGCACTAGATGGCATGGATTTAGGAAGGGTACGCTCCACTGTTGGCTCTCAGTATTAGCCACCACCAAAGCACACAGTCCAAATGTTAGATGCTGTCAACTCTGGGCTGTTTGCTCAGTGTCTAAGAACCCTGCAAGGAATGTGCTCTAGTAACCCCTTGCAGGTCACAATTCAAGGAAAGAGAGGAGACTAAAACAACTGAAGCACACAGCCATGTGTTTAAGGACAGTCAATGTCAGAAAGACTGGTCCAGCACAGCTCACGGGGCAGTACCTGAGTTTAGAGCCAAATCAGCAATTTTAAACACTGGAGATATTCAATAAGAACAATGTCCTTGGACTTGTGAGCACCCTAAACTGAAAAGGTAAATTAGAGCCAAGGTTATCAACTGTGTAAAGAAACGAAATCAGACTAATGGGGAAGATAGATGGGTAATGATAGCAATAATCATCATCAGAGGCAGGGGAAGAAAGCCAGACTGCAAGAGCAGCCAGAGTCCAGCTCCCAAGAGCAGAACGCCAGCTCTGCCATTTAGTACTGTGTGGTCTTAGCGAGTTATGTGACTATATTCAAATTCTTATCTTCACCAAAAGGGTGACAATGACTTCTAACAGACAGGAACATTGTAAGGATTAAGGTACAACAAGTAATGTTGTTAGTAAATATCTAGACACATGTATTCTTTCAATAAAAATATACTGTTTGTTATTGAGCAACTATAATTTTCCTGATGCTCTATGTTCTTTTTTCTTACTACAACCCTACAAAAACCCTGTTTCAGGTGAGGAGATGGTATTCTGGAGTTCAGAAGGAACTTGTCCAACCTAACATTCCCAGATGTAGCAGGAGCCAGCCACATCCACAGTTACACCTGTCTCCAAATCACACACACCTTGCTTTTTAGAAAGGTGTTAACACTGAACCACTGAGTCTACACATCCAAAGGATATAGAAAAGACATGTCACAAATATCTGCAAAGTAGCATACAATAAACAGATGAATATAATGTTGTCAAACATATTTCTGACAGGGCAATTTACTTGTGTACCATTATTGTTAAATTAAAATATGCTACATACACACTGAAAGAACAAATATAAGATTGACTAGTTTTAAAGCCAATATAAAAATAGAACATTTTTAATATCCTGAAATTTCCTCATACTTTTAACCAGTTAGTCTGCACAGTGATGAGGCCACCAGACTTCTGCTTTGTATCAGCACACATTTGATTATCCTGTTTTAGAAATCCACAAGATACGTTTTTTTTTGCTTCCATATTCTTTTATTCAGTATAATGATATTTATTTCACTTATGTTATTTCAGGTATCAACAGTTCTATTTATCATCATTAATGAATCGTCTCCCATTATATAATACACAATGCTATTTTATCAATTCTCCTATTGATGGATAATTGGGTTACTTCCACCTGTAGGCCACCATGAACAAAGCTATTTAAATTGTGCTTTTATGCATCTGTACATGAAAATATTCTAATAGCATAACTGCCCAGTAGGAAGTTATGCATAGATATGTATATATTACATTGCAGAGATTATATATATGTGGATATATGTATATTTATGCAATATATATATATATATATATATATATATATATATATATATGTAAACCGTTAATCATTTCCCAATGTGATTTTATAATTTTACACACCTACCAAAACTGTTAAAATTCAAGTCATTCCACGTGCTGCAAACTTTTAGTGTTCAGAGTACATAAATGTGTGAAGATTGTATCCAATACACCCATATACAGGGAAATACTTTGCATTTCCTGAATGGTAAGAATAAGAAACAGTTTTATTGATTTAGACAACAATCTTTCTTTGTGAATATTTTGTTAAAATATGTTGTCTATATTTTTTAATGGGACCTGTTCTACTGTCTATATGGTGAAGTTCTTTGTGGCAGTTATCACATCCACACACCGTGAATATTTTTTCCAGGCTGTGGCTTGACTATTCATGTTTTTAGCAGTGAATTTGATGAACACAAGTATTACTTTATGAAGTCTGCTTTATGTTTAAAGTCACTCAAATCCAAAACAGGAAATAATTGAGAAAATTGAAAAATCAATGAAATAAAAAAAAAAATGGCTGCTTCAGGAGATCAACAAAATGGATAAGCCTATTGCCAGAATAATGAAGAGAGAAATGGGAAACACAAATTATGAAAATGAGAAATAAAATGAGGGCTATTAAAAAGATTAGGGACATCAAAACAACAATAAAAGAAAGCTATGAAAAACTCCATGCCCACAAATGAGATGACTCTGATGAAAAGGATCTGTTTCTTGAAAGATACAATCTGCCAAAACTCACCTAAGAAGTAAACAGCCTGAAAGTGCAAGTGTTGTGTTTTAAAACAATGGGTAAATAGTTAATAACATATGAAGACAGGTATTAATAGTCCCAGGCAGGTTTACTGGCAATATTCAAGCAAATATTTAAGGAGGAAATTGAATCAAATCTCTACAATTTTTCAAGAAGATAGAATTAGAGAGAGTTCTCTCCTTATATCAAAGAAGACATTTGGCATTTGTTTTTTAGGGATTGGCTAGCTTCACTTAGCATAATCTGCTCTAGTGCCATCCATTTCCCTGAAAATTCCATGATTTTGTCATTTTTTAATGCAGAGTAATACTCCATTGTGTATAAATGCCACATTTTTTTTTATCCATTCATCTATTGAAGGGCATGTAGGTTGGTTCCACGGTCTAGCCATTGTGAATTGTGCTGCTATGAACATCGATGTAGCAGTGTCCCTGTAGTATGCTCTTTTTAGGTCTTTAGGGAATAGACCGAGAAGGGGAATAGCTGGGTCAAATGGTGGTTCCATTCCCAGCTTTCCAAGAAATCTCCATACTGCTTTCCAGATTGGCCGCACCAATTTGCAGAGTAGGGAGGAAGAGCATGAGAAGAAGATTAACATTAAACAGGGAAGAGAGGTAGGAGGGAAAGGGAGAGAGAAGGGAAATTGCGTGGAAATGGAAGGAGACCCTCATTGTATATGTACCTAATTTTGTATGTATACAAAATTACATACAAGAGGAAGTGAGGAGAAAGGGAAAAACAAAACAAGGGGGAGAAATGAACTACAGTAGATGGGGTAGAGAGAGAAGATGGGAGGGGAGGGGAGGGGAGGGGGGATAGTAGAGGATAGGAAAGGCAACAGAATACAACACACACTAGTATGGCAATATGTAAAAACGTGGATGTGCAACCGATGTGATTCTGCAATCTGTATACGGGGTAAAATGGGAGTTCATAACCCACTTGAATCAAAGTGTGAAATATGATATGTCAACAACTATGTAATGTTTTGAACAACCAACAATAAAAATTAAAAAAAAAGTAAAAAAAATAAAAGCTACCTCTCAGATTTCAAAAAAAAAAAAAAGAATTAGAGAGAGTTCTCTCCAACTCATTCTCTGGACTCAAGGTTCTCATGTAATGTCTATTTTTAACCAAAAAAATATATAGATATTATGTGGAAAGTACAGGCCAAAATCTCTCCTGAGCACAGATTAAAAAATGTTCAATAAAATGTTCATTTCAATGCAGTTTCAATCCAAACCTCCTTTGACCCACTCAATATTGCATATAAAAAAACTGTAGGCTCATCATATTTGGTCTTTATTATGTTGAATTAAATTCTCTTTATAATTAATTTGCTGAGGTTTTATCATGAAAGTATGTTGGATTTTGCCAAATGCTTTTCTACACTTACTTTCACGCAGTGAACTTGATATAACCAACTCAGATTCATTGATGTTTTCTGCCACGTTCATATCTTGTACCGCATTTATTTCTGTGTGATTTTTGTTATTTCTTTCTTGCTTCTATTTTTGGGTTTAGTTTGCTCTTATTTTCCTAGTTTTTAAGGTGTAAAGTTAGGCTTTTTCTTTTTGTCAGTGCCTGTGATTGAACCCAGGGCCTGGCGTATCTAGGCAAGGGTTCTACCACTGAGTTACATCAACAGCCCTAAAGGTGTACTCTTTGAGAAAATTTTGTTGTTGTTGTTTTATTCTTAGTGTGCTAGGCGCTATTCTTAGTGTATTTTTTAATCATAAATCTCACTCTTAGAACTGCTTGGCTGGCTCCTATATGCTCTAGTCTGGATATCAAAAGTCCCCCTGAGGCCATGTGTTAGAGACTGGTCTTCAGACTATGGCACTATGGAAGATGGTGGAGCCATTAGGTGGGGCCTAATGAAAGGAAATTGGGTCACTGGAGATGTGCCCTTGAAGGGGATTTTGGGACCCTGGCCCCTTTCTGCCTCTCTCCCTGTTATGGATATGAAGTGATGTCCGAAGACTGAGTGTCGAGGCTTGGGCCCCAACACAACAATGCTCAGAGCTAGGGCTTTGGGGAGATTAGATCCTGAGGGCTCTGACCTCATCAGTGGATTAATCCATTGGTAGACAATCAGTCTATTGGAGGTGGTGGGAACTGCAGGAGATACGACCTGATTGAAGGAAGTAAGTCACAGGGGTCATGTGCTGGAAGGATCTTTCTTGCCCCTGCTCTGTCTCCTATTGCATTTATGTCTCTTGGTCTCTCTCATTCTCTGCTTCCTGGTCACCATGAGCTGAGAATCTTTCCTCTGCTACATTCTTCCGCCATGATGTTCTGCCTTACCTCAGACCCAGAGCAAAAGAGCCAGTCAACCATGCATTGAAATCTCTAATGCTATGAGCCAAAATATTTCCTGCTTGCAGTTCTTCTTGTCAGATATTTAGGTCGCCGTGATGAAAAGCTGACTAGCACACTCTCTTTGCTTTCCAGCTGCCATGGGCAAGCAGCTTGCTGCACCATGTGCTCTCTCCATGACAGGCTGCCTAACCACAGGCCCAGAGGCAACACAGCCAATCAATCATGAGCTAGAACCTCCCACACTGTGAGTCAGAAGAGGCTTTTCATCTCTTTAAGCTGATATCTTAGCTGTTGGTTATAGCAATGGAAATATAAGTAACACACATAACTTTTAATATGTACTCTTTCCATTTTTTATCATGATATGACTTCATTTTTCTTTGCTTGTTAGTGTTTCAGAAGAATACTCTTTAATACCCTCATATTTGGGAGTTTTTCACATATCTCCCTATTGATTTCTGGTTCTGTGCAATATTATTAGTAAAGATCCTTGATTTAGATTTCAATTTTCTTTAATTTATTGAGTTGTTTTGTGACCTAATGTATGATATTTTCTGATGAATGCTTTGTATGTGCATGAGAATGATTTATATTCTGCTGCTTCCTAAAGAAACGTTCTGAATGAATCTATTAGGGCTATAAAGACTAATTCCCTATTTTCTCATTGTTCTCTTGTGTGTATGCTCTGCCTATAACTGTGTGAAATATTAAATTCCATTCAATTATTTTTATTGCTATGCATGTATCCTTTCAATTCTATAAATAGTTTCATCAATTAATTACTTAGATGTTGATTTCATATATACTTGGCATCATTATCTCCTCCTGATTAATTGATCTCTTTATTATTATATAGTGACCTTCTTTGTTTCCTACTCCTGTTTTTAGTTGAAAATCTCTTTGGTTTAAAATAAGTATAGTTGTATCTCTTTTCATTCCTATATATATGCAATACTGTATTTCCATTTATTTACATTGAATGTGTGTCTAAAAGCTAAAATTATTTTATTTTAAGCAGGTTATAAAGGGAAATTGTTTTGCTATGCATTCAACTGTTTTATTGAAAAATGTAATACATTACTTTTAAAATAATCATTGTTAGGCAAGGGCTTACTATTATCATTATATTCCTTGTTTTCTGACTCCTGGTTCTTTTGTTCCTTTTTTCCCTCTGTTCTGTTCCTGTATAATTTGATAATTTTCCCTAGTCATGTGCTTTTGAGTCCTTTCTATTCATCTTTCATGTACCGACTACGGTTTTGGCTTAGTTGCTATTCTCAGGCTTAGAGAAAATGTTGTATAGTTATATTAGCTTATTTTAAGCTAACAGCTTATCTTCAAGTGCACACATAAACCCCATGGTTCTGCTTTCCTCTCTAATATTATATGTTTTTGATGTCACAATTTACATCTTTTTTCAGACTATACAAATATGAATAAAATATTGTTTTTATAGTTATTTCAACCTGTTTCTGTTCACCACTAGTACAGTATCAGAGTATTCTGAATTTGACTATGTATTTACTTCACCAGGGAATTTTCAAGTTTTCATGCTAGTAATTAGCATCCTTTCAGTTTAGTTTGGAGATTCCCTGTAGCATTTCTTCTAGGCAGAGGAAGTGATGATCAACTCTCTCAGCTTTTGTCTGCTTTGGCAGACATTTCCAAAGACAGCTTTGCCAGATAGAGTATTGTGGCTTGGAAGGGGGATCTTTCTTTGTTCCTTTCAGCACTTTGAATTTATCATCTCGTTTTCTCCTAGCCTACAAACTTTCTGCTAGAATTTGCTGATAGTTTCATGGGTTTTCTTTGTATTAAATGTGTCACTTTTCTCTTCCTGCTTTCACAATTTTATCTTTGCCCTTTTGAGTTTTGACATTTGAATATAATGCAGTTGGTGAAGACATATTTTGCTTAAATCTGTTTGAGGACTTTTGATCTGCATGGATCTGGATAACTATATCTCTCTATTTGGAGAGTTTCAGTCGTTATTTTTTCTAAGTAAGCTGACTCCCAAAATGTATATAAAAAGTTCACTTAATAGGTTCTCTTAATTTCCATAGACTTTCTTTGTTTCTTTTTTGTTTGTTTTGTTTTTTTTCCACTGAGTGACAATTTTGAAAAACTCGTCTTCCAGGGTTTTGATGCTTCTTTGTGCTTGATCAAGCAGTTGCTGAAGCTCTCTATTGTATTTTTCATTTGGTTTACTGTATTCTTTAACTCCAGTGCTTCTGTTTTATTATTTTTAAAGATTTCTCTTTTTGTTGGAATTCATGTTTGCTTCATGTATTGTTTTCCTGGTTTTCTTATTTTCAATTTGGTTGTTTTCTTTCTCTGTTCTCATATATCTCACTGATATTCCTTTAAAGATTATTTTGTGTTCTCTTTCAGGCAGTATGAAGATCTCCATTTATTTGACATAAGTTCCTGAAAACATTACAGTGTTTCTTTAGTGGACTCACATTTTTTTTTAATGCTTATGATGGGCTTCAGTTAATGTTTCACAGTCCAGGGAAGAGTCATCTCTTCCAGACACTATGGATTACCTTCAGTGAGTAAAGATTTTCCCTCGCCAATATGTGAGGGTGTGCATTGTATGTGCTGGCTGTGGTCAGGAGGGGTAGTCAGTCTGTGTCCTCTTATGTTATCTAAGATAGTATCAATGAAGATTAAAGTGTTCCTTGTTGGCTGTGGGTGTGTGATGTGGCTTGAGAGTTGCTGGGATCTCAATAGTGAGGCCTGCTAAGGTCATTCTCTTGTCTTTTCTTGCATAGTAGGATAGTCTACCTGAGGGTATCCCCATTATTCTGTGTCTGGCATTGATGACTAGGCAGCTGCAGTGGCATAAGGGAATAGGTTATCAGAGAAACAAGAGAGTCAGGATTCTGGGCTCAAAAACTGTGGAACTACTGTGGCACCAACGTCCTGGAAAACAGGTAAATCTCTGTGGTAGTGGCTTTTGTGTCTAAGGCATGAATGTGGACAGATCAACCAAATATTGGGCTCTTTAACTCTGGGGCACATCTCAATGCCTCAGATTCATAGTGTACCATTGACTCTGGTCCCTGGTATGGCATGTTGCTCTGCTCATTCAGGCTTCCACCAGGGGGATCAATGATGTAGGTCCTGAGGTCTATGGGTTATAGTCACACAGGATTTGCAGAGGCAAAGGGGATGCACAGTAATGAGAGAATCTCTGATTTTGGAATTGTATATGGTGGTCTGGACCCCATGGAACTGCAGTTTGGCAAAGCATGTTGAATTTAAATAAACTTTGAACTGGTCACAAAAAGAAGTACAAAGATGAGGGCTACAATGGGTAGGTAAAGATAAAGACACAGATGCAATATACTTAGAAATATAGGTAGACGATGGTGCTGGTGAAGGTGGTTGAGAGATAGACTATATATTTGTAATTCTGAGAATTCTCAAGGTAAGTATCATGATTACTGTTATGACTAAATATATCATTAATTCTAAAGAAAAGATGGAATAAAAAAGAAGGAGTCTAAGATAATGCTGTGAAAAACTGCAACATTTATGGTATCTTAGAGAAAAAGAAGCAGTCCCAGCAGGTGGTGGAAACCATCATATGTGGTAATTTAAATATTAGGGAAATTGTGCTGCAACAATGTAGGAAATGTAGGAAATTTGAGGAATAGTTAATGCTTTTGAAAATTCAAATAAGAACTTCAAAATAGTTTTGTCCATTTTTCCCCTCTGAAAAATGTAATGAACCAATGATTTCCAGACATAAAAAAGATGAAAAACCAACAAGGACAGTCTTTGCACTATTTTATTCTTAATAACAATAAGTGTGAGTATAGGACTTAATTCAGATTTATAAATTTTCAGAATTTCTGTATGTTAGTAGTGTCTTTAAAACATCATAATTTCATATGAAATTGAAGGAAACAAACATTTCTTGAGTTGATATCAGTTTTACATACTTCAAAATTACATTTGAGTGATCACCTCTACCCTGAGGTTCTGAAACCAATCTGACCTCACATCGACTGGCAGTTTTTAGCATTGTTTTAGTCAGCTTTTTCATCATTGTGACCCAAAGACCCACAAGAACAACATACAGGAGGGGAGTTTAGTTGGGGTTCTAGGTTTCAGAGGTACCAGTCCATAGACAGCTGACTCCTTGCTGTGGGCCTGAGGTATGGCAGAGCACCATGGCGAAGGGCAGGGAAGGAAAAAGCAGCTCGAAAATGGCAGCAAGGAGCAAAGAGAGCTCTGCTGATCAGGGACAAATGTAAATCCCAAAGGTATTCCCTCTGTGACCTACCTCTGTAGGTCTCAACTCACTCTCCAATAGTTACCACCAAGTTAAACCATATCAGTGTATTGATCCACTGATAGGATACAAATCTTGTGATCCAATCATGAAAAAATGAATGAATGTTCTTGCATTATCTGACACTTGAGCTAATGGGGGGTTCCACATATCTAAACCATAGCAAGTATTATTCACCTGGTCTAGATATGAGGCAAACTCTTTCCATTTCTACCAAATGGAAACAATCAACCCACAAATTTCTTTGCATTGTACTTATTAATATGTAGTTTTCCCTGTGAATTAATCCAATCATCAAAATTTAAGTTTTCAATTTCTGCTTCCATTTAATTGTTATTTACCAAAGGATAACCCTGAAAGAAATAGTATAGTGGGTGATGGTAATTCAATGATGAATCTGAGTCTTAATTATTCCCAAGTTTTTCCTGGTCTGTTCAAAAGCAAAATATAGTTCATAAACTACATTTATATGATTTTATTATCATTATCTCTAATAGAGTATTATTTTTAATGTGTGCATCCACATTTTTAATTATAATGTGAGGTTCGTAACTTGGGTCATTGTTATCTGAGAAAAACTTGTATCAAGAGACATTGTGGTATCCTCACTTGCAGTTCCTTAATCAATGAGGAAACTGGTATGCAAACCCAAGTGAATGTACTCATTGTATTCTATCAGAGACAATCTCTTTGAATTATATATGCAAGTTATATACTGATAGATACCTAGATATCTTTGTGAAGACAGACCAATAGACAAAGAGAAAATTATCCAAAAGCATTCTTTCCTATTAAAAATGTTTACGGGTTACCTGTCTACTTAATCACACACTATGACATGAAAAGGAAATGAAAACAGAAATCACTAGGCTATCAGTATTGGTTCCATAGCAACAAACACAGTGTAATCTGTCTTCAATCCCTGCTGCTTGGTCCATCCTCTCCTCCTCCTCCTTCTTCTTCTTCCTTTTTTAAATTTTCAGACAAATGTTTTATTCTTGTTTTAATGATTAACTTATACAAAGTAAAATCTAAACACATTTAGAAAGTTCACTGACAATTCAAACCGGATTTTATCAGGGCAATGGTATTCCCATCATCTATGTAGGAATCAGTCTTCCTAAATAGTATTATATTAAGATAATGAGACAGTATGCATACGTGAATTGTTCAAATCAAAAATTATGTTTCTGGACACATTAAACAGGAGATGGTAGATCTCATAATCATTTGACATATGTAATATTTTCCTTTATCTAGACAAATCAAGAAAGATATATTTAACCATCAGAACCTGATATGCTAATTATTTACTGAAAAAAAGTGCAAGAAAAGATGTACTGCAATTTCAATTGACTTAGTTTACTTTATGGGAAATATAAAATGCTAGTCTTTTTTTGCAACTTTGATGTGAAATATCCACAAACCCTTTCTTCTGCCAACAGACCCCAGATGGCAACCTTGTAGAAGAACTGATCCCACCTGAAAAAGCTGACAGGATTCCACCTGGAGTCAGGCAGGTTTCCCTTCCCTTCTCTGCACTGCCCTGAACCAAGCTTTCTGCATTGCTCTTGGTCTCCTTGGTTATAAGTTCAGTCCCCAGAAGCATTTCTTGATATCTGTCTGCATGCAAAATCTGTCTGGTCCACTCCTATCCCTTGGTCTACTGGGGTTATCTTTTGTTGTTGTTGTTGTTAGTTAAATATGAGAGTAGAATACCTTTTGACACATCATACATAAATGGATTATAACTTCTCATTCTTCTGATTGTACATGATGTGGGAACACACCTGTCATATTGTCACATACACTCTCATGGGTTATTAATGTCCCATTCATTCTGCTATCCTTCCTGTCAGCCATCCTGTTCTTTTTATATTGGACATGGATGTTCACATACTACTCTCCCCGCTCTTCGGCTTTCCACTGAAGTGAATGGGTTTCAGGTCAGGTTTGACTCCGCACTCCATCAGGTATCTTATTGGGTACCTGAGATGAATTAACCTCTGTGAGCTTCATTATCCTTGTCTACAGAATGAGAATACCACTTGCTTTACTGGATTCTTGTGGATTAAACAAGACAGCATTTGAAATGTTCCAAGCAAATTACCTCACAAATACTCATTAGCATATGATACTTTCCATTATATTACTTTGTAAACTGTAGAGACAATTATTGGTCAATCATGATAGTGATTCTTGGAGGAGCCATGTCTCCAGTGGCATCAGAATCTAGATTAAGCACACAGCATCATGGTGGTAGAAGTCATTGATTGATGTGAGTACTATAGCAGGAATCTTCTTTGGATAAAAAGGGCTGTATTCTGTGGGTGCCAGAGAGCATTTTACCTAACTTTTCCATTAAATTTTACACTACCTGGTATAGCTCTTTCTGATGATTTTGTTCTGGGAATATAGGTTGAATTAAAGAGTTGGTAGAAAATGAGTTTTAAAAGTATGACAAATTGCATTGCTAGAAGAAAATCTTCCATATTTGTTCAATTGTCTCATTGGGATAATTTTAGCTTCCTGGGATGAGTTTGCTGGCACAAGAAATACACCAGCAGCTGCAGTGTTTTCCTCGCTGATGCTCATCTCAGGGTAGCAGAAAAGCCACCTGTCTGATTGCTCAGCCGGTCCAGCAGCCTCAGCTTAGTTACCCTTGACTTGAGCAAGAAAAAGAATGCAGAAGAGGAAGCTGCCTCTGTAGAAGCCACTGGGATGATTATCATTAATTACTCAGGCTTTAGAACCAGCTGGTTAGAAAACAAAAACAAACAAAAAACTTCTTCTTGGTATAAGATGATATCTCTATTTGTGTGTTTAGAATTGGATTGGCTTACGAAAAACATCAGAAATTTTCAACTTCTCCAATATGCCAAAGTGCTTTTTAATATTTAGTGAAGTATATGCTCCATTAGAATATAAGATGAGATACATCAGGGCCATAATTGCTTTGTTTCTATTGTATTTCAATAGAACAACAGTAACTATTTTATTGTGGGCACACGATAATATTTATTGGATTAATAAATGAATAAAATTATTCATCTTTTTCAGGATTACTGCAATGAGTATTTTTTTTATCTGTTTTGCTTTTTGTTTGTTTGTTCACAGAACTGATTATGGAACACAGATCTTGTGCTTTCTAGGCAGTTGCTCTACCACTGAGCCCCTCCCTGAACCCTAAGGAGTGAGTTTTTATTATCTGAACATCATAACACTAAAGACTAAATTTTCAAAAATAAAAACAGTAGTTTCTCACAAGAATGGATATACTGATGCTGGCCATCTCACACATTGCTGACAGTATATGAAGGTGCAATAGTTGTGGGAATACATCCTCAGAGTTTTTGAAAATGTTATACCTTCTGCCCCAGTAAAACTATTTTCACAAGTATAAATAATTCTGAACTTGAAGGAAAACTTATCACATACAGCTTTCATGTATATAAAAATATTTTATTGTACACAGACATAACACAAATTAAAAAAGCCAATGATGAAAACATGGCATATTGTACAGCTGTTAAAGCTGATGTGGTCTTGATCTGCACTGCCCTGGGATAGTGAGATTGGATATGTCAGAGGAGAACCTGTGACTCAAGCCCCACTTCCCTAAGCAGCTAATATAGACAAAAAGTTCTGAGAAGGGTGGTAAATAGGAGGCACTCTCTCAATTGTGTACCCCCACCCTACTGAACTCAGGTAGGACTCCAAGTCACAGTTCCAAAATGTGGACTGGGTACCTGAAGGGGGACAGGACAGATCTGTGTAGGTCAGACGACAGAATCAGCCAACACCACGGGGTATGCTGGGAGGGAATCAGAATTGGTCATATCCTCAGTGCAATGAGCAGGGAAGAGAGGGACAACCAAATCTCAAGTGAGGGGTCAGGAAGAAGAGAAAAGATAAAACCGCAACATCTCCTTTGGTTACAAATAGAAATCAGTGTGCCTTGGGTGTACAGGAAAAGTCACACTATGGGGAGGGAAGGAACCAGTTTCCTTCCTTTCCTCTCCCTCCCTCCTCCTTTCCTCTCTTCTCTCCCTCCTTGCTCCAGCCCTTCCACCTGAATTCACTCCAACCCTCTTTCCATAAGCATTTGTTAAGCTAGGTACTCCTGGAGGCACTGTATAAACACTGATAATACAAAACGAAACAGGGCCTGGGCTCCTGCCTCACAGAGCTTAACTTTTCCCCTAACAAAAATTCGACCAAGCAAAAATTAATATTTTGAAGGAAGACTAGAGAAAAAACATTCTAAGAACATCGCTGACACCAGGTGATGAAGAGGGAAGAAACACTGCTTTGAGCTGGATATTACTGGGGAAACAAGCACTACAGGGAAGAAGAAACAAAAAAGCCCTTGAAGGATTCCTGTGTCACTCATTTCCAAATACATAGAGCAAGGCACTACTAGCTTTGTCTCTCCTGTTTTCTCTGTTTATTAGTGATTATTTTTGTATATAACTGCCTTGCATTTAAGGGGAGGTTAGATACTTTGTGGGTCAAATCATGTATGGCATAAGAATCTGTATCATTGTATATTCAACTAGACATTTTTAACCCCATCAATAATGATGATTTTAAAGATATTGATAATGAACTGTATTGTATATTTTCACTTAAATTTTATAGCATGTTAAGAAATATTTTTTATTATTCATGTTACAAATGAAAAATAATAAACATGTATTTTAATTAGTTATAATAATATCCAATTTCCCTAGAGCTTTGCACTTTACAGAGTGATTTTATGTTACTAGGAGCATCGTGATAATTACATTTTCATTAATGTCTAAAGAAGGTCCATTGGAGAAAGTGAATGAGATAATCCAAGATGGTGGCCGTCTGCAACTTGGATAATAATCCTGCAAGTTTTCAGTCAGTCTCCTTATGGAAGGAAGGCAGGGAGTGAGACATTGGCTCTGCCCATGGTAACATAATCAAGGTAGATATCAGACTTGGGTTTTCAGGCTGAGTGGTGCCCCACGTGCTCCATACAGAAACATGGAAAGTACGGAAGCAAAAGTCCAGCTTGACTCCAGACCGCACACTCTACTCCTCTGGGTAAGTTATTAGGCAATGGTTTTCCTAGGCGTGAAGAGCATCAGAAAACTCGTGTGAGAAGTGCAGGTAGTGATGGAGAGAGGCTGTGTGCCATCAACTACGCCCTGAGCTGGCACCACTAGACCACAGATGCAAAAGATGCAATTAAAAACGTGAACCATCTTACACGAAGAGCTGCTGTCTCGCATACTTTCTCTCCCCATTTCAGATTCTCTAATTTGAGAAGAAGCCCTAACTGAAGAAGGATGGAATGATGAATGTTCTTTCTCTTTTGTTGATTAATGTCGTCTTCCAAAAATAAATGATCTTGGCAATTCTTTTTACCCTTTCAACTCACAACAAGACAACCTTGTCAATTCCAATAGCATTTCAATACAGCAATGTGGACATACTAAATGTGGTCACACTAAGTGTTGCAGGAGCAAGCAATGCATGCTGTGGCTTAGACCATTTGCAAACTAACTGCACATTCTCCATTATATACAAAATGCTTTCAATCTAGGTCAGATAGGCTGGATATGTGGGGGAACTAATCACTTCCAGCAGCCAAAGGATTTAATGGCTGAGAAAGTCTTCAATAACTTTTCTCTCTAGAGACAGTTTCCAAGATAAAATCTTGCGACTCATTATTACACCAGGCACTGGAGGACTGTGGTTTTGGGTGATTGAAGATGTTTATGGGCCACTGCTTGGTCATCATATTTAATGATAACACTCCTGCCTCTTAATGTCTCCCTAGTTATTTTTTATGACCTGCTTGGATAATATTCTAATTGTTAATGCTCATTACTCCAGGGCAACATTGCTGAGTTTACCATCCTATGTGGAGATCAGTCTGGCTCATCTGTGGATGTATTTTAAGGAAAGAAATGGTCCAGTTGAGACCTGAGAAGACAATAAGACTTGGTATTTGTGAAGGTGTGAATGAATAGAACTCTTCTGCATAATGTCTGTAGGACTGTATGAAGGCTACTCACCACTCAGCCTCATTTTACATATCTGAAGGCAGGTGATACATCCTGATCTTCCTCTGCTGTGGCATCTTCTATGATGATGCATCCCTTCCCTGGTCCTTATGTGTCAGTATTATAGCCACATTCATACTGTGCTTGATGCGGGTATCCCATTCAGGAAAAAATGTAAACACACACATACACACATACACACACACACACAAGCACACACACACACACATATATATTCTGCATCATAATTTTGTTGTTTGTTGCAAATGGGAATGCATTATTCCTCATAGCCAATATGAAAAAGTGATATTTTCTTTCAGAGGAGTAAGAACTTACCCATAGAGCTTCGACAAAACTCCCCTTTCATCAATTTGCTCCAAATTATTCCCTAAGGCATACGATTGCTATTAGACCAAGAAAGCCCACCATGGGGCTGGACCCACTCCTAAGACGCATGTCACTGGTGAAGGATTGTCTCCTCAACAGCTCTGGGGTTCTGCCCAGAGAGGAATGGGCAGTGCAGACAGCAGCTGCCACCATCCAAGCCCTTTGTAAGGAATCTGCCTCTGACTCTCAGACATTTCTCCAAAATCCTTGTGGACTCGCATGTTGTAATGACAGTGAGACTAGACAGAACAGCAATTAGATGATGAGGGACCTCAGTACAGGGCTGGGATGGCAGATTACTGCTATGTGTGTCTCGTGCTGCTCAGAACTATAACGATTAGCTGTTTGATAGGTTCATGCTGATTGACTAACTGAAAGAGCAGCTCCAGTACGTTTTCCCTGGTCTTTGCTCACATTTCCCCAGGGGCATAAGAATGCTAGTAGGAAAAACACAAATGAAGAATAGAGATGTCCTTCAGAAAACCACCTAGAAGTCAGTTCTATTAAAATCATCAATGCCTTTCCATTACTGCATGGACTTTGAACATCCCTCAGGTAAAAATGTCATTGCCACTCAACCATTTCCTGAAATGCATTCTTCCTCCATTCCAGAAGCCTGTGTTTGATTTCAAACATCTGTGTTTCAACTGCTGCTTGTGTATGAATATGTGTTCCTATGACTAACAGAAACCCAGATGATTAAAATCAACCTCTTTTTTTCTTTTTTCAGTGCCAGGGATTGGATCCAGGATCTTGTGTGTGCAAGGCAAGGGTTCTACCACAGAGCTACACCTCCGACCCTTGATTTATGTATTTTCAATAACATTTACACCTTTGCATTGGGTAGTTATGTTTTCTAATGACTGGATCATTTAATTACTCAATTATCCAAAATATTTTTCTTCACTCCTGTGTTTTGGGAATAATTTAGGCAGAAGAGAAATAGTACTGATATCAGACAAAGCCCCTGATTTCACAGAGTTTACATTCATATGCAAGAAGCTAGTTGTTAAATTGTGAAGACAAAATATATTCATGAACAATAAGTGTGTTAGGGAAAAGGCAGGCAGGATGGGAGAAGAGAGAAGGATGAGGGGGTCACTCAGCATGTGGTGGTACAGAGAGGCCTCTCAGGTGTGGGGACACTTGGTAGTCTAAAGGACCCTGTCTAAAATCACAAAGACTAGGCCATGCAGGTGTCTGATGGGGTTTGGTGCTCATGAGTGCAGAATCTTGATTCATGTGCCAGGGCCTAGCACAAGGCATTCAAGGAGCAGTTCAACAAATGCTTCCCAAATGCATGGAGCTCGTATAATTATTTCATAGCATGCTATTAAATAGCTGATCCCAAAGATTAGCTTTATTTTTGTTCTAATGTCAGGACAAAGAAAGAACAAAAAGATGCCAATCTCTCCTCATACATGTCTTACATACTGGGATTAACCTGATCTTCGTTGATAGAAACAAAGCCATAGAGTGCATGTCGTTAACCAGTGATTTTCTCTACTTTCTAATGATTAATTCAAAGAGCCTCTAAATAGAACTGACCCCATTATAATTTCTCTTCTGCCGTTTGCCTCTGTGCTTTATGGCTTGAAGGAAGCAGTAACAAAGGTAATCATATCATACTGGCTCCAGGAATCACCAATCCTTCGATGTGCCCATTATAAAGCAAGTAATAAATATCTCTGCCATGTTGTGGAGGCTGCATAAATCTGTCTAGATAATATTTTTCTAAGATATTTGCAGATTTTCCATATGAAGCATGTGGAAATCCACCTGCCCTGGAAACTCCCCTCCTTGGATGAACAGGCAATCTGAACTATTATGCAAATGTGACCTTCTGGGAAGTGGAGGAACAAAAACAGATGTCATCAGCTGTCCCGGAGTGTTTTGCAGACACTTCTTTTTCAAATAAATAAGAAAATTTAAGCTATTGAGCTCCAGTACAATAATCAAAATCATAGTTTTCTTTGTGTTGAGTAGGACTTGCGTGAAATGTACATTTCTATCATTTCACTTTCAGCCTTTTTGCATCCTTATAATTTAGATGATTTCTATAAAACAAAAAAATTCTATTCTGTTTTTGAGGTTGTTGTCCTTGTGTTATCTAGCCTGTAGATATTTGTATTTTTGAATAGAACATTTGATCTTAAATTTAAAATGATCAATTATACATTTAAGTGTCCATTTGTTATCTTCTTTTGTCTTTGGTTATCTATCCATTTCATGATTCCTTTCTCGTTTTTCTCATTTATAATCATTTTTCTTTATCATTCTGCTTTTCTGTCTTATAGTGTTTGAGCTACCTGTTCTATTTTGAGCATTTTAGTGTCACCTAAACAATGACAATGTGTGTACCTAAGAGTACAATTCTGTACCACCCAGACCGCGCAAACTTCAGAACAGTTTTCTTAAAATTTCTTCCCCTTCAGACAGATATTAATATGAATGTGTTCTTTATTCCATTTTGTGTGTTTGATCTCATGTTGTTATCACGTTGTCATTGTGAATGATCCGCAGGCCTCTTCACCATTTCTACCCTGTTCTCTGACTTCCTTATATGGTTGGAGCTGAGAGTCCTACACCACATTTCTGGGGCTTATTTATCAGCAAGGTTGCAGTTTAAATTCCACACCTGAGATGCCCCCTCCATAGTCCCAAGATCGCTGGAGAGGGCAGGTACTGGTTCTGGCTGATAGAATGTAAGAGGCTTTAGAAGTAACCTTCAGGCAGCTTCCCATCAATGGTCCCTTCTGGCTGCAGGCAACTGCAGCGATTGGCAAACAGGTCGAATACTTTCCCTATTTATGACCTACTTATCTCCATCAAGACGCTTCTCCAATGTTCACTGATCCTGCTCTTTGAAGTTTTCTATTAACCTCTATTTCTATTGATTTATATTCTTTCCTTTTCGAAATACCTCAAGTATTTTTCTCTTTCTGAATGTACCTTGACTCAAAAGGTATTCAGTACTCAAATTTCTTCTCTGAAACATTTTTTTTTTCCTGTACGGGAACTAGTGATAGATGCTTAACTAGGTTGTATATGAAATGAAAAGCACATGCCACTGAACAATAGCATGGTAACACCCAGGGGTAAGAAAGTAACAGAAATTGTCATCTTCACGTCCCTGGAAGGAAACACTTTTTTTAAAAAAAATTTTATTATTATCACTTTTTTAGATAAGGCTTTGGGACACCAGATTATAGTTGAAATAAAAGAATATAAAAGTAATGAGGATCATAAAATTATGGAGGGATTATAATTAAGAAGCCACCGGAGAATTTACACAAAGCAAGCAACAAATTCAGGGCTTCAACATCAGTGAGTAGTCACAGGCCGGGGGACCTCCCAAGATGGTCCTAATGGAAACTTCAACTGGCACCCTGTGTCCTAGAGTGGGTCCAGTCAGCCTCGGTCGGGTTTCCCTGGAAACAAATTACAAGCCAGAACACAGGGCACATTGTCACCTGTGTGCCCCCAGGAAGCAGCAGCAAGAAAGAGAGAAGAAGGGGAGGGTCCCAGGGAGGAGTGTGTTTCCAAACAGGTTCCTCCTGTGGAGCTCAACCGCACATCAGGGCAACTTCACAGCAACTCCTAGGGCCAGTGGAGAGCACGCAGCTCAGAGTTGCCCACCACACAATGGCTGAGGTGTGTTCATGGGCCAACCCCAATTGTTCATTATGGACAAAGTGCAGGGAGAGAAGCTTTCATTGTCCACGTGTGTATTCTGCAGCCCCATGAATGTCGTGGACTTAATCCAGAGGACACTCCCAAGGTAAAGAGGCTGCAGCTCTGTGGAAGGCCACTCAGCAAGGTACCAGTGTCACTCCTCCATAGGACCTGGGCAGGGCAGCCAGGCATGGGCAAATGAAGGCGTCATAATGAAAATGAAGATCTCATTTGTGGATTTCAGAGCATTAATTGGAGAAGAGGGGCATCTTGAAATTCACAGTGTGTCTTATGTGAATTTCAATGAAACTTAATACTCTACATTGCAAATCTCACAGAATGCCTGCCAGCCTCTTTCTCTCCCTTGGGGAATTTTTACATCAGTGAGCACTGTGTGAAGGGCTTACCGTTGTGCTTTCAAGACACACCCACACCTCCCCTGGACTCTGAACTCATAATGTCTTATATCCCGTGGACACCCACAGCATAGACATGCTGTTCATTTGGTTTCATCCACATTTTACCACTTTTCATTCCCATGCTGGCTTCTCTCCTCCTACCTGCATTCGTCACTCTCACAAGACCTCCCATGATTCTCTCTCTACCTAATCCACGATCTCTTGGCCATCTCACCACCCTTAACTTAAACATACCCAAATGTCCATTTTGCCACGTATGGAAACATGATGACTGGTCTGGGGACTATGACATGGACATCTTTGGTCAGTCACTGTTCAAACTTCCACAAGAATTCAGAGCTTCAGAAAGAAGAAAAATGCCCACTGAGGCATGTGTTCATTCTGCCACTATTTGTCAGGTGATTCCTATGGCCATAGCAGTAAAATCTCCATACTATGCATCTTTTGGCAACTTCATTTTTCCCTTGTCCAAAGGTTAAAGTAAGAAACCATCAAGACATATATCTATATCTATATCTATATCTATCTATAGATATAGATAGATATTCCCACTATGCTTTATTATTCCCTGTATGCTTCAATATTCCCTGTATGCATCAATGCCTTTTCTTAAGTTGCCACATTTCAAAATTCAACTTCCCTTTAAAGATTTATTGCTTTATATGGCAAAATATTTCTATTATCTCTTTTTTCTTTCCCGTATTTCTTCTCCAACTAACACTTGGTTGCTATCTATTTTGTACTCTTAAATAGCACTGTTTATACCTCTACTATGGAACCTATTTTAAAATTTAATTGTGCTGAAATTTATCTCTTAATATATCTCCTTTCTCTTATGCTATAATCAAACTCAAGAAAATGGAATAAAGATGTCCATTAAGAAAGCATAAGTCTTGTAGTTTATAGTCACACATAGAAATCTAGACTGATTACCACTCTTAATTCCCAAGATTAAATATCTTCCTATTTCTGACATTCAGTAAATTTACAACTCTTAAAACTGTGTAAATTCTCTGATGCAGATATTAGTTGGGGGGTGGTAAAAGTTTTACTTATGCACATGAATGAGTTTTAGAGATCTAAAATGTAGCAACATGACCACGGTTAACATTGTGTGATATGCTGTACTTGAAATTTATTAAGAGGAAGCCAGATTTTGCTTGAAAGAGAGAGAGACAAGGAAAACAAAAAATGAAAGAAAAAAAGAAATAAAGAGAGAGAGATGGAGAGAGGGAGGAGAGAGAGAGAAGAAAGAATGAATGAAAGAAATAAAGGAAGAGAGAAAGAAAGGAAGGAAGGAAGGAAGAAAAAGAAGGAAGAAAGGGAGGAAGAAAGGAGAGGGAGGGAAAAAAGAAAATATTAACTATATACGTGATGCATGTGAATTAACTTGATTTTAGGTGACTATCTTACAATGTATATGATATCAAAGCATCAGGTTGAACACATTAAATACAAATGATTTTAAATTTTGAACTATATCCCAATAGACTAGATAAAAATTAACTCTATGAGCTTCATTTTTTTTTCATTTGAGTATAGAGTAATTCTACATGTAAAACTTGTAGGTGTGTAAAATAAATGATTGGAAATTAAAAAGCAAAAAATTTGGTAATAGTTGCTTTTTTATTATTTGTGTGTTTCCAGTATTCTGTGAGACTCTGAATACATGCATTTGAATTAAAATTCTTCATTAAAGTCTTACACTGTGGAATTTGAATCTTGTTGCTATGCATTAAAAAATATTCATCATCTGACAGTTATCCCCCCAGAGGGAACCCCCGGAGCACTGGTAGGAGAAGAGCATAGAAACCGATAGAAGGGGGAGTAGAATCTGGTACTTGGATGTCTGGGCATTGTCCACTCCTTATTTCTCCTCCAAACCTGTATGAAAGAAACAGGGCAGAGAAGTGGGAAGTTCCCTTTTTAGATGTGCCTTCAAGCTGAGGAAGGAGGTGGGCTGTGAAGCAAATGTGAAACAAAACTTGGGAAAAATAGCACAAAGTTTAAAGCAAAGGACTAATGAAACTGATAAAGAGAAGAGTTAACTGCTATGAAAAGCCAGCTGAGATATCATTAATCGATTTCCCCATAAGCTATCTATGGAGCGAGACATACTTACTGAGGGAGTTACAGGAAACACAGTGGTTCACGTCTTTCTCACAAAGACAAGAGATCGTAATATGCCACTGATGGTTATTAGTGAGCACCTCCCTTAATGTGGCTGAACTGCCTTGGATGGCACCAGAGAGCTGGGGGTGTGCCCAGGTTCAGTGAACTGTGACAGATCATAAGGAATGTGGAACACTCCCTGGACTGAGCCACCTTAAACTCCCTGGCTGTGCTTGTGCCTGTGGAAAGTTCTATATAAAATCCTGGTTTATAAGAAAAAGAGCCCCAGGACCAAGAAGCAAGCTGGATTATTTTGTGTGCCTGGATCTGAACAAATGGAAAAATAATCATCCTTAGTTCCAGACAACAATTTTGTTTTAATGATTACATACAAAATGTTCTGATGCTGAAGCCCGTACAGTTCTATATTCACTAAAATAAAACAGCACCGAGACTGATGCACAAATTACAGGCACATTAGCAAAGTCTGCAGGTAGACAAAAGGAGAGCAGAATCACAATATCCTTTCTTTGAAAATCCATTTATAGGAAATCATGGTAAAGGGGAAAATAATATACTATTTACATCAAATTTTAAGGAAACAGGGTTCAAGCTAAGTAAATTTCTTAGATAAATGAAGCATGTCTTTTCATTTCTATTTCAGAAACAGTTGTTTTGAAGGAAATACTTTCAAAATGATTGTGCCTTCTCCCCTCCTCCCGTTTTAATCTCAATGTACTCATCAGAATATAACCTTTCTTTCACCACACAGGGGCATCTGAGTATTTAAGAACTTTTCCTTATTCTAAAATTAATGTTTTGATCCATTTGTGTTTTTGTTCTTTTCATAATCAGCTTCATGAGCCACCGCTAATGCCTCTCACACTTTCATATCACTACTAACTCCCATGGGTGCTTGGCTAATGTTTCCTATAAAAGGAGATTGTAGTGTTGATCTGAAATACCCTCCAAGGCCTGTGTGTTGAAGGCCTCTCCCCAGCACAACAGTGATGGTGGGTGGGGGGGAGTGATTGGATCATGAGGGGTCTAATCACCTAGGGGTTTAGCTGAACGGACTAGTGGGAGATGGTGGACACTAGGAGACTCTGTCCTGCCCCAGCTCCTTCCTCTCCTTCTGTTTCCTGGTTGTCAGGCTGTGAGCAGCTTGACCTCCTCACACCCTTCTTCCATTAGGTGTTGCCAGCACAGGAACAGAAAGATGAAGCCAGCCAACCATGAAGCTTTAAAAACATGAGTCCAAATAAATCTTTCCTCCTCTAAGTTGATTTTTTTCAGTTATTTGTCAAAACAATGAAAAGTTGATTAACATAAATGAGAAGTGCTATATAAATGTGGTAATATTGATAGAAGAATAATGGTAAGAATCCCTGCTAATATTTGCCTATTTAATTTGTTTAACTCTCCAATTTTCTTCAAATAAAGATATTTGATTAAGGATGATTGACCTTGGGAAGTATGTCCAACCCCACTTTTTAGTCTTTCCCATAATCCCAAATCTGTCCCCTACATCCAGTCATCAGATATGTCTTGTTATTCTGTTACGGATCACATTATTTCCATTGACCAAAAGATCCAACTCCACTTTCTTAGCACTTTCTCAGTCCACTTATGATTCAAGCCCAGGTCAGAGAAAGCATATTGTTTTCCCGTTTTTATAGCATGCTGATGATATTACAAATTCAAAATCGTTCACATTGAGTTGTGTCAGTTAAATATAAATTTAGTCTTATAAAGTGGCCCTGAGGAAAGGGATCCAGTCTTTCATATTCCTGTCCTCAGTGGGACAGGTGGCTGCCAAAGCCCATCTTGCTGAGGTGAATCATGGAGGAGCAGCCTCTTTCTCTCAGCTGTGTTAGCATGCACCGCCGGTCCACCCACCGGTGCCAGATGGCCCTGCTTTGCGCCCCAGGCACTTACTCCTCAGTCAATTAAAGGGGTTCAAACCCTTCTTAGGTTCCTGCTTGGTTCCTCTTTGTGCCCTCCCAGTTGGCACGAGGGGATCAGGGTGGGGACTGTAGGATTACAGCAGAAGAGTGGGTGGCAGTCAAGACAACATTTTGGAAGCTCTCCCCTCATAACTGAGCCAAGTGGTGAAGGAGAGGAAGGAGTGCTCCGTTGTGCGTGTTGTTTTTCACAGCAATGCAAAAATGAAAGGAGCAAAGAAAGACATTGGGCTCCAACAGCACCAGCTACCCCCAGTCTCCTCTGTTGCTTTCCAATCAAGCAGACCACATCGTGACTCTCATGGGTCTGAAGCACATTTGCCTGCCTGGCTCTCTTCCCCAATGAAAACACTCCTAATTTTATGCTATGCTACATTCACACCAGGCCCAATCCTTCCTAGTCCCTAAGACTACATTACGTTGGGGGCATTCAGGGTGGTATGATTGCCTACCCGTCATTCCTGTTCACAGGCACGTCAGGACACTCTGGGGAGAGTTGTGCTCTTGAGTCTGGTATGGAAGCCATCAGAGCTTCCACCCTCCTGCGTACATTCTTCCTGCTTAAATGCTCTCGCCTTGCCTCAGCTGTCAGGCAGTCATCCTTCAAACCTCAGCGTGATCCAGAGACTTAGGCAGCACTTTCGGCAGCTCTGCCAGCACACTTCTAATCACCTGACCGCTTCTAAACCAAGTACAGTCCTTTGTTCTGTTACCAGATTCAGAAGTTCATCCCATGGAAATAACAATGTCTGAGAGAAGAGTGTTGGGAGGAAAGAGAGGCATTACTCTGTGACCAAAGAAGGGAGAAGAGGGAGGTTTGCTCACAAGTCAGCTTCTCGACTCCATCCCAATGCATAGCTGTCTCCCCGTAGCCTTACTACAGATAGCACCGTCAAAGTGTAGGCTATGATGTTCCGGTGGCCTAGGTGCCTCCTCGGGGACCTGAAGCTGCTCTGAGTGAAAACACTGAGTCTTAAGCTGGGCCTACAGGCGTAGAAAGGGGGAATGAGGTACAAATTCTTGGCATCTGTCTTCACACTGTGCCTGTCTCCTATGCCTTCTTAACCACTGGGGCAGAGTCTTCTCAGCTTTGCATTTATCCCTGTTGAACATTTAAGAAATATTTTGTCCAAAACCTTAGTACAGGGTTAACTTTACCTAGTCTTGCCGAGGTTACCCCGCTGCACCCTTTAGGGCTAAAGAAACCTACCAGCCATCATGACTGACTTGCCCAAACCCAAAAGGAGTGAGAAGGGGTGGCCCCTGAGTTCCTGAAAGATCTCCACCTACTCCCAGGAAGCTATGAGTTCTCCTTCTCTTTTTCACCTGTCCTCCTCCCTCATTATTCTTATCCTCTGTGAGTGTCCCCTCAACCCCCTGAGTGGAGAAGCTGATTTGTGAGCAAAGCTCCTTCTTCTACTTTCCTTGGCCACTGAATACAGCTTTCTTTCTCCCAGCACTCCTCTCTCAGGTGCTGGTTTTCCCATGGGATAAGCTTCTAAATGCATTCTGGCACATGTCCAATATTCATCCTCTCTCTGGTAAGGGAGGGGGATAAAGATTAATATTTTCTTTTTTCCCTAGACTTATTAAGTTATACATAACTCATAAAATTTTCATATATTTAAGATTATACAATGTGACATCTTGTTCTATATGTATATGGTAAAATGATTACCACAACCAGTTAAATGAGCATATCCAGAACTTCACAGAGTGCCCACTTGTTTCTGCACATGGGAGAACACTTGAGATCTTTCTTCAGAAGCCATCAATACTACACATTATTTCCGACTATAGTGCTTAGCAACTGCTCACCCCTGATGTGAGTCATCAAAATCACTTTTCTGTGTAAGTTATTTTTTACTTTAAGTTTGTTATGGTTTGGCTATTATGTGTCCCCCCAAAGCTCCTGTGTCATCACAGGGATAGTCAGAAGAATATGACTGGATCATGAGATCCGTTATCTAATCAGTCCATTCATGCTACAATGTCTGAATGGACTTTAGGGTGTTCAGCGTAGGAAGGTGGGGTATAGCTGGATGAGGTCAGTCACTGGGGGTGTGCTCTGGAAGTGTGCATTTTCCTGGGGAGCCCCTTCCTCTTCTCTGTTTCTCTCTCTGCTTCTTTTGTGAGCTGGGCAGCTTCTCTCTGCCATATCCTGCTGCCATGATGTCCTGCATCACCTCAGGCCTAGAGCAATGCAAGTGCCCATCTATGGACGGAGACATCTGAAACTGTGAGCCTCTAGTAAACGTTCCCTTCTCTAAGTTGGTCTTGTCAGGTATTTTGGACATAGCGACACAAAAGCCGTCTAAGGCAAAGGTCATCTCCTATGATGAACTATTCCTCTCCCAGAATTTAGGAGGGATACCCCATTTCTTTCCTATGGGCAATGTTTGCTGCCTTCTCTCCCATTGTTGAAAAGTGACACGTTGCAATCCTCTTTCTTCATCATAATTGGAAGAAATGTGAAAATTGTCCAAGTCCTTTGTATCGATCTTAACAAAAATAAATAAATAAAGCAGGGAGTTATTGAAGGAGGTGTTCTTACACATAATTGCTTGATTTTAACTATCACCAAAAAAAGCCTGCCCGGAGGCCTTTGCAGTCTTATACACAAAGCACTTCTACAGGAACGGCTGCTCAGTAGCTGTCTTTCAACATCAGACTGATGTCACTCTTGTCATTAATCACTGTGGCCAAGAATAACTGCTTCAAAACATCTGGTGCACTGGAGCCCTGCACACCTCTGCCTTAAAAATGTTTCCCTTGCCTAAAACTCCTTGAAAATGACTGATTTTACTACAGAGTACACTCCTACTGAAGGATTCTGATATTCCAGTGTAATGTTCTTCCCAAATAAATATCATTATTCTTTGGAGGCTTTCTCTCTGATTGTTTTCTGTTTGTTCTTTTTAAGTAGACAAAAATAAGGAATTGTTTGGTCCTTGGAGCCCAGATTCTTTGAAGATATTGTAACAACATGACAGGGGCCATATGAGGCAGTCTGAGGAAGAATATCGAGGGGCTCTGGTTAAGGTCATTATGAGACAGGACCTTGCTGTGCTGTCAGGCTGGTCTCCAACCCTTGGGCTCAAAGATCCTCTCCTCTGAGCCTCCAAAGTGGCTGGGACTACCGGTGTCACCTTGTCAGGCTCTAAGGCAATCAATGATTCCTGTCCCTCCATCTCCTGGGCATGCAAACAGAAGCCATTTGTTTCTGAAATTTACTTTTGTTTCTTTTCTTTTTCTTTCTTATCCTTTCTTTCTTTTTTTGTTTATTTTCAAAATGGAGATCCAAATAATTGAACAAAGCTATTTTAAGAACCAAATTAGGTACCCAAAGCATAAAAAGATGTGACAGTTTTCTGTGGGAACCACTGTAGGCCTCTTCTGGGTGAGTGGGGCTGCCAGCATCATGTCCCTGAGTCAACATGGGCCTCCCTAGGGTGGATTGTGGACTGCAGGGTGCCATTGTCAAGACAGACAAGAGCAGCAAATGCCATTGTTCACTGGGTCATTAGCAGAATGTGTTTGCAGATTCGTTGGAAGCAATCTGTCTCTCTGCCCTATCTGCCACTGGGCCCCTGTGACTTGCTCTGTGCTTGGGAATGACAATTCTCTTTCTGGTCTGAAGGGTCTGTGGTTCTCAGGAAGACCTCCAGTGTGTGCGTGTCTATTCCAGTTCCTGAGACAGGGCATGTGGAGGCAGCACTCTGAGCCTGGTGCCATCAGAAAGAAGCAGAGGCAAAGGGGTTGGGGGGAGTGACAGGCCCTGAAAACAGTGACTCCTATGGACTCCAGGTGATGTGTGCGTGGGGAAGGAGCACCATCAGGGGTGCACAAATAGGCTCAAGGGTGACAATTCCGGGCAGGCACATTACATGCTCCCCTGCCAGAGGCTGAAAGAACTGGATGCTTGGTCCCGCTTCCTGAGGTCACAGGAACAGACGATTGTCTAAGATCAAGAATGACCTGCACTCAAGTCTCCAGCATCATTCCTGGAGAAAACAGGGGCTGTTGAGAAGATGGGGTTTTCTATCAGAAAAGGAGAGGCAAAGAGCTTTTCTTCTTCTTGGAAAGAAGGTAAAACATAACCGAAGAACAACTATGTTTCTGGCCTTGGCACACGTGACAAAAAAGAAAAAAAATAGATGTATTTATCTGGGGTAATTATTTCAAACACTAGTGTCTCTGTTGACTAGGAAAACTGAAGTGTCTCCTGATCTTAAAGCACTTGTCAGCCCAAACCTAAAACAACCCCTTTTATTTTCAGAGCATTTTAGAATTCCTAAGCGGAACAACAAGGACTTATATCTTCATCTACAGTTGGTGGCTTTCTTCAGCACCCTCTTCACTCCATCCATCTTTCAAAGAATGACTCTCACTTTTGCATTCGGTGGCTGCACCAGTGTGAGCAATGGTATCGATGTAGTGTGAGAGGTCTGGAATACAGCAGGTATCCAGGGAAACCAAGCTCTGCCTTCTGGGACCTCTGTCCCCGTGAGAGATGGCATCTGGCTGGCACACTCACTGACGAAGGACACACTGCCAGTGAGGGAGATACAGGCAGATGCTGAGCCAAGGGAGGAGGATGGAGAAGACCCTGCGAAGACAGTAACTCCAGCCAGGACCTGTGTCACATGGAGGAACACAACCCGGGACGTCTGAGGAGGAAGGGATAAGAAAATGAGTGTGGAGAAGGCAAAGGGGAGACGTGCCTGATACAGGAAGAAGGAAAACCAGACTGGGGAGGACCAGCAGAGAGGGGTGGGGGAAGCCACAGCCAGGAGGGGCTGAAGTAGTTGCACTATTTGAATATTTCCCATCCCTGCACTCCTACGCCCACTGCTAAAGCCCACCCTACTTTAATCTTTGCATCACGCTGTTGACAAAATGTCTTCTTCTCTGTTATTTCATGAGCTTGAGGGGAAAGGGTTGCCTTTCAGTGAACATCAATGGCCTGGCCCTTGGCGGCTGCCCCTCTCATGAATTACCTCATTAAATCCTTTCTGCAGTCATGAACCTATATTTTCCAGTGGTAGCAGATGTCCCTTCTCCTCACACTGGTGAGCTTCTCCAATTTGCACATTCTTTCCTCACATCGTTAACAACCTACAGGTTGTGCTATGAAAAGGATACGTTCTTAGGAGTTAGTCAAATATAGAAATAAGTCATGTTGGGTCAAAAGAACAGAATGGGAAGGCTACACAAGATCAAAACTTAGGATGACAGCAGTATCCTATGTTCCTATGTATGTGTTCATATGGTTAACAACCACCTTCCAAGAAATAGTATTTATGTCTAATAAATCATACAGGTACAAAAATGTGTAGCATACAATTTACGAATAATAAAATATGCAGTGCTATTCATAGTAAATTCTTGCTCTAGTTTGAATCTAAAATGCCCCCCAAATACCAATGTTTAGGGCTTGGTGTGGATCCGTAGTGCTATTGGGAGGTGGGGGAACTTTGAGCACTTGGGGATGCTGGACTGAAGGTTGGTCACTGAGGCATACCTTTGACTGACATTGGACTGCCCTCTTGCTTCCAAGTTCCTCTCCATGCACACCTGCCATGATGTACTCTGCCTCCACAGGCCCATAGGCCATGGGGCCAAATGGCCATAGACTGAAACTTCCGAAACTGTGAGCTGAAACAAACTTTCCTCTTATAAAGTGATTATTTCAGGTATTTTTTTACAGTGACCAAAAGATGACTAACACAATCCTGTGTACCTATAACTTCAGCATGACCTGCTCTTTCTTGCAAAATCTATCAAAAATTAGGTGTCAGAATTTCACTTGTTCATCAATGAGTGATATGGATAACTTCTTTGCTTCAACAGGCAAATTGTCTAATATTGGACGAATAATTCTTCAGTCTTCCAGGATACCAAAATGTAATTGTTCCAAACTTGACGCACTAGTCACTTTCATCTTCATTGTTCACATTTCTCCAGATCTTTCTTAAGTTTAAAAACAATCCACCAAGTAGTACAGGAAGCTGTGACCTGCAGCATTTGCCAATGTCTGTGGTGTGTATTCTCCCATGTGGGCTGCTCAAAGCTTCCACCATGACAGTGCTGAATCCAGAGCCGCTGCAGCAACCACCAACTTGCAGAATCTCCACCAGGTAGACACTCAGTGGTATGGAAAATATTAAAATACACTAAAATTCTCCACAAGTGATTTCCTTGTTTTTTCACATAATTAATTAAGGTTTACATAATGCTAACTTTCTACAATGTTTAATAATAGCTATGTTCAACAACCAGTTTGCAAAATTCCTTGAATTTTAAACAGTAGCTTTTGTGAGCCAGCAAATGGATCAATGAAGGAAAGAGTAAAGCTGAAAAAGGAGAGAGGGAATACAGGATCTTCCAAAAAGGCAGATTCCAGGCTTTCGTACAAATGCTGATTTTCTTTAGTGCGTGTGCAGGTGTGTCTGTATGCATGTGTGTGCTAGGCAAAATATAAGTTCTTAGAATATAAGGGTTTTTACTGAACTTCTCTTATATTGACCTTAGTATAAAAAATATTTCTTCTAATATGGTGCTCCTTATATTTTGATCTGATTCTTTTTACCATTTTGAAGACTGCCTGATTTTCCACCTTAACTGTGCTTTCTAGCAATATAGGTGTCCCTGGGTATGCTCCTTCTTGTACTGCTCAGGAAGGAGGCTGTACTAAAAAAAAACTCAGGGTGATTTCTAGGCCCAGGCCACAATGTTCGTGTATCTCAGAGATCATGAAAGACTGTGGTCAGTCTGAATACTTTTCTGCTGATTTTCCCCACATACAGAACTGTTTCTTCCTTGAACTCCCAAGTTTTGGCATCTGTCAGCTCTGGGAAAACTTGATGTCTGCTAAACAAGTTTATTTCTTTTATCAAGTAATTTAGCTTCTCTAAGAGGGCAAATGTTGAAGATTAAATTGGAATGAACTCTTATTACTGTTTTCAAATATAGAAGTAAATGATTCTCGAGGTCAGAGAGAAGGTCAATTTTACCCTCAGGGCATTGCAGGCACCTTGATGCAATTCTGTCCCCCAAGTGTATCTCTGTGCACTCTGGCTGCCCCAGAGCCTATGACTCTCTTGGGACATTATCAGCCACTGTGGAGGGCTTAATGACCCGGAGAGTCTTTGGTGACTTCAGTGTGCCTCCTGTGTGCCTCTTGACATCTGGGTGTGAAATGTTCTCCAGGGGCTTGAGAGACAGTAAAATCTCCCAGATGACAGGCAGTTCAGAACACCCAATCCAACTTTCTTGCTTCACATATTATGGGACTTTTAAAGTTCCCAAAGGCATAGCTAGAGAGGCCAGAGGGTGGGAGCTGCACAGGAATCAGCCTCCCTACCCAGGGGGACTTGTTCTTACCCGGCAGCTTCTCCAGCAACCCTGGGGCTTTGCATGGTGTACAGTGAAAATGAAATTGTATTGTCAAGATCTAAATGTCCTGGTGTGTCAACGGAAGAAAATTCAAATGCAGAAATAATAGATAGATTAACATATATATTAGTATTAGCTGGGATTCTAATAGGGTCTAGGTCAGTAACACTAATAAACAAAGGTATAAACTGGGACACTAAGAGAGAGGACCACTTGGGGAGGAGAGATGGCCATAGGCCTTGAGTGGGTATTAGAGCATTCCTGCTGTCCTGCACAGTACGGGCAGTGACACCTTAACATGGTGTGCAATAGCCTTCGTGCCGTGTCTTAATGGTCTATTATTTTTACCCAATTTACAGAGGGAGGCAATTGAGGCCCTAAGGAGTTCAACATATTTGGGTAAAATTACTCCTTTATTTTAGCAAAAACAATCAGACGTGTAACAAAATATATCCTGGATATCATTCCATTCCCAAATAAAAGCTTTGTCAAGTTATTCTTCCAGGTTTGTCTTTGATGAAAAGTTCTTATTTGAAGTCTACTTTTTTTTCTCTTTTGGATAATATATATATTGCTTTCCCAGAATTAAGAAATTTTTACCCCAAGTGTGTAAACATATTCTTCTGCATTTTTAAATAGATGCTTTACATTTTTAGCATTAAAAGTAGTCTCTGATACACCTTGCATTGTTTTCTATACATTATTTGGAAATATTTTTTTCCCATATGTGTTCATTTATTCTAGGCCCACTGTTGACAAAACTATAGTTTTAGACTTTAAAACATTAAAATCTTATTAGCTACTACTTTCTTTTTTTTTCTGTTTATTTTCCACAATGTATTTACCCCAGTGTCAATTTATACAAAAATAGAATAATGTAATCATTTCTCATTAAACATAGACTTGAAATTAGGTAGATTAAATATTGCAAAATTTTTACTATTTTTTCAAGGGTTTTGATTATTCTAGGATTTTGTTTGTTTGTTTTTCAATTCTATGGTTATTTAGAAGACTATTAGAATTTTTATTTGGATTATTGTGTAGTTGAAAATCAATAAAGTAAAGGTTTAGAAATATTGACTCTTTCAATTCGTGTACATGGCATCATTTATTTATTTAGGTAAGTTTTACTAATTCACAGCTATAGTGTTCAGATTTTCATCTAAATATTTTGATTACATGTCTTTGATGAAATGGAACTGAATATTTTTTTTTTAATGTGAGGCTGGTATAAAAGGCAATTTTAAAATTTTAGTCTTAAATTGTTTAATAATTGTTGATTGTATATTGACACTGTATTCTGAACATTTTAAAATTCACTTATGGGATATTGTTTTTATTCATTTTCTTATACTTTATATTCCTTGTGATTTTATATGCATGCTGTTAAGATAGTACATTACTCTGGCAGATTTTGAAAGTTAAACTGTCCTAAGATGGACCCAATTGGTCATGATAAATTATTCCTTCTCATATGTGGATGATTTTGATTTTTCAAGATTTTGTTTGGGATATTTGGCCCTATTTTCATAAGTGTATTGGTCTATAATATCCTTCAATTCTTTGTCTGCTTTGAGCTTTTGCATATGTTTATATCTTATAATGAGCTAGGAAGGCTTTCTTTAATCTTTTTCAAGTTGAAATAAAATTTATGTTATTTCCTTCTTAAGTGATATTTGAATTCACCAATAAGGTTATTTCAGTATGGAGTTTTATTTTGCTGAATTTATTTGTAACATTTGGTAATTTGGGTTGTTAAAAAATTTGTCTGTTACATCTAAGTTGTTCAATGTATTAACAAAAATTTGGTCTTCTTATGCCCTTGGTATATATTTAACAAACTTTAGATCTAAAGTGATTCTTTTTATGTTATTTATTATATTGATTTTTATGCTTATTAATGCTCATTCTTTTTAAAGGTACATACTTCATATTTTTGACCAGTTGTCTATTTTTATTTTATTTTATCAATTGTATTTCCAAATGTGAATTATTTCCTTTGGCCTACATTCTTTGAGTTTATTTTTCCCTCTTTCCTACTTTTTTAAAAGTTGCTGATATATTATTATTTTACCTCTGTGTTTTAACATAATGATTTATAGTTACAAATTTCTAAGTATAACTTTAGGTATGTAACTTTAGGTATGTAACTTTTGACAGTTTGTGCCTTTATTATTTCTCAGCATAAAATATTGTGTCATCATTTCTTCTTTGTCCTAAGGATTACTTGAAATTATATTTTGTAAGTACTTAAAGATTTATCAGATATTATTTTGTTACTAATGATTTTTTAATTTAATTTGTTTTTATCAGAAAACACTATACGGTTACATTTACTTGACATACATTAAGTATTATTATATGGCCCAACTATGATATATTCTGATGATCTTTCCATGTGCCCTTGAAAACAATGTATGTGTTGAAATTGTAGGATATAAATTTCTATAAATAAGATTATTTTGCTTAATAATTTAGTTTGGATTTTCTAAAATCATTTATTTTTAATTTATTGTATAGATTTAAAATAATCTTATTGTAAGTTTTTTCTATTTCTACATTTATTTATAAAACTTTTGTGTTTCATATATTATTAAGCTCTGTGATTATCATATTAAGATATATGTGGATCACTCTTTGGATTGCTTTATCGCATGTGGATGAATTATTTCTTTTATCATTATGAAATAACCATTTGCATCTCAGGTAATACTTTTTATCTCAAAATTTACTTTTTCCATACTTAACATATTAAAGGAGCATCAGATTTTACACTTCATATATTTTCCATTCATATATTCAAGACTCTACATGTTTATAGTTAAAATGTACCTTTTGTAAACAGAAAATATTAGGTTTACTTTTTTGTACATTCTGCTAGTTTCTGCTTTTCAAATGGAATTTTAGTCCATTTACATTTATTGTATGCATTTATTGATGTTGTTATTATTCATTTTTAATTTTTCTTCCTCTGCTCTACTTCTACTGGATTAGCTTTTGTATAAGATTTTTAAAAATTTCTTTTAATCTCTTCCTTTGGCTTTTTATGAATACTGATTATAATAGTCTTTGTCTTAATGTAAATTATATGTGTTACAACAGGAATTTTTACCTTATTATCATCTCCTATGTATTAACAGGCCACTTCTTGCATGATTCAAGGATCTTCCAAAAGTGCACATCCACTTATATGCCTTCTGAACTTTATGCTATAATTTACATACATATTTTTACATATGTACTATACATTAAAAGGAATTTTTTTCCTAATTGTATTTTAAGAAACTGGGATAAGGATAAATATTATTTTCAATAATATGATCCAATTCTAGTGTTCTTTATTCCATTGGATAGAAACAAATTTCTGTTTGACATCATTTCACCCCAGCCTAAAATGCTTTATTTTGCTCTAAGTTACTGAAAATCAAAAGGAAAGGTTATATATAATACAAAAATCTTTCCTTGTCCAGCTATACTTTGTTGTTCTGCCTCAAGACTCATTCCAAAGTCTGGAGAAGCAATCACCTGAATTATATTTCACAATTTTAGTTGTAAAATACAATTGGTCAGTTTCACCAATTGTTCACTCATATATACGTAGGCTGTGTTAGTTTTAGCACATGAAGTGGGCTCCTGATCAGAAGAATAGAAAGCATGGCAACTGACTATAAGTGTAGGAATGATACTGTGAAACTCATTGTTTAGTTTAAGAATAAACTTATATTTTATAAAAATGATTGAATTTTCATCCTTAAAGAGTGTCTGACCCTATGCTAATCATATTAAATGATTTATTTTTATCCTGCAAGATAAGTATTATTATTCTTGATTTTATAAATGAAAGACCTGAGGATCAAAGAAATCAAATAACTGAATTCTCACAGCTTGGAAGGGTCAGGTTGATTCGAGAATGAGGAAGTCTGACCCTGAAGTCAATTCACCATATTGTGTCCACATATTATTATCAAAAGTTTCTCCAGCAGAAAGATCATCTAGAAAATGTGCAAGTGGCATGTGATTCAATGTGCTGATGATTTGGAGCTAAAAGACTAGGATTTAAATACCCTTTGGCCTATCATTTAGTTAATTTTCAAAGTTAGTTTTCTTGGCATTCCTGAGAATATCAAGTGACTGAAATGAAATGAGATTGTGTTTTATTTACACAAGTACAAATATATGTAACTGTTTTACTTTGAATCATTATGAAAATAAAACTGTTTGATTAGAGTGATAGGTGAAACTATGTTTGAATTATTTTAATGATCAATTTTCAAAGAAATTAATGTGCATTTGAAATAAGGTTCAAAACTTACTAAGGCAAGGAATCCTTTGCAATTTATTTTAGTGCAAAATTTTAATTACCATATTAGTTGTTTTGTTAAAGTAAATATCACTAGGTTTCTTCAACAAAATAAGTAACTCATCTGCAGTGATATTTACTACAACAATTTATTCATAGCATGCTTCTTGATTCCATACGACACATTATGGATGATCTTGGGCAGATAAATGGATATATGTCTGCCTCAGTTTCTTGAATTATTAAAATTAGGCAATGAAAATTCCTGTCATGGTCTAGCTGTGAGAAGAAAGGAAGATAAGGTATATTACAGTAAAATTCTCATGCTCTCTAGTACATCTTAGACCACATAAATTAATAGCAATTATAGCCAGTATACATCTACTCTGATCTCCATTCATTCAAGTCTTAGTTTTGCCACATGCAAACTGTATATATTTGGGGGACCTATTTAATGGGACATAAGAGTAAGCATGTGGACCCTCCTGTCCAAGTTTAAATCCAGATTCCGCCAATCATCAGTTATTGCATTATCAAGTAGCTTAATCTTTATGCGTATCAGATTTTCCAAATTGAGCAACAAACAACAATATCTATTCAACTGTCGTGAAGGTTGACAAATGATGAGAATTCAGTTGCTATTAGTTGACCTTATCATCTTTACTAAGTCCATAGAATTATGCTTTGATTCTGGAAACTCATTTTTCTTTCATTCCTGTATTTGCATACATGTTAGTTGTTGAACATTGGCTCCACCACTTAGTTTTATTGTACCTTATTATTGTCTTCCATCAAATGCTAATACTGAAACATTCCTTAGATATCTAAACAGCTTTCAAGTATCAAAAGTGGGTCTCATTAAGTGAATCATGACCTTAGACCAACAAGGCCTTGCAGATCAATTGCCTTACCTTATATTTTCTGAATTAGTGCCTTTAGAATTTTTTATTTGTCCTGGAACTTGGGCATGTTCACACATAGGCACCAGCACTTCCCAAATATCATGATTTTCAAACTCACTTTTGAAACCACATCACACACGAAGGACTTTGTATCTTAAAGCAGGGCAGATAGTTGTCAAATTAGCCAAAAACCATTGGTAATACACTTCAAGTTGAACAGGTAGGATCCACTACATTTTATACAGAGGAAGAACATATAAAGGAATCATGGGTGTCTCAGGCACAGGGTGCTAGATGGATCCTATTGTATATTTTGGACTTTTGTTGGGTGATTTGAGGAAGAAATAAAGAAAGTGGGAGTTTTCTTTGGATTAGATGCTACTAGAAATCTGGAGGTCAAGTATAAGGTATTTCAAAATGTCTATAGAGAGATCTGACTAAGTTAGGAAGTCATGGTCACTCATTTATGGCTGAGACAGAGGTTTATTTGATATTTGGTATTTTGTGGGTGGCTACTGACATTTTTTTGTCTGTATTTACACAAAATTATGAAATAAAATTGCTTTTTCTTCCTGTATCATGGTCTTGGAGTATTCTTAGCTGAAATTGGTGTTCTGTAAGATTGTTCAGGTGCAACAGGGAGAACATGTGAATGCCAGCCAGCTTCAATGTGTCAGAAGTTATTCTGTTAGTGTTTCTATGAGCTGAGCTATTGATATAACTACCCCATCTGCCATCAGTTAGATGGGATTTCTGAAGCCCCAGCATCTCATCTGTGAATTGGGGATGGTATAAAGAATAAACTTGAGCATCAGTTTCTAGTGCCTTGCACAGTGGTTGTCTCTTGAAATGGGCTCAGTGACAGTGAGTTTGTGTCTCTCAGTCCCAGTGTAGGATCAAATATAGCTCTTTGTGTGTTGCATGGTTTCACACAGGAGTATTCTGATAGTTCTCAGATTCACTGTTTAATTACAGCATTCAAGTGATTGTCTCACTTCTTAGCCTGCATTATCTGTTCAAGAGAAAACCCTAGGAGAAACTCACAACCAAGAAACCCAGCTGTTATCCCAGGAGGGAAACAGACAAAACATAATATGCATAATATTTCTACTGGCATGAATCTCTTCTGTATTTTTTTAATGTATCTAGTACTAGTGGGTCAGGTGTGAGAGCTGCCTTTCTGTTTTACTGAGAGGGTATCTGCTGTTCCAAATCTTCTCCCTGCATCATTGGCCTGCAGAGAATGTGGAAAGAATTGAATGCAGGCTGTTCCTGAATCCAGGGTTACACAGGCCTTTGTTCTGTTGTACTCAGAATTAGGAGACCCCATGGCTTTGGCAGAAATCCACACGGTGAATATCTACAAAGTGGCTGTGATGGTTATTTTATATGTCAACATGACTGGGTTAAGGGTTGCCCAGATAATTGCTAAAACTTTATTTCTGGCTTTGGCTGTGGGGATATTTCAGGAATAGGTTAACATTAGAATCAGCAGACTGAGCGAGAAAAAAAAAATGTTCTCACCAAAGAAATCATTCAATTCCTTGAGGTTCCCAAAAGAACAGAAGGGAAAGGGAGGGCAAATTCCCTCTGTCTCTCTTCTTGAGCTGGAAAATCCATCTCCCATCCACCATTGGACATAAGAGCTCTAGGTTTACAGACCTTCAGACTCTGGAACTGAAATCCTTGTCTCCCACCCCTTCTCTCTCCCTTGGCCCTCAGTCCTTTCCTTAGCCTGAGCTAGACCAGCAGCTTTCCTGTGTCTGCAACAGCACATTGTGGACTTCACAGCTCCCAGAATCCCATGAGCCAATCTTCACAATAAATTGCCTCCTACCTATCTACCTGTGGGTCCAGTGGTTCTGTTTTCCTAGAGAACCCTGACCAATACATAGCATACTTAGTTCAAAGGGAGAAAAGGAATAAAAAGAAATTGCATATTTGGATTTTTATATTCTTTGTTTATTCAATGTTTCATATACTTGGTACATGTTTAAGAGGTAAGATAAAACCTTGATAGAAACTGGGCAAACCACTTAATTACCATGCATCATAATGTCCTCTGGTGCATAATAGGGATCTAATATACACATATACAGTTTGGGTACTGAACAGATCTGATGAGATTATCTATATACAGCATCTAGGACTGTTACTAACAAATTTCAATTAATTCTAGTTATTTACTATTAACACGAGCTTTAACATGTTTTATTTTTATATCTCTTAGATTTTTCACTTGACAAATAGAATCCGAATTTCTAGTGTTTTATTTTTCCAAATTTGTTTGCTTTCTCTGCTGTTATTAAAAATTGAGTTTATTTTAACTGATACATAAAAGTATAAAATTGTACATACTAATAGAATATATTGCAATGTCTCAGTACATGCATATGTAGTGGGATGTTGCAATCAGTTTAAACATAACGATCTTCTCAAATATTGATCATTTCTTTATGGTGAAAACATTCAAAATCCTTCTAGATTTTTGAGAGGTACGCTACACATTTGTCATGGTACACCAGAACTTCTTACTCCTAAGAAGCTGTAACTAGTACTCATTGATCAACACCTTCCCTTCCCTCATTCCCCTCCAAGGTCCCAGAAGCTGGCAGCCTCCTTCTAATCCCCTCTTCTACAGAGTTTCACTCTTGTGGAACAGGGCAAACATGTGATACTTGCATTTCTGAGCCTGACTTGTTTTGCTTAATCTAGAAATCTCCAGTTCCATCAGTATGGTCACAAATTGCAAGAATTCATTCTTTTTATGGCTGAATAGTACTCCACTGTGTAAATATGTCCCCCTTCCTTTTTCTGTTCACCGGTTGACGGGCATTTCAGTTGTTGGTTTCTTAGTTATTTAAATAGTGATGCAATAAGCATGGAAGTCCAGGAAAACCTTTGTTGTGCTGATTTCATCTCCTTTGAGAATGTACTCAGGAATGGTACTGCTGGATCACATGGAGTTTCATTTTTTTTAATTTTTTGAGGAAACGCCATATCATTTTTTCATAATGTTATACTTATGAAGTCCTAGTCCTTATTTACTGGCCATCTAGTTATGGACAAATTAGGTATCCTGAGCTTCAGTAGCACATCCTTCAAGACAATTTATGAGTTAAAATCGTCTATATGAAATATCATGTACTATGCATAATACATAGTAGATTCTCAGAAAATGGTGATTTATTTCCATTTATCTTTCCTTCATGTTACTAAGATTGGACATCACACAGTGGTTTAGACAGGTCTCACGTGTCTTTAAGGTGAAAACCTATGGAAACTCACACAGTCCTTGGTTGGGCTCAACCTTTGGCCTAGCCAAGGGTCCCCATCTCCAAGAGGAAATCAACTGTCAACTATACTGACATAGGTCTCATGCATCAATCAAGAGGGACTGGTTAGAGGAGGAGGATCATGAGTTCAAAGCCAGTCTCAGCAATGGCAAGGTACTAAGAACTCAGTGAGATCCTGTCTCTAAATAAAATAAAAAATAGGGCTGGGGATGTGACTCCGTGGTCGAGTGCCCCTGAGTTCAATCCCCAGTACCCCACCCTCAAACAAAAGTGGATGGGTCAGATGTTCTCCTATCCCAGACTGGCTGTGAAAACACTTCCTGGGTGAGGCTATGTTACTAAAGGAGAGCTTAAAAGGTCATTTTAGTAAAAGCTGCAAAAGTAAAGTATTTGCAGAGCCATCCATTTATATTCTCCTACCTTCCCCTCTGGCATCCCCCCACCTCATCTGGGACAACTTTGAGGTTACAGTGAGCCTTTGAGTCTTCAGTGGAATACTTCTGTAGCTAACATTCCAGGGTAGGTTGCTATGAATCCTCCTCATGAGGACACATCTGATGTGATGGACCCAGAGCATCCTGCAACAGGAGGTTCCCCTGGCATTCAGAGGCAGAGCACGTGAGGGAACCACGAGACCTCCTGTGCCACACTGAGTGGTGAATTCTTTCCCTCAGTGCACCCTAAAATGTTACTGCCAAATGCCCCCTCATTCGAGTCACATGAGATGGTTTTGTCTTTTCGCAAGAAGCAAATAGGTTTCAGTTTTTAGTAAAACACTCCACATCCTACAACTTATGTAGGAATTGATAGATAGCAATGTATTTCTAAGCTATCAATTAATAATTACCAATAGTCTATGATGCTAGAGAAAGTGACTCAACCACATTTCTATATTTCCACTGAAAATTATAGTTAGGGCCAATGGAAAGATAGTCAAAATATAAAACTAAAATAATGGGAAAAAATAATACATAATTATATTATGCTTTTTTGGGTGCAGTAATATTTGTAATCTTTGAGTATTTCCTTTTTAAAATTCTAATTAAATATTCACTTTGAACCTTATTTTTATTCATGCTTTCTATTCTTTCTTATGCATGGCAAACCCCAAACGTTTAGCACTTCTGAAGCCTACATCTACCACTGGATTAGAGGGCTTTGACATATAATCATTTTTAACAGCAGAGGGGACTGTGCTGTCACCTTGCTGCATATCTGCTAAACCTACTCATATAGAAATAGCAGTGGCTGGCAAGAATTAAGAAAAGGGCATTAACACATATTTAACCAAAAAAAGTAAATCATAAATGGTGAACTATAATGAGGAAAAGACAGGGATAAAGATATTTGGAAAATCTGTCCCCTTTTCCCTATTTCCACTGAATAATTTATCACAGTCTGAGTGATTGTGGTAGTAGACTTCCTGTTTGCTCTCCTTCCAATGTCTTTCCATTTAACCCACGCTCCATTAGCTAAAAGACTTGTCTTTCTAAAATATTCATCGGACATATCCTTTATACCTGCTGAGGTTTGTTCAGGACCTTTGTTCTTTGTGAAAATGGCAAAAGGCACAATTACAGGCAGAGAGAGCCCCCACAAGCACAGAACTTAGCAAACATGCGTCAGCTTTCTAGGGAAAAAAACAATGTGTCAGGCTTAGGTCACAGGCCTGACATGACTTAGAGCTTGAATAACATTTTTGTTTCCGATGCCCTTCAGCCAAGTGGCTCATTCATTTAACAAGTTGAAGAGGCACTGGGGACCCACCTGGGCTTACCTGGTTTGCAAGTGGATGCCAACTTCCTAAACATTACACATAACCTTCACCTGCCTGCCATCCTCCCTTCTGAACCCTGTGGTCTAGTCAAGAAGACGGACTGCTGATTTTCCATTGCATCAAGTTTTCTCCATATTTTGTTGCTGTGGCAAAGGTCTCATACCTTGTTATTGAATATCTCCAAGCTCTTCTTGACTAATTTATACCTAGCTTCCAATATGGGATCACACATTTCACTCTTAGACTAATCCACACTGTTCCCTTTGAGTGAGACATCCTTCTTTCTATCCCCAGGGCATGGTTCAGCCCTGCTATGGTAAGTAGCATATTTGGTCATAACTAGAGGTTGATTTACTGACTACGAGAGCTGATTGTGAGACTCCTTGAGGCCAGGAGTTTTGTAGTTCACCCCTGCAGCCTTGGAGCCTCACAACACACTTGAAACAGGTTCACTTCCACCGCTCACCACGGTCATGCTCCTCTCTGTGATCTACTGTGGACATACAAAGTGCCTTTCTTACTCACAGGAGGCAAGGGCATCCACACATTTTCTTTTTCAATGCAGACTTTCCTCACAGTAGTTCCCAACACCACTCAATAATTTATCTAGACTTTAAGTATTGTATCGTTAATTGATAGAAGTAATTTTGGTGCTTTTTAATATAGCAAATCTCTAGTGAGCAATAAAATCACTGGGAGAGCATAAAATATGCAGACCCTTTTAATTTAACAGTAAGTTCAGAGCCAAGTTAAATGTGGAGTTGCAGGAAGAAGAGTTTGGTGAACTTTGGGTGAATTGTGACTTATTTATCATACTGCACCACTTCATGAAATGCATTAATTCATCCATTAAAGAAGGTGCTGCCTTGTAATGCTTAGAATTCAACACCTATTCCAGGATGTGCATGGCCAGTAACTGTGATTCTAAACCAGAACATGTCCCCCTCCTGGGGACAAGGAGGTGTTTCAGAAGGATATTAAGTCAGCCAATACACTTGGGCCAAAACTGTGGGCACCGATTCTCCTTAAAGATTTGGGGAAAACACCTTGTATTATAATTGACTCCAATGAACATCCCTGGCCACCAAATCCTTCACATTTAAAAGATAAAACATTATAATTCAAAGAAGTTTTCAACACACACCAAGTTTCTTTTTCCCAGATCACTAGATTCCCTTCTGTCCCCTTTATTTTTAGAGGCACCACAGTGGACAATGCAGAGTAGTGCAGACTTACCACTTACTATTACAATTTCTCACCTCAGTCTCTACAGTGTTTCAGGAGCTGGCCTCTGACTCCTTCCCAGTCTCATCTCCCACCATGCATTTCTTCATAAAATATGCAAACCTAGTCTTTGGGACTAAGCACCATGCATCAAGTACCAGCATGCTCACTCTTGAAACCAATCCAGCCATGCCTGCATCTGGATTTTCATAAAAATCTCAAGCACACCTTTAACATATATACTGATACATCAGAACTCCTGAATAAAATTTGCATAAATACAAATAGAAGGCACCTTAAAATCTCTGGAGATCAGGTTTGTATTCCCTAAATGAAGCGTGAAGGTTGCATTTGTTTTTCTATTAACTATTCCTTTTCAAATTCCTTTCTGTGTAATGCCAGTTCTCCAATGGGAAAGGCATTCACCTGAGGAGAGTGCAATGATCCATGCGAGATTCAAGTGAATGGTATTTAAGAGTGGGTGAATCAATACACATCCTGCCAGTGTAGAAGGTGGGTATTTACAAAATTTGGGCCAGTTTCTTTTCTCATTATTTGAATACTTAATTCATTTCACTGTTTATCAAAGGCTTATACCTTTGCACCACCTAATTTTCTTAAAAGAAAGGGTCTTTTCCCTATATCAATAATTATGGTTACAGTAACTCACATTTATTAATTAATGGATTAATTAACAATTGATGGATGTTGTTAATTACTTTATTTGGTGATTCTATTAAGGAGCACACCCAGCCATAAGCAGACTCTTTCCTTGTAAGTCTGTCAAGTGAGGTAGATGTGCAAGGTCAATGGCTAGATCTCGGCTGAGCCGTGATCTCCACTTACATCCACCTGACTCTAGACCATGCTCCTCTCCTTTCTCTCTTACTTCCCTGATATCACTCCATCTAAGTCTATCATTTTTTTTTCAGATGAGAAAATGGAAGCCTAGGAAGAGGAGTGAATGATATCAAAACAATAGCTCACGTGTAGCAGAATGACAATCAGTGTCAATCTCCTGGAGACCATTACTCTCAGTGTCTTTCAACTACTCTTTTTAATTTACTTTACACCATGAAGTTCAGAAATTCAGGGTGTCTTAAAATCTGAGAGTCATTCATTACTTAGCAAACATGTGGCATTGTGGTTACCGTGCACCATGCTCCAAACCCTTCACTCAATAATTCACTCGTCATTATGGTTTAGATGGGAGGTGTCCCAGAGTTCATGTGTAAGACAATACAAGGCTCAGAGGTGAAATGATTGTGTCAGTATTCACTGATTGGGATTAAGTGAGTGGTAAATGAAGGTAGGTAGGATATGGTTGAAGGAGGTGGGCCATTGGGCCATGCTTTGGGGGTTTATGTTTTGTATCAGGTAAATGGAATATGTTTCTCTCTCTCTTCACCATGCCATGTCCTACCCTGTTTTCCTCCACCACACTCCTCAGCCAGATGTCCTGCCTTACCTTGGGTCCTGATGAAGAGAGTCATTGATCTGTAGACTGAGATCTCTGAAGCTGTGAGTGGCCAGGTAAACCTTCCTCCTCTAATTGTTCCTGTCAGATCTTTTGATTATAGTAATAAAAAAAAAACCTGATTGAAACACCCATTCAGTCCCTGCCTCAACTGTGTGGGAGGACTCTTATCCCCCGAACTTTTTTGGGGAGCTGAAGGCTGTGAGGTGCCTAAGGGTACATGGTCAGGAGTGGTGCCTGTGGGGTTGAATGCAGACCATCTGGCTCTGGTGTCCACACGTTTAAACAGGTCTCTGGGCTGTTTGTATCTCAACTGTGGATAATAGTGTGTGGGCCATCATCTTCTGTCCAGTGTCTGCCCAGTGTCTCTTCTCTCCTAACCTAACACACCTGCAGCATCTCCAGTAAAGCCACTCCAATCCTACAGAATGATCTTTCCACAGCAGGACAACAGGAAAAGACAGAAACCCCCTTCTGCTCCACCTAGAATGTGTGACCTTCAGCAACAGACTTGGTAAAACTCAATTTTCTGTTCTGCCTACTTCCCAGGTATGTTTAGATACACAAATACCATTTTAAAAATATAATCCAGGCTTCATGACATACCCCATAATTCCAGCCACTGGGGAGATTGAGGTGGTAGGAGTGCAAGTTCCAAGTCAGACTCTGCCACTTAGTGAGACTCTGTCTCAAAATAAAAATAAATAAAAAAATAAAAAGAGGTATGGATGTAGCCCAGAGGTAGAGCATTCTTGGTTCCAACTCCAGTACTGGAAATATCCTTTCAGTAATGAAACTTTTTAATAAAAAAAGGACATTTTATTATAATTTTGACAGCTGTTGAGAGTATCACTATCAATACCAATTTGTTCAACATAAAAAATACCCATCTCAAAATATAACATGATCTATGATGCAATGGATCAGAGCAGTAATTACTTAAGGATCCATTAATTGCACTTATATTTCATGTTCATCATTTTCTCCCAAGGAATATTTTTGAGAACTGGATTGGAAGATTTTTCACTTTTTAAGACAAACATATGATCATTTAACTAGTTGGGACTTCAAACTCTGGTATTCCAGTTGAAACAGGTGGGGACAGAGCCATTGAGAGGCTGGAAACTCTCTTAAGGGAAGGGCTTGGTTACTTCTGAGCACTGTCCTTGAGGATCACAGAGCAGAGCTCATGGTGGAACCACAGTTGGTGCTACTTGAATAAAAAGGAAGAGGCATTTGCCCAAAGCACACAGCTTTCCAGTCTGTGTGTATTCTAGGAGCACCCTGCTGTTCTGGAGAGGAAACTGGAGATTTATTTTAATATTATGTTCCACTCCTAGAAACAAATTTGTGTCCAATTATTACTTAAATTAAATTTAAATGTGTGTGCCTCATGCTCTTCATGCTGATGGAAGTATTGGATGTGACTTGAATCAGACATGAAAGATGACACTGTGCACTTGACCATGTTATTAGAGACTCAAAGGACAGTTGTCTGGAGGGATGAGAGAAGTCTTCCTGTCATGGGGCAGCAGTCTACAGTAATGGGTGTTTCTAAAGTACAACATCAACATTTTTCTTGAGTTGTTTTTGTGGGTGGGGAGAAAAAGCTCAGTTTCAGATATGGATAGTTTTAATGATTCCATTAACCAAATCCAGGGTCAAATTTGATTCCATCTTCTTCATCCCCCATAACCTTGTTTTCTCAGTAGTCTTGAGATTTCATGAGGGTTTTACGAGTTCACCTCTCTCCTGGAATAACGTGTTACTGAGTAGTTTTGAAAATAATACTTAGAGAAACTAATATAAATGATCTGGCTTTATTCCTCTATGATAAAAACATGGAATGTGGTAATTATGAAGTTGTGATTTCCCTCAACTCTTTCCATTAGATGGTAGCAGAGTCAAAACTGAAGTTCACATTTCCTGGTTCCCAGTTTGAAGCTTATTTTACTACAATTCACCTTATCTGGGATGCCTTGCATATGTTCTCATGTACGATATAGAACCATCCTAAACCTCAGGGTAGTTGACCCAGAAAGCAATTCCTCCAATAAACAAACCCCTACAATTTTAAATAAATCCTAACTTTGAAAGCTATCTGCATGTATGCATGCCAGAAATTATACAAAGTTAACCTTGTGTTGCCTCGTTTATTTTAAAAGTTGGGAGCTTTGTGTTTTTCCAGTTTTATGAGATGAAATTTTCTGATTTTACGGATGAATAATTACAGTGCAGTTTTCAACATGAAGACTGTCACTGGGCATCTCAATACTGACTCTTCTCTCTATGACTTCTTATGTCCATGTGTCACAGGGAAAAAGAGTGTTCAGGGATCGTGTGGCCTTCTCATGTGAGACAGAATTAAAGAACTCAGAAGTATGAGATATGGCTTTACAAAGAAACAGTTTCAGAGAGACAGCCATAAGTTTTTCAATATTAGGTGAGTATAAACAGTATAATCAGGACCAGAGTGTCTACATTTTAGAGAGAAAAATTCTAGCTCAAATTAAGACAGGCATCAGGGAGATGGAGACAACTACCAGAGCTGCCCTCCTTGTTACCATAGGTTGCTTTCTCACTCCGGGGCCATTTCCCACTATTCCCTTTCTCCTAGCCTCCCTTCCTCTCTTCCACAGCATCACCATGATATCACTGTGTGCTGAGCACTAGGATTGTCCCTGAGAATTGAGAACTGTCACTTCTCAAGAGACCTCAATCCAGTGGTGGACACAGACCCACAGATACTTACAGTTGTAAAGTGGCAAATTTCAAGATAAAAATACACAGAGACTTTAGGGACAGAGGGAAGAGGAGGATTCACAGAAGAGATCAAGTCAAAGCCAGAAAGAATGGACGAATAAGGGTCATGCAGTTGAAGGACACTGGTAGGAGCTGGGCAGTGCGAGACTCCCACTGGACCTGTAAAGGGTGTGCTCGAGGAAACTGACAAAATAGGTGCTGGACAGAAGCATTTATTTCTGTATTTACCAATGAATTCTTTGCCTTTGCTGATTTTGTTTTCCTTATTAGTACCCATGAGTTTTTCTTTGTTTGTTTGTTTGTTTTTTAGGACTTCTTCAACTGAGAATCAAACTAGGTTCAGGTGTAAAAAGGACAGGAATTCGTTTGTTCACTCATTTGTTTTTCACTCATCCATTCATTTGATGAATACACTTGGCCTCCATACATTGGGCACTTCACCTGGCCAAAGGTAAGTTGCACCTTCTTGGGGAAGAGGCCACAGGAACAGATCAGTGTTATTCAGCAGAGTGGGTTTGGCCATAGAACACAGTCTGGCCTAGAGAAGAAGGGGCCATCTTCTGTGCTACCAGGTCAGGGTCTGGTCCGAGGCAGGTGGGTGAGGGTGAGAGGGCATCCACACAGCAGGGGTCGGTGAGCATTCCCTGTAATGCCGACTGCCACATCAATAGTGGTGGGGCACTAGTTGAGGTCACATAAAACCTGGAGTCAGAGCCCCTTCTTTCCTCCTGCAGGCCTGATCCTCTGCCCACACACCTGGTGCCCTCCCATCTTGGCTCCACATTTGCTTAATCTCTGATGGCAGCACCCTGTTATAATTCTGGATGAATGATCCTGATTTCTGGGTCCCTATCCTTGATCTGACCTTACTTAGCAATTAAGTAATCCACCCTTCTGGTTGCTTGTGTTTCCTCTTTCACATTAAAAGAAAAATAATCATTTGGAGTTTATGGAATGCCTTTATCCTACACTCAATTTAAACAAGCAAGCCAACAGAGCTATGAATTTTGTTATTCTATTCCATGTCATCATACATTATTCGATAAAACATTCATTGTTATTATTGATTCTGAAGCTGGGGAATTTAATTGCCAATATAGTCCTGGAGGAAGATGGATTTTTACGTGGAAGGATGATGGTGAGTGGCAATGGTGTGCCCAGTGATAAGATACATGTCTTGTGTCAGTCTCTTCTCTCACTCCAACAATGAATCTCTTTGGTAGCTATGAGAATCCTCACTATGGATGTAGAAAATAAGGCCCAAGATATTTAAAATCTTCCCAAGACTTACAGAATTAGTAAAGGTTGAAAAAAGGATTTAAAACCATGGTTTATTACTCCCAAAGTTGTTTCCTCCCCCCCCCCCCAAAGGCCTGTCAAACACAGCTATAATGGTGGACTTCCTACCTTCTGAATGATCACAGGGCCAGAGTGCCTGGGGGAATGACCACAAAAAGGGGACACTTTTTTAAATTTAAAAAGCTTCACCTGGCAAAATAAATATGAACAGAGGTTCTGTGAGAGCCTTAAATTTTCATAAAATATCAGATGTCAGAGGAGAGGAGCAGTGGAACTGGTAATTGTCATCAGCTGTCTGAAACAGTATAACTCTCAATTAGTTTCCATTCAGGGTCATCAAGAGACTTGCCGTTCAAAGTTACAACTAAGTTCTTGGCAGTCCTTCCTAAGCAGATTCTTATGAGGAAAGGAAAGAACAAAAGAGAATTACTTGAGCGAGGGCATTCTAATTAGTGTGTTGTGTCTCTCAGCCTTCATGCAAATCCTCTTCTGAAATGGATTCCTGGAGGCTCAAAGATGACATGTCCTCCCGTGTATCAGTGCTTTCTACACACCTGGAGCTGGAAGCTATTTTGGTCTTCTCCAATTTTCTTTCCTGTTACTCTGCTGTCAAAGAAATATTCATCATTTTCAATATATCAGATGAGGTTAAGAGCTATGTGCATTTGACTTAAGAACATGTCACATGATGTCTCAGTTACAGGATCACAGGTTTTAAGAATTCATCGGCTTACCCCTCCCAACCTCTTTCCTTCTGTAAATGAGAAAATAGTTTCAGAGAGAATACATACAAGATGTCAGTGAATAGTGACACTTGATCCTAGTTCCATCCATTTGTGTGCTAGTGTCTTGTTGTGTGCCAGAGTACTTGTATTGACGTGTTTGTGTGTGTGTGTGTGTGTGTGTGTATGTGTCTAGGAGGCGTCTACATTTTACCAGGCTTCACAGAAACAGTTTCCATCAATGTAATCATATACCTCTGGATATACCTTATACATGCAGTTGTGTGCAGTGAGTGTGATGTGCAGATAACTCTGCAGAATCAGAGAAACATTCATATAAAAAATAAGGCTTGAGGAAGGGGGGTATGGGAAGAGGAAGGAAAGTAGAATGATTTGGACATTACTAATCTGTGTCCATATGATTACAGGACTGGTGTGATTCTACATCATGTACAATCAGAAGAATGATAAGTTATACTCAATTTATGTATGATGTGTCAAAGTGCCTTCTACTGTCATGTATAATTAATTAGAACAAATTTTTAAAAATTTTTAAAAAATAAGGCTTGAACTGAATCTTGAAGAACAATACTATTTAATGTAGAAAAGAGTGCAAGTCATCTCTAATGGACTTTCATTTGCAAAGGTAGAAAGATTTCAAAAAGCTGGCTTGGGAGACCAGATCCCTAGATGATGACCAAATTCAACAAATGTTTATAAGAAGGGAAAAAAGTGGGTGAGTATGGGAAAGTTAGGAAGGATTTTAAGCGACAGGGAGAATTTGTGAATTAAATATAAAATCCACTTTAATCACAATTTCAAGGGAAATGGTTATAGTTTTGTTTTGTTTGTTCTTTGGAGTAAAAGGTATTGAACCCTGGATATTGCAGGTGCTAGGTGAATGCTCTACAACTGAGCCCCTGAATTCTCATGCTTTTATCAGAGTGAGTAAAACTCTTGATCTTTGCCTATCTCTTTTACACTAAGGAATTTCACTGAATGAAAAGGAGCTTACAACTCTTCTCTCAACACGAAATCCACATGCACAGCGAAGTTCCCAGGCTAGGTGGCTCATGCTTCTCTTCAAGCCTTAGATCTGACACTTTGCCATCCCTGTCCCCACTCATCTGTACCCTAACTCATCAGTGCAGCTTCATTGGATAGCAGTTTGCACCATTCAGGCACGGCCTCTCACCTCACTGATTTCTTGGGCTTATTTGTTTATACTTATTTGCTCACCTAAATTCCACCAATACTCAACACAGCTGCACTTCTGGTGCAATAATGGTGTTGTAACTTTGGACAACAGAGGTCTCCCTTGTTGCTTGGCTAACAGAAAGGTGCCTTTGTGCTGTAACGTTGCATGACCTTCTTCTCTGTCCACATCAATCTTGGTGCCTCTTCCTTTTCTTACAATAGGGACCCACACTGATGGCATCATTTACCCTAATCAATTCTTTCAAGGTTCTCAGTCCATACACAGTCTCACTGTGGGCGAGGCTCTGACCTATACATTTTGGAGAGCCCCAAATTCAGTCTCTAACACTCTTTCTGGGATTAATCAAGGTTCTCTTATTTACAATATTCACCTGAGCTCTTCTCTTACAGCCCTGATAACAGTATACAATGGCACTTTAATCTTTTTACTAGTTAAAACCTTTAAGGGTTCTGGCAGCCCCCAGAACTCTAAAAGGCTTTAACTAAAAAAAAAAAAAAAGACATTGACTTCAGATGTGATTTCCTCATTTTACATCTTTTCCTATGTCATTTATCAGTTAAGGATAATTTGAATATCAATTTATTCAATTAAATGTTTCTTCTGAAGGAAAGCATCATATTTTTTTCATCAATGCGTCACTTAGTGAGAGAGGGGAAAGGAAGTGACTTTTTTTATAAACTACATGTCAGATATCTTGTATTTGTTTCTGGTTCTTATGAGTGACCTGAGAAGTGGGTGTTATTTTCTCAGGGACAAATAAGCAGTTAAGGTTCAGGAAGAAGGAAGTGGTGACTGAATATGCGCACACATTTGATTTAGCTCTGTACATCAACAGGTGGACTCGACCTCCCCCCACTCCTTAAACTGGGGTAAGTTTTTGAATTTCTTTGAACAGCGACTCTGTTCACTGACTTACCGCCTTTCAGCCCTGCTTTCACCTCCAGCTGAGAGATTGGGCTTCTCAGGGATTCTCCATTCCCAGTCCAACCCTTCAGACATCTGGGATCTCACAAGCCACCCGAGGGGAGGTCAGAAGAACTGTCCAGCTGAGCTCAGCCCTAACTGCGAAGTCAAAGAATTATAGTTGTTCTAAGCCAACACATCTTTGTGGTTTGTCATGCAGAGACCAAAACATTTAGAAGTTGGCAGAATGCACATGGGTCTCTAGGACCACGAGCCACCACTATCACAAATGTTAAGTTTGACTGGATCTGTTCCACTCGAGTGTATTTTTGCTATGTTTGTGACAAGTTTTGAGAAGAGTTTGACTGTTACTTTTAACAAAATGTGACTTGTTGTCTCTGTCCCTGCTTTTGTTTAAATAATCTCTACCAGTAGACGAGACGCTCTGTGATGATGGGACAGGCAGGCAGCGCCCAGCTTTCTCATGGTTGAACCACTAGACTCGGTCACTTGCTCAGCACTTACTATACACTTACATTATTGTTTTCAATTAAAGCTGAGTGAATAGTATCTGTAAAATTTTGAAGCCTTTGCAAGATCTGATGTGGGGAAGAAAATGATATGATTTATGCAGGTCTTTAGGAGCTCACTGAGGTGGCTAATATTCAGACTGGTTTAAACACAGCAGAGGGGACACAGGCATACACAGCCTGGAGGACATGCGCTTTCAATAAAATGCCCATCCAGAGAGGCTCTGCATTTGTGGAGTACATGCAATTTGTGGAGACTTGTGTAATGTCTCCGGGGAAGAGAGTCTGGTTCTTTTTTCATCCGAGGATCATAATTGGCAACTATACAAAGAGAAAAAAAAATTTGAATACTTAACAATTTTTTAAAAGGAAACCATTTTAGATTCACCCAGAAATGTGTCTCTTTCCACCTGTACCCACCTGATAGACATTTACTCCTGTACCCTGTACCCACTTACATCAGGACAAGACACCACGAGAAAAACACCCAGAGTATTCAACACAGGAATGCCCTCCTGAAAGGGGCCAGTACTATGTCCTTTCCCACTGGCCTCTAGGTGTTTAGAGAGCTATTGATTGGTCAATGTCAAATTCACAGCTAATCATACTTTCTCACAAGGGCATTGAAGGATTATTTTGAAGGGTCCTACATCACCCATGGAGAAAAGCACTTTCACGCTGGTTATCCCAGGGTTCCCAGAAATCTAACTTTGAAAGTCAGAAATAGGGAAAGAGATACACCACAGTGGCCTTCAGTTTGTTCCCCAATCCATCACCTCCTCTTCTTTAAAGGAAACCTTCTGCTGTTGTTTTTTCAGTTTAGAATCTTACTCCTCCTGGGCTTCGGGTTGACACTTCTCACTGTTAATGTTTAGGCAAAACGATTACTGATTCAGAGACACTGTCTCTTCTATCCTATCAAAAAGATTCCTTCACCCTACAACCATGGCCCAATCTTACTCAAATTACCTTATTTTCCACATGGTAAATGACACTGTAATTATTTTGACTCTTTATTTTTAACTTGTCTGTTTTCTCTATCATGTCACTGGAATCTCACTAGACCAGGGGCCCTTTTTCTGTATACTGCTGTATCTCAGGGCCAAAAATGGTGATTGTCACAGTACAGATATTTAGTAAATATTTGATATATAAGTAAACAGGTGCAAAAGCTGGAGGCCAAGAAGGTTAACTCACACAGCTAATAATTTGCTGAAGTAGGACACAACATTTTTTTATTATAATTCCCATATGCATCTCACTCCATCCTGGCTACCCACTACTCAGTTTTACGATTGGCAGACTGTACTATTAGGTTATCAGATTGTTTTACATAACATATACATATAATAATATAAATTCATAGATGCCACATGTACAATGAATGCAGATTTTAAAAAGATGCTGAGGTCAAGTGTTAACCCTCTGGTCATGAGGTCAGGGCTCAGCTGACAACTTTAAACACACCTCTCCCGTGTTCTTTGCTTTTGTAATTTCCAGGAAGGTACCAGCAGACTGCACTTCTAAATTATGGAGTATGAGAATAGTGAAAAATGAGATTCTTAAAATAAAACGAGAGTCGCTGTTTTGCAATTCAGGCTCTCTGTCTTTGTCTCTGCCTCTGACTTGCCTTTTTCTCACCTTCCATCTCCAGTCACCCAATTCTGAGAGTTGAGTGTTTTGTGTTCTGTGATTTAAAAAAAAAACTCTGTGATGGATGAGAGTCTGTGCGTGGAAGCACGCTGTCAGACTGGAGCCATTTGTCACCAGACGTGGGCACCATTCTTTGCTAAGTTGATGGGTCTGAGTCACATCTTTGCTTCTGACAAAATGTCAGTGTTGTTTGTCACCATCTAATATTTATGCCACATCAGATCGGCACTGCCTGCCATGGGTCAGAACCATGGGGTAGACAGGCATCTTCAATGATTCTATCACATCATTCCCCAAAACAGTCCTCAAGCTCTGCTCCACTCCCCAGGTAAACGCAGCATCTTCATTATAATACTCAGCCTATGGGGATTGACGACAAGACCTGACTCAACCAACCTTGCCTCCAGGGACCATGGGCCTATCCTTGATCAGAACTGCTTTTAACCACAACCCTGTCAATTAATGCCTCCTTCCATTAAGTCCTCTCCAAGAGTTCTCAGTTTAAGACTATAAATAGATTTCTTCAGAGATGTTTTAAGACCAGGAAATACAGAACACAGAGTGAGTCTACCTGAGGGCTTCTATGGGACACGGAGAGGAAGTGCTTCCAAAAGGGATACAATTTCTTGTCGGTCATGGTCTCCAGGGTAGTATTCAGAAGTGTCACACTCTGATATCTAACGTGTAAAGACTCTATTTGAAATCTTCCCAAGAGTGAGGATGTGGCGAGGGATGAGTGAAGCAAGATTGGCAAACACTGACCCAATTTGGGAATGGGTGGTGTGGACATCAAGACTCACTGTACGGTTTTCTCTATTTTGAATTCTTGAAAAGTCTCCAGAGTGAGAAGCTAAAAAAAAAAAAAAATGCAGGAGAAACATTTCTTCCAAAAGGATAAATAAACAAAAAGGAAACTTCTTGCTAAGACTGCCACAGGTCCCCAGTGCACTCTGCAGACTTTCTGGCTGTCTCCATAGGTGACCCGCGCTGCAGATCCTTAGTGCAGCCGAAGGTCAGGAACAAGGTGGGCGAATCACAGTAGACTTCTGGAAAACAAAGGAATTTAGGAACTTATCCCAGAGGCAGAAACTAAGCAAAAGAAAGTATAGAGCAAGCCAGGGGACAGGGCACACAGGTACCAGGGGAATCAGGGGGAGCGCTGGGGCTGGCTGGCTTCCTGCTGTGCGCTCTTTCCTTCTGCTCCTCTTGGGGCTCTCTGCCTGCCTCTGGCACAAGGGTCAGTTCCCCTGCCTTCCTATGTCACCTTTTTCACTCAGAGCCTCACCAGTTTCTCCACCCAGCAGGTGGTCTCTCAGTGCTCCCTTCTCTGGGGCTGGCCTCTCTGTGCTGAACATCACAGGTCTCAAGGGAAACATTTCTATCAGCCAAATAGAAACAAAACAAAAAGCCCAAGGAACAAACTGGCTGTTGAAGCTAGATGGATGTTCTTGACCCAGGGAACAAAGAGTTCTATTTTCATTAGCACCTCGAAGCTACATAGTTTCCCCTACTTTCCTAAATACTTCCATGCACTGTACATCTGTGGACAGTTTGGTCTGCAGAACGTGGCATGAACTTTTAATTAGTTAGATATTTGTTCAAATAAATATCTCCTTCCTCAACTTACAGCCTTGTCATAACTTTCCATTGTCATTCATATAAAATGGAAGTTCCTTGCTCTAGTCTATGAGACCCAGCATGATGCATTCTGTGAAGACTCCATCTGTCCAGCGCCAGGCACGGGGACCTTGTTCAGCCCCAGGTGTTAAGAGAGGTTTTTCATTCCAGGTTCCCCATCCTCAGCCCCCTCTAACTCTCCCTGCCTTCCTCAATGCCTCTTCTTCAGAAAGTTTTCTAGAGCACCAGGCTAAGGCAGCCTTCCTTCCTTCATGCTTCACCAACCACCCAGTTGGAACCCATCTCAAGCACTCTGGGGAGCTCACATTACATTCCTCCCTTTTCCTCTTTTCCAATTCACTCTAAGCCTCTCAGAGAAGGATGTGTGTTGGGTGGACTTCCCAGGTGGTAGCAGTGCCAGGTTCAGAACAGAGGGAGATGACTATTCAGCGAATAAAGGGAGGAAGGCAGGGGAGGAGCTAACTAATCCAAAGTGGAGTCATCACTTACTAGCTGAGTGACAGTCATGGACAGATTTCTTAACATGTCTGATTTTGCCTCCTTTAAATGATGCCTTTTTGATTAAATTTAACATAAAAACTCAACACAATTTTTGTTGCTGTTACTCTGCTAATTCGTCTTTAGGATTCGTTTTCATGCTACACTATCATGATTCAGGACAACATTTGTGGAAAAAAAAAAAACCTGCCTGCTATTTTTATCATATGTTTATTTAAAAGGTCATTAGTCAGAAAAATGCCAACTCATCTCTTTGGTTTAAAAAATAACAAAGAATTGAATGGCAGGTGTTGCCACACATTATCTGTTAGGCAGGTGACAACACAACGGTGGTCAAGCCCGAGAGCAGGGCATAGAACTTGATGAGTTTCATCTAAATGTGAACACCATCAATTATCTATCACCATGATTACATCTCTCTACTTCAATGTTTATGTGGAAACTGATTCCACTCTGTTATGTAGAAGGCGTACATGAAAATACTTAAAACTGCAAAGCAGAATTTTGTTTTCATTTTTACAAAATTTTTAAAAATTTTATAAAAGTGTTATAAAAAGTTATAAAAAATCACACCTGCTTATTTTAACAAAAATAGAAGAAATGATTTTAAATCCGAAAAAAAAATGCCATCACAACATAAACTTTGAGAGGGAATGAACTACTACTCTCTAATTCCCTCCTGCATGCCCTGCCCAGCACCGTCCCTGGCATTGTGTAGATTGTCAATAGGTGTTGGTTGAGTGTGTGAGTTAACACTACCATCTAGTATGACCTCTGTCAGTCTGCAGCAGAATAGGTCTATGGAAGAGGGAAGGGTCTCTATCTCTGATGGGGTTATGGGTTATGGACTAGAAGTGCAATAGGGCACCCAACATGTTCTGAGGACCCTCACAACATTGCAAGGTACTGACGAAGGAAGCTGTTGCCATGACCACTCATGATCTGCAGAACTATTCATGAAGTATCCACTAGGTATTGGACATGTCCCAAGTTTTTAGCAAATAATCCAGAGACACAGATCTAGTCCTTGTGTCCTCAGTTTCACAGGAAGAACATAGACACAGCGGCAGTTCATGACCAGGCTCTGCCAGGCAATAGCAGCTTGTGACAGGGGCACTGCTCTGTCATTTCTCTAAGCTCCCTTTCTAAATGAAGACGGAGATAATGGAATAATGACTTCCAGGGGCATCTTTTGTTCCTACTCACACATTTCCAGGGCTTCCCCAGGGCCAGCCTCTAACTCTCACAGATCACTAGCAGACCCCCTTGTTTAATGAGATCCCTTTCCTGCGCACTACAGTCCTTACCTTGTTTTGATCCACTTCCCTGTGTGAGATTCCTAGCTGATCAAATGCATTAGAGACCCAGGAAGACTTATTGAAAGAATTAGAGAACACATCATCTTCAAAATGCAAGCCTTGTTTCAAAACAAGTGTGAAATAACGCTGAAAGGAAATAAGAGCCACTATTGTGTAACGCTGATTAAACCAACAAAGCAGAGAGAACACATTAGGATGACCTATGGCCTCACACTGGGATCACTCTGCACAGGAAAAACATCATCTCTTTATGTTGGACTTCATATTGCCACCCCCAAATGCAAGTCATTATCTCTCCATTAAACCCGGCAGTGTGACTCATTCTTCCAGTAATTGTGCATGAGCTGAGTTAATTTGAACCAGGATATATTGACACCAGCATCAGTGGTGAAGACTGAAACTGAGCAAATCTCCAGTTGCACCCCCAGCTCCAAAACATCCCTTGTTCTTTCTTTTCGAATATCCACTTGTCCCCTCCTCTCTAGCACATTAATATAATTAGCCAATAGAATTTTTAAAATGACAACTTATTCTTCTCAATTCTGCATGAATTTAGCAAATTCTTATAAGTCTATGATAAACATGCAGTTTATTCCCAAGGGGAAAAAAATCATTTAGAGGTGAATTCATAAAAAATATAAAAAATTGGAAGACATTGTACGTGGGTCCTTGCCCAGCTCAACTGCTCAGGACGAAACGTTTTCTCGACCTCCTTGAACTTCAGTGTTCTCATCTGTCAAATGTGGTGAAGGTGACACAAACCTATCCCGCAGGAGGACTTGCTAGCATAAGTACTAAAAGTACACTTAAGAGTTTGGTGAACTGAAAACACCATCCAAAGGGCACATGAGTTAGGCAAGTCTAGCTCTTTAGCTTCAATCATTGTTTTGCTCAACAGTTTAAGCCTGGAAAATAAAGCCTCCGTGTTTGCCTTTCATAGGTGTAGAACACATGCCATACCTGGGGCTGCAGTTCTGCATGCTGCTCTTCCTACAAGTCCCAAACCTTTCTCATTGACACGGCTGGGGAACAAGGACATGTCGCTGAGCACCTCCCTCTACCTTCATCTCTTCATGTCTTCCTTTCCTCTTTCCCCCACCTTCCCCCACATTTCCTTATTTCGTTCCCCTTCTTCTTCCCTCCCCCTCCTCCTTTCCTTCCAAATATTTGAATATTTAATTTCAGAGATGTTTCCCCATCTTTACAATGTAATGGAATGTACTTTCCTTACAGCCTTACACTAGGATCCACTGAAGTGTGTAAAGCCCTTTAACACGATGGCTGGTACATCTCCACCTCTAACAGGGTTCCACACTCCTCTCCTTCCTCTCTGAATTTCTGTATTGTCCTCTATTTAAAACTCTATTTCCTTACTGTCCTCAGTTTCTTCTCCCCCCTCTCTATTCTCTTCTTTATTCTCCTCTTTCTGACTTTCTGTCTCCCTCAATATAATCTGCTCTAATTACCACCCCAACTTAGTGCTGTCCCAGAGCGAATGGGAGTGAGGAGGTAAACCAAGCTTGTAGAGCACAACCATAGAGGTGCTGTCTCTATCATTCCTCTTTCTTGTTGCTTAATTAATGAGTTTTAAATATTGAGAATATATACAAAGAATTTTTATATATGTGTAATGTATAAAGAATGATAAAGAACATCTAAGTACACCAACCTCCAATATTTAAGAAGCGGTATATTGTATTTGACTCTGAATATTCCATTGACCTTCCCAAGTTACAGTTGCTTCATCTACTAGAGTTTTGTTTCTTTATTTTCTCTTTTCCTTATGGTTTTTCAACTCGAGAAACCTTTATATTTAGTTGTTCATGTCTTGGAATTGTACATGAGAGGACCCTGAATACATTTTCTTCTGCGACTTAATAGTCGTACTCAGGATTTGTTCCTGAGAATCGCCCATGAGGCTTCATTGCATTTTACTCCTCCGTGTTCACTCCTGAACAACATCCCGTAGCTTGGTTTTTCCACAGTTCATTTAGGTCTCTAGTCTTCTTAGACGTTTTCTCTGACTGTTTGTTTTGTGTGAACATGCTTGGACAGGTTTCCTGGGACGCAGGGCAAGGCCTTCCCTGAGGTTCTCAGCAGCACAATGGTGGTTCACAGGAAGTACACCTTCAGCATGACTGTGGGATGCAAATGTAATGGCAGGTACTGAGGCAGATTCCACCCCTATCAGCAAGATGCCTTTTCTTGCTCTCTGTCCTCAATATCATTTGTACTTACAGAGTCTGTCATTCTGTGGCTGGAAATTATGTCTAATTGTGGACATAATTAGATATATTTCATCTATGAATCATGGACATAAGAAGATCATAATGAGGCTGTTTTTCCATGTTCTCATTGCCATTCTTCTTTTCTCATGTTGAAAGTACTTGCTGTATTTATTTGTCCTATTTGAAGATTGGATTGTCATTTTTTTTTTAATGATGGGAATGTTTTTGGTGTATCCCAAGCACAAGTATTTTCCAATCCTGTCTGAAACGTGGATCCTGTTGTACTCTTTTGCCTCATTGGATTGTACCCCAGCATCATGGCTGCTTCATGCTTCTTGTCGTGCTATGGAGGCTATATGACAATGCTTCCCCACACGTGACGAGGCAGGAAGACTCGGGGTTGTGATAACTCTTTTACCTAGGTGATGCCCTCGTCAGGACTGGAGAACAGGTCCTCCTCACTCTGTCTTTTCATGACTCTTAACTCAATCTAGGAATTGAACCCTAAGAAGTGAAAATCAGGAGTAATGAAAGAGTAAGCAAAGCCATCGTGGGGGATGATACAGGGCTCCGAGGGGTGACCAATAGCTTCATCTCAAGGAGCCTAATAAGCTGGATGTGTACATTGAAGTTGATGCATCATGTCTTATATGGCTTCCAAAAATTCAGAAATGTTAAAATCCCTTCCTTGTGTCAGATTAATGAGGTCACATCAGCAATTTTAGAGCTGTTGGTTAAGGTTAGTCTTGGTGTAACCTTTTTGCTAATTAGAAAAGGCAGATACAAAGTATATAAGTAATATCCCAAAGCTCATGCAGATACCATGTTAAATTCACATTTAAAATTCACATTCTTATTGTCAAGAATTCAAATCCCTTTCTTTTTTAAAATTTGTTTGTTTTAATTAGCTAAACATGACAGCAGAATGCATTTCAACTCACTATATACAAATGGAGCACAACTTCTCATTTTTCTGGCTGTACAAAATGGAGACTCACATTCTTCTTGTAATCATACATGTACATAGAGTAATAATGTCTGTCTCATTCCACCATCTTTCCCACCCTGAAACCCCCTCCTGTCTCCTCTCACTCCCCTCTTCCCAATCCAAAGTTTCTCCATTCCCCCCCCATCCCATTATGGATCAGCATCCATATATCAGAGAAAACATTTGGCCTTTGGTCTTTGGGATTTGCCTTATTTCACTTAGTATGATATTCTCCAACTCAATCCATTTACTTGCAAATGCCATTTGTTCTTTATGGCTGAAATATATATATATATATATTTCACATTTTCTTTATCATTCTGTTGAAGGGCATCTGGGTTGGTTCCATAGCTTAACGATTGTGAATTGACATGCTGGAAACTTTAATGTGGCTGTGTCATCGTAGTATGCTAATTTTAAGTCCTTTAGGTACAAACCGAGGAGTGAGATAGCTAGGTCAAATGATGGTTCCAGTCCAAGTTTTTTTTTTTTATGGAATCTCCATACTGCTTTTCAGAGTAGTTGCACCAATTTGCAGTCTTTACAGCAATGTATGAGTGTGCCTTTTCACCTGAATCCTCTCCAGCACTTATTTTTGCTTGTATTCTTGATCATTGCCTTTCTTTTTTTCTTTTTTTTTTAAAAAAAGAGAGAGAGAATTTTTTTTTTTAGTTTTCGGCGGACACAACATCTTTGTTTGTATGTGGTGCTGAGGATCGAACCCGGGCCGCACACATGCCAGGCGAGCGCGCTACCGCTTGAGCCACATCCCCAGCCCTGATCATTGCCTTTCTGACTAGCATGAGATGATACCTTAGAGTAGTTTTGATTTTCATTTCTCTAACTGCTAGACATACTGAACATTTCTTAGATATTTGTTGATCGATTGTGTATCTTTCTTCTCTGAAGTAAGTGTCTGAGCCCATTTGTTGATTTTTTTTTTTTTGTGGTAATTGTTTGATTTCTTTATATATCCTGGAGATTAGTGGTATTTCTGATGTGTGTGTGGTAAAAATTTTCTCCCATTATGTAGGCTTGGTCTATGCCGCAGTCGGGCTGGGCACAATAACCGGGAGGTGACAAGCGACTTGAAGGTTGAAAGGGGAACTGCTTTATTGCGGGAAAACTCAGCGGGAACTGAACGGGCACCCAAGGTAGCAGGAGCCGCTTTATTGCAGGACAGCAGAGATATATATGTCTAACTGATTACACACAGCTTGACTCAATTAGCATCATCCAGATACAGCAATCAGCCAATAAGGAATCCCCATCATCTTAATGGCTCGGTGGTGTTGCTTCACAAACCACTCCTCCTGGCAAACTGCCAGGTGCCATCTTGACTTGATTTGCTGTCCCCAATAGGTCTTCATGTTATTGATTATTTCCTTTGCTGAAAAGAAGCTTTTTAGTTTGAATGCATCCCATTTTTGATTCTTGATTTTATTTCTTGAGCTTTAGGACTCTTGTTAAGTAAGTCAGGTCCTAAGCCAACATGAAGAAGATTTGGGCTAATTTTTTCTTCTGTTTGATGCAGGGTCTCTGGTCTAATGAGTAGGTCCTTGGTGCACTTTTAGTTGTGTTTTGTTCAGGGTGAGTGATTCAGCAAAGTAGCAGGATATAAAATCAACACACATAAATCAAGTGCATTTCTAAACATCAGTGATGAATCCTCTGAAAGTGAAATTAGGAAAACTACCCTATTTGTAATAGCCTCAAAAAATCCTTGGGGATCAATCTAACAAAAGAGGTGAAACACCTCTACAATGAAAACTACAGAACACTGAAGAAAGATATTGAAGAAGACTTAGAAGATCAAAAGATATCCCATGTTCTTGGATAGGCAGAATTAATATTGTGAAAATGTCCATACTACTCAAAACAGTATAAATATTTAATGCAATTTCTATTAAAATCCCAATGTCATTATTCATAGAAATAGAAAAAACAATCATGAAATTCATTTGAAAAAATAAGAGACCCAGAATAGCCAAAGCAATCTTTAGCAAGAAGAGTGAAGCAAGAGGCATCACAATACCAGACCTCAACTACACTACAGAGCTATAGTAATGAAAACAGCATGATAGTGGCACCAAATAGACATGTAGACCAATGGTACAAAATAGAAGACACAGAGACAAACTCACATGAATAAAATAAAGGTACCAAAAACATACATTGGAGAAAAGATGCCCTCTTCAACAAATGGTGCTGGGAAAACTGCAAATCCCATTTTTAACACTATGCCTCACTCTACCTGGGTGACCTCAATATTCGATGTTATAAAGACATATACTTCAGTACAAAAACTAGAACTAAAACATGAATTTAAGGAAATCCGAGAGTTGAAAAATGCCTTTTTATATTATAAAAGACAAATTGTTGAATACTCAAGCACCATCGCACAGAAAATGGACAGGTATTTCTCGAAGAATGACACACGCACAAACACTTGCATGTATGTGTGTGTGTGAGTGTGTGTATAAAATGAAATAGTGCACAAAATCCTGATGGAGATCTTTGCTTTGGTGTTGAAGGTAACTTACAAGGAATTATCAACCTTATAGTGATGAACCTCTATGCAGGAAAGTCCAAATGAGAATCTCTCTTGTATTTTGCTATTTGGCATTCAGAAGACAATGTCTCATTTCTCCGAATTGTGACTCTAATTAACTTGCATTTGAAGAGTAGTTTCTGAGTCTAGAGTTGAAGGTGCAATGTTTCAAAAGCAAAAAGTAGTTCTTATTGTTTTGACTTTAGAAATTCTTGTTCTCAGGAAGAAACAGATGGCAGGGAACCCCCTATAAATAGAACAATGACTTAATGGAGATTTTATGACAGTTGTTGACGATGGGGATCTCACTACATGAAGGCCCTTCCTCACAGCCTAGGACTCCCTCTGTGCAACTCTGACCCAGGTTTTTAACTTTAATATCTGAAAGTTGTAGCTTTCAGATGGAAGGAATAAAAATGACCGAGAATTGGTTCCCGAACATCAGATGGAGTTTTGTTGAGAACTATCTGTGTTTTCCTGAGAGTATACATATACTTCCTGGCATATGCCACTGGATGGATTGTGGCTTTGTGACCTTTTGAGTTGATATTATCATTTCTGGGTGGTTTAGTGACTATGTGGTCTTATGTTGTTGACAAAAGGTCAGCATATTCAAAATGGACTCAATTTGGGATCATTTACTTTATCACCATAAATAGTCCTGTGCTCATTTCTGCATGAGTCCTTTCATTTTTCAGGAAGGAATTCCAGCCTTAAAGCCATAAGCTCCTTGACCATAGCTCAGACTCAACAGGGCTTGTACACATCTGTAGACTGTGACTTCAGCTACGCGATTAGTATCACCATATGTGAGTTTCCCAAGGTGCAGTAGGAACTGTTTCTTTTTTTTTCCCTATAGGATGTACAACCATGAGATGTACAGCCTTAAGTAAAAGGATGAGCCATCAGTAGGAGAAGAGCATGTTATTCCAGAAAACGAGGGACATCTGGCTGGATGGAAGAAGTATGTACTGAGCTCAGGGCAAGTCCTAGCCCTTGCTTTTCTACTATTCACCTGTCACCCCAGAAGAAATGCCACTGCCCTTCTCAGCTAATCCATGTGAAAAATAGGGACTGTTGTCTTCTAAAACTGTTGCATGAACTAAATGGAATATGTGGGAGGAGACCCTGAGCACAGGAGCAAGCGCTTATGTCACTTCCAGGTCTCTGGCACTTCTGGGGAGCTCTTCTGGGTCTGAATTGTGGACAGCAAAACTAAGAACAAAGAAAATGGACAGTTTGCCCTAAAAATCAAAAGAAGCTCCATGTAGGTCTGGCTGAGTGTGAAGTTATATGTTCTAATAGTCATGATGAGAAAGGGCAGTGTTTGTCTATAAAGAAATTGCACAGTTTGGGCCAGTTATCCAATTCCCAATGCTGAGAGCCTTCCTAGAGTCTCCTTCCTGGAGTCAGGAGAGAGGACATTCCAGGACCACCCGGGGCTCTCAGCTCCTCCTAGGACCCTTCAGCTCTGCCCACATTAGCTCCTGTATTCCTTCCTGAAAGAGAAACTTGGCCATCTTCCAGCTAAAGGGAGGAAGCTAGATGACCACTAGGAGAGTTCAAGACCCTGAAAGGGTAGTTCCCGTCTAGGGCAGGCCTGACAGCTGAGAGACCAGCCTAAAGTTAACCTGTCGCTGGTCAGTATATCATTAGCATTACGGTTTTGCCGTATTTCTATGGTTTTCTGTGTATTTTCTGTGGGGTTGGAAAGGAGACTTACTCATGGGCAATAGAGAATGTATGTCAACCCCAGCTCTACCCAGGGAGGAAGGGGAGAACCATCACAGCTTCACAAAAGGGGCCTTGAGTTACTTCACATCAGCTTGGCCCTCGCTGCTCTCCAGAGTGTTTCCTCTCCCTTTCAATAAGCCCTGCCTGGCCTGCCAACCTCTGGCGTCTTGCTCAGTTCTTTGCTTGGAATGCCAAGAACCTGAACCTGGGACCACCCTGGGGACCGCTGCCCTTGTGCTGTAACACTTTCTTCCTTGCAGTTATTTCTCCAGCTCATGCCTCGTGTGTCCCTAGTTTCTGGTGAACATCCTGAAGAAGTCTCCTACTCTGTCTCCCCTTCCCTCTTTCCTCACACTGAGCTCGTCCCAACGCTTCCCTCACGCAATGCATCCTGCATATACAGGCAGATAACCAAAAGCCTTTGGTTTCCTGACAAATAGGTAATGAAAACCATTGAAAAGGACTTAGGACACAACAAGTAGGACATAGAATTTAAAAAAACAAATAAAGAGGCCTACAAACAGATCCCTGTACCAATGAGATGTTACACTCAATTGAATTAAGAATCACAGTGAGTAATAAGACCTGGTAACAGTAATTGTATTAAGTAACCATATTATTTCAATAATAAAATAAACCCATTGAAACATATTATTTTATGGTAATTATTCAACAAATTTAGATGCGGCAGTAGGATGGATGTCCTAATGTCTGCCTTTTATTATCTTCTTACTCTATCCAGCCAGAAAAACTCTGTCCCTGGCAATTGTACCTCTTTTGCATGTAGAGAGAATTTTCACTTGTTTTTCCAAAGTGTTTTAACAAGTGTATCTTGATTTAATCCTTGTACAGAGATCTGGTTCTGGAGGACTTCTGGATCCCCAACTTGTGCCAGGTCACTTACCTTATCTCCCAGAGCACCTGTGCACAGGCATGCGTGGCTCTCCTTGAACCTGAAATCCTTTGAAGAACACATGGGCAAGGGCTGCACCTCCTTGCTGACTGCTGATGGCAGCATCAGGCACAGGATATGGCTCATGTCATTCTCAGAGCCTTCTAAAACTGTAGCATGAACTAAATGGAATATGTGGATAAGAGACCCTGAGCATGTGTAACATAGTGAACCTACAGGCTGGGCTCCTCCTGTCTGCATTGCAGTCAAGGACAACGTGTCCCACTGTCATTACTCATGAGCCCGATTTACTCCTTTCTAAATGACAGGTGCTAGTTGTAAACACATTCTAGCAAAGTGCTGACTTGCTATATCCTTGGCTAATCTGCCTGCGCAGAGCTTAGCTTCTTCATGTAGAAGGTAATTATTCCAGATGTTTAAGAGTATGCACTGTGAGCCATACCACCTATGTACAAGTCCCATCTCTGCCATTTACTAACTGAGGGACTCTGGGTAAGTATTTAACCTAGCTCTGTACATAACCTTCGCTTATAAACTGTGACTAGTAAAAGTGCCCATTCTCATAGTCCTTGTTAGAATTTAATGAGCTAATACATGAAGCACTGATACAAGCATTAGCTATGTCCTGCTGCTACTGCCGTCTTGGTGTTGTTTCTATATAGATGAGAGATTATACGATGCTGGATACCATATTAACATGAGCTGGTGTAAGTAACACGTCCCACCCTGTTCAGAGGCAGAGGCAGCAAATGACCTTGGACACTGTTGTCACTGGCAGCAGTGGCAGAATGAGCAGCAATAGACCCACCTAATCCTGTAGCTTGATAGATCACAGTCAGTCACCAAGAGAACAGGACGGACTCATAGGAGTAGCTTAGTGTTTTACACATACCAAGTCTTCAGATGGCAAGAACAGAAAAGCAGTTAAGCGAGCAGAGCCTGTTCTCAGAGCTCTGTGGGTTTGCTAACATTTCCTTTTCACTTGGATGTCACAAGCAACATTGTGAGTTTTCTTTCATTTCATTTTTTGCATTCACTATCAGATTTGGGGATGAATCATATATTTTGTTCCTCTTATTATCTTTTATTATTGTTTTTATTCTGCCTTTTCCCCCCCTAGATTTCTGGGTTGGTAATTTAATCTATTAACTTTGATCCTTTCAGTTTCATTGATGTAAGTATTTGTTTAAAACTATGAATCTTGGGCTGGGGATGTGGCTCAAGCGGTAGCGCGCTCGCCTGGCATGCGTGCGGCCCAGGTTCGATCCTCAGCACCACATACCAACAAAGATGTTGTGTCCACCAAGAACTAAAAAAATAAATATTAAAAAAATTCTCTCTCTCTCTCTCTAAAAAAAAAAAAACTGAATCTTCCAATGATGACTGCTTTACGAATATTCATAATCCTGAAAGTGGTATTTTACTGTCTCTAAGTTTTATACATACCATTCTTAATTGGTAGCTAGAAAATTATTCTACATTTACTTATTTAATTTTTTATTACTTTCCAGAATTTTTTGCAACATGGTTAAAAGCTGGATCACTCCTTACTTCTGAAGCTCACTGGTGCTTTCTCTGTGACCTCATATATGAATGAGTATGAAGAAGATTCCTTTGGAACAATAAAAATAATTATCTACCATATTACCAGAGATTAAAATTTTATATCCATCCACACATTCAGCCTTTCAGATATCACTTATTTTTGTACTCTTTGTTTTGAAAGAAAAATGGTGCCCCCTTTTAATGTCCTCTTGTATATCTCATAGTATTAGCCTTTTATCAATGTGGTTTTTGTGCAAATTGCTACAGAAATATTTGTAACTATTGTAACTTCATTGTGAGTTGTGATTTTTAGAATAAAATATCCTGCATCTTTTCATATTTTATGATTTGAGCTTGAAATCTTAGTTCTTGGGAATGTTAGTGACCTTAGATAACTAAACCTGAGCTAGGAGACCGCCCTGGGAAGCTCAGCTGAGTCACTTCGAGGCTGTTGATGGAACCATTAAGGAGATACCACATTAGCCAGGTTTCCTGCATCTTCGTTGTAAGAATAGTCTTCCAAAATAGCAATCGTGCCTGAATGATTTCCTGTAAAAGGAAAATATATTTTAAGGGTCTGATGGGGAAAAAATGTATGTATTTGAGCAATGGAAAAAACATACCCCAAACTTGAGATCAAATCTGTCCTGAACAAATTCTCTCAGGTTTAAGGAAATAATCAAATTCTCCCTAGCCTATGATTTTGATGAGTGGTGGTACCATGCAGTATGAGAGGTGTCCTGTTTCAAATAATTCACCATTTCTCATTAATGTCATTGTCCCCTATACCTTGTTCTTATATTTCACCCAGTCAAATTAATGTTTGCAACATTTTTAATTCTCGAGTTCAGAAGTGTGTGATGTCTCTCATTGTAGCATACCTTGTGACGGGCACATTGTTCTTCAGAAACAGATCAAGACTACAAACTATATTAGCTTGGGATGACATTACCTTATCCAGCTTCCAACATGGTACTTTTCTCACCCTTGGTTACCCAGGAACCAGCCCGTATTCCCATTGTGCACTGGACACCCATCTTAGCTAGCAACTTGGGGCTATTAAAATTCTTGGGAATCCAGACAATGTGCCTGGAAACACAGGTGCTACTTGTATTTCTTAGCAACAGGCATCTATCTTCTTCCTCAATACCCAAACTTGCAGTCAGTCCTTAGATTTGTCATTTCAGAAACAGCATAATAATGAACACTGGCCTTAGAAAAATTTAGAAAACTAGAGAGATTATACTTCATACACTCCACTGAGAGAGGCATATAAATGCAGACCAGGAATTTCTCACACATAAATTATTTGTCGCTTTTCCTTGCATTTCCAACTATTCTCCCAAATCCTTGACTGCTCCGTTCTTTTCAGTAGATCCAAACGTGTGAAAAGAGTGAAAAGAAGATGCTGCAAAATGCTGTCCTGTGAATTGTTCCGATATTGCTTCCTCTGGGTGAAACTAGAGGCCCTCTTTCCTGCTGGTCTCATGCAGAGATGCGTCTCTCCAATAGTCATAAACAAAACTCCAGCAGATGTGAGGAACAAGAGAATAGCCAGGAGAGAGTCACCATGGCAACCACAGCCAGGGAAAGTCCTCTACACAGCCCTGCACCACCATCCACTCAGACAGTCAGAGCATCTGCTCTCTTAGGAATACAGAAAACAGAGCCAAAGAGCCTCGGTATGGTGGGAGGACATGAGCTCAGAGTTGGAACCAGCTCTTGTTGGAAGTCCCACTTCTCACCCAGGCCTGGGGCTGGCTCAATGCGGAATTATGAAAAGAGGCATTTTCTTTCCTGTGAGTATAATAGAGTGCAATCTTTAGTCTGGTCTTTGAGAGTCTTTGCAACCCACATTTTTTTTTTTGGATTATTCATGACTCTTCTTAATGACATAGCTGCTCAAGTCACAATATGACTCCTCTTCCCTGCAGATCTATAGATACAGAAGTAGAAATGGTTGTAGATACAGATGCAGATACATAACACATGCATCTCTAATGTGTATTCACATTGCACTGTTTGTTTCCCTCTGTGAAAGTATAGTTCTTCCAAAATTCACCCACCGAAATCCTGTTCTTCAATTTTTGAACTTCTATTTCGTTCATGAAGTCTTCCTCCAACCCCAGTAAATGACAATTACTTTTTGAAATGGGAAGAAAAAATCCATTGTATCATCTCTCAACTTGGATCAAACCAGGTGACCATAGATTTGACTTCTCACATATAGGATGAGGATAATAAATGCCTTAAAAAACAAATGAAATAGTGCACAGGAATTAAGTGTGTAAGCAATACAAGGCAGTCATCCGTACTAATGTTATCATTTTTAACACCTATGTAAGTTTTCATTTTCCTAACTCTATATGCTCATGACATTTTCAGGCAAGTGTCAGCTGACACATTATAGGAGTTAAATGAGTGAAGACTGTGGAATTCAGGGGAAGAAAAGACAGCTGATCCTGCATTAGCACAACAGAATGATATGAAAGAAGAAAGATTTAGAGGAAAATGCATACCTGTATTTTTTTTTCTCCATCATAAACCAACTTAAGTATTATCTTCTCTCAATTAAGCTATGTCTTCCCCATAACTAAGGATTCAATCACAATATTTGAGGCAACCAGTAAATCCATTTACTTAAAAAAATCCATTAGACATACTTTTTGGACTTATCAAAACTCAAGAAAACATAATCACAAATGCACATCATCTGAGTGAGCTGAAAAAATAGGCAGCCCTTGTTTTCTGAACTGAAGTCTACTTTTGTCTCAAATTCCCCTTAGCTGCAACCACTCCTCCAGAAATGTCCATGGGAATTCCCGGATGATTCATCCCATCTTGCTGCTCCCATTTTGTTTCTGACTCTACAAGTCAGTTCACGTAATATGAGAACATTCTTTTGACTTGATTACCATATCTTCTCCATTACTCTAGTTATTTTTATCCTGTGTCTCCTTCTTTGCACCAACTGTATCCATAATAAGAGCATGGCGCTCACTGCATAGTCACTTGTCATTGCATGAATGGATTCATGCATGAATTAATCAAAGCAAATAGATGCCACAGTATGCAAGCATCTGGATAATGATTTCTCCAATTTATCCAGAAAATTTTGAGATTTGAAAAATCAACATTGCCATATGATTCCATATAATATTTTGTTTTATTGAATTTATTTTCCAAGCTTTACTTACAAGTATTTATGTACTAGAGGTACAGGCATTTTCCTATTTATAGTTACAAAATCAACTCATATATTTATTGTAGAACATCTAGCTAAGTGGATGTTAATGTACAGTGACCAAATTGAGTACAAGAAATAATCTAAAGAATTATCACATACAGGAAATAATTTAAAGAAAATGCATCTATGTTCAGTATCAGGGCAAAAAATTTCTTAATATATGTGGTTTAATTTGCACATAGTAGCTTCTAAACATTGATTTTGAACATGTAGGTATGTTTATTAATATCCAAATGAAGGAAATATTGGGAATAATTAGCCTAATCCATACTTACTGTGAAAGATAAATTTAGGCTACAACAGGAAAAAAATGCCTTTGTACTTAGTTTCAGAATGTGGAAAGTTAATGTATTCTTTAATTCTAGGTCTACTGTCCTTTCATGTAATCCATGTAGGGATTTGCAGTCTGCTTTTGAAATATTGTGTAATTTCCTCATCTCTACTTTTACAAGTGTAGCTTCAAATCAAATGTCACAAGAAGAACCGTGGCATATTCTTCTTGTCTCCAACAAATTGTTTTAAGAGAGTTTACTAATTTACTGGTAATTTATTAAAAGCTTTGGGGTTTTGAAAGAGTGAGCTGAGCCCAGGCAGAAGCTTATGGATGCCAAGTCTAATGTCGTTTTTATAATTATATAATTCCCAAGATGACCTAGTGATTTAATTATCTCATATTTTAAAAATATGTAGGTAGGAGTTGGAACCAGTGATGTCCACTTACTTTTAATTAAATTTCTGAAAGCAATGGGCCTTTATCACTGGGTGGCTGTTATCTGTGCCTTGTTGGTTTTAAATAAGGGACTTTTAGTATCTAATTTTATATTAATAGGATAAAGCTTGACAATTTCTCTATAGTAGTAATTACATAAATATATTTTTATCTGGCATTTAGAGACATCATTGATGCAGATCTCTTTAATAAGGAGAAAGCAGTACTTTTATTTGAGAAATAATTCAGAACTACCATCACATTAATCCTCTAAGTATAATTAGTCGTATGATGGAATAGAATCTGAACTGTAGTAATGAAGTAAAACTGGAAACCACTTATGGGAAAAAATAGCTATGGGAATATTTGTTGCTACACTTTGAGTTGCGTTTATATTATATTAAATTGCAAAAGTTATGGAAGAACAAAAATATAGAGTCCTTATCTTAGCAGACCATTGCATCAAAAATCCAAGCCTATGCATATAGACTTGAAGACCAGAAATGTGTGACCTCACAGTTCAGAGGCCAACAAGCCTCATAAAGATCCAGTAGTGTGGGTTACTTGTAGGATCTCTCTTCCTGGTGTGCAGATGGCCATCTTCTCCTTTATTGTCTGGCGACTTTTCTTACAAGAACACTGATCTGATCCCAGAAGATTAGGATCCCAACCTTCTGTCCTCATTCAACCTGAGAAGTTCACTTCTGAAACAGTTACATTTGGAGTTACAGAGTTTCATTATATAAATTTCAGGGGAAACAAATATTCAGTTCATATCAGTAGAGAAGAAACTAATGAAGATTTTTAAAAAAAGCAATAATTGCTCACTCACAAAATTTTGGGCACTGTGCTAAGCATTCTACAAGATAACACAGGCTCTTTCCTTATTCTTATTACCTAGTGCTGAGGATTTATAAGGATGCCATATAAATTAGGGTTAGTTGATAGCAATATTGGGAACAAACTTGCTGGTTTTCAAAGGAGGCATTACACACACACACACACACACACACACGTTTTTATTCTTCCTTAAGGACAGTGAATAACAAGAGAGTTTTCATTAAAAATAAATAAATAAGGTGCAGTGGTGCATACCTGTAATCCCAGCAGCTTGGGAAGCTGAGGCAGGAGCACAAGTTCAAAGCCAGCCTCAAGAAAAGTGAGGTGGTAAGCAACTTAGTAAGACCCTGTCTCTAAATCGAATTCAAAACAGGGCTGGGGATGTGGCTGAATGTTCGAGTGTCTTAGGTTCAATCCCCAGTAAGCTCTCCACACACAAATAAAAAGCTGGTAGAGAAAAAGAACCCCAGCAGTTGACTTGGCTAGTTGGCAGGGACTACAACTACTCAAGTAATAAAGCGAATAGACTCCAGGTCTTCTTTCTTGTATTTTTGGGTTAACCTTTTATAGTTCAAATTCCCTGTAGTGTTAGGGGCAGGATTGTCCAAGAGGGACCCTTATATTACAATCACTTTGGATCACATGGATCAACACACACACACACACACACACACACACACTTACTTCACCCACCTAGTTAGAGTACTGTCCCAACGTTCTGTCTCTTCAGCATGGGTTGCATTTTCCAACTGTGTCAAATCCCATTGTTTCCTTGAGCTCCCTGATGTCTCCAAAACTCCTATTTTCTAACCTAACCAGAAGAAGTTGAACTCAAATTCTTAAAGAATGAGCAATTTTCCCTTCACTTAGTGAATTGACATCATTTCATTTTTCATGAGACTATTATAATAAAATTATAGAACATTTGAAATCTACAGCAAAGACCAAAAGGATCACTCAAAATTTCACCACATTAATATAACTTCCACCTTTTTTTCCCATGAATCTTCTTTGTTACTTGGCTACAGTTTTGGTATACAATCGACATCTTCATACATTATCTCTAATGAGAATATTTAAACAAATGGCTTTGCGTTACCACTCTGAATACTTAAAAGTGTTATGTAACTTCCTTATGTGTCAGTGAATCACCTGTGGGATTGATTATGTGTGTTGTGTGTGTGTGCGCGCATGTGCACATACCTGTGTGTATTCTACTTATGGGTAGAAAGTTAGACTAAGAGACCTACTGCAATTCAACTTGACCATGGATTTTATGATAATTAATTATCTTGCTATTTTCGCTCATTAATTATGATTGTGCCATATACAAGGTCATGTTAAGTAAGCTATCTGGGGTATTAGTAAAAAGAAAAACCTATCTTTACTTTCATTACTAGTGAACAAGAAGGTTAGAAAGAGATATGGTACAAAAGAGATGAAGGAAAAATGAAAGATAATGTCATCTGAGGCCACAAGTTTATGGAACACCAGTACTTCCTGTTTCTGGAGGCTATGGTTCATATTGTCAAAAGAAAAATGTTTGAACGACTACATTGTAAAATCGTCAATTTCTTTGTTTTCCCAAATGAATGATATATTTAACATTTATTAATGTCAAATATTTATGAAGCTCATAAGAATTTATTATCAAATAGAATAATTTTATTAGCTTTTGATTAAATTTGCTTGTGGTCCAGTTTTTTGGTTGCTCTTCAGATCACTTTCCACAGAAGTTTAGGAAAGATGACCTCTTGAAAGCCAAAAATCACAGGTAAGTTTATTTTCTGTATTATTTTTAACAAAATATTTTCAATTGATAAAAGCATATTTAAGCAGTAGTCAAAATATCAGAATGAGAACAGGGCCCTTGATCTGAAATAGTTTTTGCTATAAATATGATATGTTTGGAAAGAATTTTGAAGAAAATATGAAAAACTTATATTTCAGTTGTTAATAGCTAAGAATTCAGAATTAAGCTTGATGTGAAATTGATTCATTAGTGAATCAACAGTAAAAATCACCTAAATATTAGTTATATTTACGAATGACATTTAAGGAACCTGATAGAATTAACAGAAGCTAAAGCTATCCTGTTACAGAAGAATAGTTGAAATTCCAAAATATAAGATAAGCTGAAAAATTGAAATCCATGTAACTTTTGGAAATTAGTGAAAGTTAATTAAGAATATTTAATCTTTAAAGGAAAATAAAATGCATAAAAAATCGGAAATGGCTAAAAAATCCAAACAGTCATAAAATCCAGAAATTTTGGTATCTAATAAGGAATGATTGGGATACGTAAACTTGGTACCAGTTTACAGAAAAGTCCAATAGTCTAAAGTCAACTTTGTAGTGTAGCAGGAAAAAGTGCATACTGATTTAAATTGCTCTGATGTGTATCACCCCATATGAAGCAACTTATTGATCATAGATAGAAAATGGTAATGGAATTACTAAAATTATTTTTAAAAATCACAAACTTCAAGCAAAAACTGACATTAGCAACATCATGGTTTTCAAATCATAGCTTAATAAGCTAATGTCAAAATTTCTGATACAACCCTCTAGTAATGTTTACAAATACTGAACAAAATTCTTTTAAGAGGATTTGAAAGGAATTGGTCTAAACCGAAAAACTGAACTTTTGATGCTGACCTTTGGGAGCTGATAATGAAATATCATTTCTCAATGGTAGTACACCCTTAACAAGGTAACCACCCTATGATTCCTTGGCATCTGCCAGTAGAACATTTGAAAACTACTTTGATGACAACAAAATAATATACTACAGCTCACTCTGCCAAGAAATCTCCAGGGACAGCAAAATTTCCTCCATTTAATTGGCACAAAAATTATAATTTATTTTTGATATATTTGTAAGTGCTGTGTCTACAACACCTGGTAACCTGTAACTTGGTTGTTGGTAAAATGTTCCCTAATTGAAAGCATCCTAGTGGATGGCAGTGGATGGCACTTTCTCCTTGAGGACAGGAAGGACAATGGGAGACAGGTGCACAGTGTCCTCCACTGAATTAGCAGTTCTCCATTCTCTCTACAGTTGGCAAGGTGACGTTTTCTAAGAGAAGGGAGTCTGCAATATTCTGAATGGGGCCAGTGTCAGACGTCAAGTTAGATCTACTGAATTCAATCAGCATGCAGGTTTAATGAAAATGGAAAGCAGACAAGAAACGGAATTCAGGAATGAGTCTTTTATGTGATTACTTGAGCTTGTTTAGCTTCCTCAGGTTTGGTATATTTTATATATAATACCAGTTTTACTTTCTTGCTTCATGGTAATTAACATATAATTCAGGCAAAGACAAAGACTACAGAAACTCATGAGTTACTTGGGAGAAAGTCTATTTTATTTATATAGCACTTCCAGGACCCAGAAAAATTGTCTTAAATTAAGTAGGTGAAAGAATAAAAACTAATTTATTTAATAAATTAGTGCATACATGGACTGTGTACAAAGTGAGTTTGAATGATTCAAAAAATACTTGCCTTCTGGGGTAGGTCAGGGAGAGGACAGCTGGATATATTTCAACTTACTTTGAAGGCAGATTTCAGAGTGAAGGAATTGTGAAGGGCAGATTGGTGTGTGGACTGAAGTCAAAGAGAATAGATGACTAAATCCATGGAGTCTGAGATGGGGAAGAAGAGGGGCACTGGGAAGCAATCTGGGTTATAAAATGAGTCCCAAGTGAATCCCACAGTACTCCCAACCAAGCTTTGAAAAATGGCGAATTAAATTCCTCAAGAATTAGATGAGACCACAGATAAAAATATCCTCTCCAACCAGGGGACTCCAGATAATTGATTCTTGATTTTGAAAGTAAAGCAATTTTTATTTGATTCAGAGGCATCTTCAGAGGGCAAGAAGAGTTTAATGTGTACAGGGTGTGTTTGAAGACTTTCCTAGGTCCAAGGAGCTCTCCTTTGGGTACTGTAACCTGGTTTATCGTCCATAATCTGTAACACAAAGATAATGAAAGACGAACAATGGTCTGTTCAGAAAACCCACAGGAATTCCACTATTTGACAGCCATGATATATCTCAGTTAGTTTTTCCTGTGTAAAACCATCACAAATCATACGGCAGACAGCATGTTGGTTAAAGAGACTACACATTGGAATGATGGAGTTACTCATTTATCTTCATTGAAAGAGCTCAGACTGCACTCAGATAGCATAAATCTGCTCCAATAGATGATCCTCTCCCCTAATGGATTTTCCAAGCAGTTTGATTAAAATGTCTTTGTTTTCTGGTTTACACACTTTCCTGATTAGTCACTGAGACTTTCAACCCAATTTGTGTTGCTAACATCTAGAAAATGACAAGATGAGAGTAAAATGAAAGGGGGTTGGTGCTCTGTGCATCATGGTAGCATGGAGGAGCATGGAAGTCAAATCCACTTATAATTCACCTTTGTGTTTCTGATACCTCAATCAAAAGAAGTATCATTTCCTCCAAGACCATTTTCACAGACAGAGATCATCTGATTGATTTGAACACTTAATGTCAATTTAAAAAATGTCAAATGGTGTGGAGTGAGAAGAAGCTTGCACAGTCAGGTTGGTAAATAATTGAGTTTTTAAATACGATTATGGCACAGGTCATCAGCATATTTTAAAAATAGTGAATATAAACTTTATTTGGTGTAGATGTTGGAAGGGGAGATGAAAGAGAATGCCGACTTACAAGCACAAGGAAGGGAGAAGGAGGGAAGGAGACAGTAGGCTGGGGACATGGGCGAGGGAAGGGCAGGAGGGGAGAAAGAAATGGGGTGAAAAAGAGGGGAAAGAAGAGAGCATCGATAGAGAAGAAAAAAGGGTAAGGAAAGAAGAAAAGAGGTCAGATCAGCAACCCAGTGTTCACTGGGTATGTGCTTATGCCAAAGGCAGGGCTGTTCTAGGTGACTTCTTACACAAAATCCAGTTCAGTCCTGAATTTGCCACTGGATCTGGCTTCTTTTCTTTCTGCATTATGCTCAAGAAACTTTTTCTTTTAAAGAAAAAATGAAAACATTTCTCACGAAGAAAACCGGTGAAAAGATCATTTAATTTCTACATGTGTGAAATGTGCTTTCTACCATTCCACTTCTCTCTTCTTTTTCCTCCTTTTATATTCACTCCTGCAGAAGAGACAATCACCAGGTGCTGGAGGACTCCTGTATGCCACGCGGGAACCTCTCCTGAGACCCAGCTGCAGGCTGACATCTGACCTCTCCGTCGTTCTGGTCTGAGGTTGCTGTTTGTGACTCCCTACTGCCCCCCTGTTCAGAAAGCAAGCTTCCGTGGGGGATGTGGCTCCCTTTTTACCTTCCCATCTGCTCCACTGCTTACCTCCTCACCCAACCTGAGCTCTCCCCAGTGAGGCCAGGAGGCCAGGGCAGCCTCCTGGAGGAGAGAAAGCCTCCTGTCTGTGTCACGCCTACCTCGCTTCTCAGAAGGCCAGTCTCTCTCCCTTAGATCCGCTTCTCAGGGAAGCCACTAAAGACAATAAGAAATAAAAATTCCACCCAGGTAGCTCCTTAAGCTTCCCGCCCTCCTCATTCATTCCTTCCCTGAACAAAGCCAAAAGACAACATGCTTCGTGAACTCCTTCCAGTATGTCCCTTCTCCTCCTCTCCGAGGTCACCTGCCCTGTGGCTTCTGTCACCCCATGAAGCAAAACAGCCTCTGAGGTTAAGTTAAGGCACAGGAGAAAACTTTCCCTTCCTGCTGGCACATTCCATGGCATTCTTCAAAATCTTCAGCCTCACATGACCCCTGTCGTCTGACTCCATGGGCAACTAACTTACCTTTAAATGTACTTTATCACTCTCTTTGACAGTGCTGGTTGGCTCTCCAATTATTTTCCCTTGCTTCTTTAACCTTTGTGTTAGAATTTCCTATCTTGTGTTTTTTTGTTTGTTGTTTGTTTTTGTTTTTTCATTGTAAACTGGTGACCAAAAGAACAGGGGAAGGGAAAGTTTATTTGCAGGTTCATAGTTTCAGAGGTTTCTGTCCATAGATGCTGACTCTGTTTCTCTGGGCCTGAGATGAGGCAAGACATGATGGTGGAAGAAAGCAGCTTAGGATATAACCAGAGAGAAGAGAGAGAGAGAGAGAGAGAGAGAGAGAGAGAGAGAGAGATAGAGACCTCCACTCAACAAGGACAAAATATAAACCCAAAGTCATGCCCCCAGTGACCTGTCTCCTCTAGCCACATCCTACTTGCTATTGTTACCACACAACAGGTAACGTAACATAAACCTTAAATGCTGACGATTTCCAGGTCATCATCTGTGACTTGCTGACTCTTCAAAATTTTTGGTAATTCATCTCCACTTTTTGCTTCAGCATCCACCTAAATAGTTTGAAGATTCTATGTGCATTCCATATGCCAACCTTTTGGCAATCATATCTATCTCAATGAACCAAAAGTATCTCTAACTGAACATACTTGAAAGCAATTGTTTTTTTCCTAATAAACATAAATATAATACCAGTCATATAGTTGAGTGGTAAGTCCCACTCTTAAGGCACTTGACCCAAGAGGAAGAGATGCAAAAGTGGTTGCTTTTTTCAGGGATTTTTATTATTAATTGTAAGAAGATAACAAACCTTTAAGGTGTGTGGGAGATGTGGATACAATCCGCATTCCATTTTGAAAGGTTTTGTGGCCCTAGTTCAGGGAATGGATGCAGGAAGGGGTTACAGTGCAAGACAGGAGACCACATGTCCAATGACAATAGCCCAGAGGACAGAAGCAGCGGGGCCTGGGGGAACCCTGACCCTTGTGTCACTGCAATTCCTCATGCACTTTGGGTCACTCTCTGTGCTCTCTGAGCCTGAACACATTTGCAAGTGTTCCAACCTGGACACCTCTTCATGGATCACTCAAACTTAAGGCTTTTCTCGACCTGTTTTTTCCTGCCTCATAAGTGGGTGAAACACTAACCCCTTAGGTTAAAGCCAGGTTTTGCTGTGTCCAATTATCCTTGAGTTCCAGAAAGCCAGGGGTGGACACTTCCCTTTCTGTTTTTGCTTGCTTCTGTTGGTTTTTATATTCATTACCCACCACAGATTCTGGTTGTATCAAAATTTAAACTTTCTATTGAACACCTAATAAATTGCATGTCTTTCCTTAGGTCATATAAATTAAGTTGAATAAATAATAAATAATGTTTGATAAAATGGATTAAGATAATAGCTAGGAGTTTATAGAGCAAAAAACAATGAGTTTATAATCAAACATCTTCCTGATGTCTGGATGTAGGATTCACTAACCTGTGAAATTCCCATGTGTCTTACCTATTTTGAGTTTTTCAATATTAAACAATTGGTTTGAAGTCTAGAAGACCAATGTGGGAGTGTTTGGAATTATCAGACTCGTCTATCTGTTGTTATTGTCTCAGCAAAGTATAGAAAAGTTTCAGACAATGTCTAAATAAAATGCAATTTTAGTTTGCTTTGAGTCAAAAAGAGAAAAACATCATAGAACAACATGAAACAAGCTCATGTCTTTTAGTCTGTTTTCTGCTATAAAAAAAAAAAGACCTGAGACTGCAATTTAATAAGAAAGAAACTTTGGCTCATGATTCTGGAGGCTGGGAAGTCCAAACTCATGGCTGGCACTTGGCAAGGGCTTTCATGCTGGATGGCAGAAGGGTAACAGAGGGTGAGAACAAGACTAAGGGC
>NW_025999949.1:32349233-32350632 GCF_001458135.2 Marmota marmota marmota | reverse complement strand
GGGTGGGGAGTTGACCATGAAGTTGCATCAGAAGCCCCCTTCTGAGGTGACTGGCCCAACCTGTGACAGCAGCCTTAATCCATCCATGAAGGCTCAGCTTCAAGAATCACTTCTTGAATGTCCCACCTCTTCATAGCATCACAAAAGCAACTGATTTTAAGCTGAGATTTGGAGGTGACATTCAAGTCATAGCTGTGTGGGACAAACTTAAAAAGAGCAGAGGTGGCAATGGCAATAATAACACTAATGTCTAGAGAAAATTTAGATGCACCGTGTCTACGTTTGTTAATTTATTTAATTTAAAAATGAACTCTGTGTGAGGCATTAATACATTATTAAAACCATTCAAAAGATAGGAACTTGTTTGCTCAACATGTCTTGACTAGCATAGCTAATATACCTCAATTTCCGTACACTCAGATGGCTAACGTGTCACCATATTAATTTGCTATACAAGGAACAACCCAAAACTTAGTGGTTCGAAATGGTGGATCCATTTATATTCCCTGGCATTTTCAAGTCAGCTGGGGGGAGTCCAGCTGGTCTCGGCACAGTCTCAGACTCTGCCCCTGTGTCCGGCTGGGGCTGCTGTCCTCACGTTTCCTCACGTCTCACATGGCATTCTTCTGGCAGGAAGCCAGGCTGGTTCTTCAAGTAGCCTGTTGTAGAGAGCAAGCTGTGCCCTGTTCTGAGCTGCTCCATGATACATAGACTGTGCCTGACCTTGAGTTGTTTAAAAAGCAACAGTTTGCTACAAGCTACTCCTTCCTGTGTACAAGTGCCAAGTTAGACAGAATCCATACTGTTTCATACATGTAAACAACCCCTATCTGCACAGCAAAATCATAAGGCAAAAACTGACAGATTAACTGTGCTAATAGAAGTGGCCACCTGTGAATTTACTGAAGTAGATCAGAAGCACATGGATGCATAGGTGTATCAAACTTCTATCAGGAAATCCTGGTCCATGAACTTATCGGTCTCACCAGCTGAAACACCCTCACCCAAACCCAAGAAGTGAGGCACCGAAGACCATCGTACAGAGGCACACACCAATCCCTCATCGGATGGGGAAGTGAACAAGTCACAAGGCCATGGGGCATGACTTAGTCCTCAGGGTTTCACTCAGATCCATCTTTTGCTTGGGGTGGCTCAGTTGGGAACCTGCCAGCCAAACTGCCTGCCTTCCAGACCTGGCCCAGAGCAAGTTCTGCTGTCTGAAACCTCTGTGCCCTGAACAATAACAATTGCTTCATCTCTTTCTTAATCTTATCTGACCACCTGCAGTGACTGCTTCTATATATGTATTTGCTCTCAGCCTTTGCTCTTGGTGCAGTGCCCTGAACTCTGTGCAAACTTAACCTTCATATATATATATATATATATATATATATATATA
>NW_025999949.1:32285511-32348730 GCF_001458135.2 Marmota marmota marmota | reverse complement strand
AGAGACAGGTGTATATATAAATATATATATATATATATATATAGAGAGAGAGAGAGAGAGAGAAGTGTATATATAAATAAACATATATGTATATATAATATATATAGAAGTGTATATATAAATATATAAAATGAATATTTTATATTCTGTTGTGTGAAATATGATGTGTGACTTCAGTGTTATAGATATTTGTAAATCAAATTAGAATAAAAGAATCTGATTATCTCGTTTATGGCTCTCAAGTGACACATGAATACTCAATGAATTGCAACTGATGAAAGTGATGGGACTGTGAATCTATTGTCATCCAGTTAGTTCTGACATGTGGAAAGACAGGAACATTTCTGGTGTATGTCAATGGCAGAGCTCACTCACCACACCTATGTGTGCTAACTTGGAGATTATAGAGAAGCAAAAGCAAAAACATCTACTTGTGCAAGAAAGTAATAGAGTTGCCCACAAGTTTACCAGTTTCTGCTTATGTTATTTGTGCTAGTACTTGATTTACTGAAGCAAGTCACAAAGACAAACTGAGCTAAGGAAGGAGATACAACCTGATAGGGCAGAGAGTTAGCATACTGGAAGGCCATGATAGTGAGCTCAAATACTATACCTACATCTGTCTTCTGAACCCAACTATTAACGTTTTTCCATCATATAAAATGCCTTTAAACTTTCCCAAGATGTTGTGCAATCTAATTGAGTTGAGCTCTAAAGCATTCTAGGGGAAGTTAACTCTAGATAGAAGGTTGACCAGATACCCTACTGCATCGGAGGTTTTTCCCAGAAAGTTGTCCTCAGCTGCTCCTGTCATTCACACTGAAGCCCTAGGATCTTGTCATATCCATCACATCCAAAATGACTCTTCTTGCTCCAGAAACCTAGGAAATAAAAAGCCAGGTTACCTCTTCCTACGGGCACAAGGTAATTCTAGGAAAAAGAGACAGAACAGCTACAATTAGAGTTTCCTTTCAGTTCAGGAAAGAGTAGGTACTATAGGTACTGGGCCATATATGTTTCAAAATTCACCTTGGCAATTATAAATTGCTAATTTGAATGATGTGAAAATTATTTTCCTGGGTTTTGGTGATGCTTCCTTAGTGGCTTTTCAATGAGTTCCTTATGACCCATTGCCTTTTTCCCTAGGAGATATAAACTTTTACCATGAACCTCAGTGTTCTCTCCTAAACAGACATGTCAGTTAGCATGCTTTTCAACTCACCTCCTCCTTGTAGAATTGGCTACCAAGAGGTTTGTTCATGTGTTTATTTTTTCCAGTATCATGGATAGAACCAGAGCCTTGCACATGCTTGGAAAGCATTCCAACATTGAGCTATATCCCTGGCCCTCTAAGAGGTCTTTTTAACCTTAACCAGTTTCAATTCTTTTCAGTCTAGTCTTATGTCACCTTCACCTGTACAATTCTCTTACAAATTCTGTGGGCTTCCTATAAACTTGCCAAATATATATTTTATTTGAGAAAAGTTTCATCTGAAACATGTCTTTCACTCTAGACTTAATCATTCCTATTTTGAGAATATCTTGTTGCAGGAAAATGTCCATGATATTCCTGAAAGTTTTTTCCCCCGACTTTTGGTACTGGGGATTGAAAACATGGCATGTTGGTATGTTAGTACTAAGTTGCAACCCCAGCCCTTTTAATTTTTTATTTTGAGACAGGGTCTGACTAAGAGCCTTGCTAAGCCACTGAGGCTGGCTTCAAATTTGAGATCCTCCTGTCTCAGTCTACATTCTATGAATTTCTTTCTTTTTTATTGAAACCTAAGAGGAGATTGCAGCCAGGAAAATTTAATGAAGAGTCACCTAGCAGTTTGGAGTTAGCAGGTGTGCAGCAGAGACTAGGATTCTGACCTTTGACCCCCAATTATGAAAAACTCCTAGAATGCTTAGCGGTTAAATCCAGGGGTCTGTACAAATGTTAAATCATGTTTTAAACTAAAATCTCCATAAAAGCTCCATAGTGAAGCTTGATAAATAATGTAAGGAGATTTTGTTTCTTTTGTGAGACTGTGACACATTTAACAACACATTTACAAAAAGCAAAACCAATATGTAACAAACAGAATAATTGTAAAAAAGACAATTATATGTTAACTACCCACAAGGTGTTACAATTAAGCAAGTATTGCTAATACAGACATTTTACAAAAGTAACTTATTGTCTCATTAGAAAAGCCCAAAGGAGAAAAAAAAGGAAATTAATCCAAAATTAGATGTTAATTAGAAATGTGTGATGAATGACTTGTTGCAGATATATAGAGATATTAAACAGAAACTGTGGATGCTTTACAAGTTTTCCATAGAAATATGTGCCTTTTATTTTCTTGGGTGGGAGGGAGAAAGTGGACGTATTAATTATAACTCATTTAAGGTTTTATTTTAAAAGAAAGCTGAATGGGCATAAAACAAAGATTTATGCAAACAACTGCTGTTCAACTGTCAGGAGGAAATGAGTTTCTTCAGAAATGTAAAGTAACTATCATTAAGGTACAGTAAAACAGAGACCAGAAGTGAAAATACCCAGAGCAAAGAAAACTGGTTAAGCCACATAAATGAAACTGGTTTGATTTTTTTTAATGTAAGAAAAACTTTGGTTATTTTTTTTCAAACACCACATATTACTTATAAAAAGACTCAAGTTACCATCCAAAAAGAGCAAAAGACAATCACCCTTAACTGTTGCCCCTTGGAGTAACCCCTCACTGTGAGACTAGGCATCTTCTTATTCTCACTTTAAAATAAACCATCTTGGAACCCAGGTCTCTGACCATTTTGGTTTGAAGTCTCTTGGACTGTGATTGTAGGAAGATAGATTTAAATTTTTTTTTCTGGGGGGAAGACCAGGGATTGAACTCAGAGGCACTTGATCCCACTGAGCCACATTCCCAGCCCTATTCTGTAGTTTATTTAAAGACAGGGTCTCACTGAGTTGCTTAGTGCATCACAGTTGCTGAGGCTGACTTTGAACTCTTAATTCTCCTGTTTCAGCCTCCTGAGCCGCTGGGATTACAGGCAGATTTTTAAATTTTCTGGCTCGTTTTTAAATAGAAAGTAAAGTAGACCTTACAGATAATATTTGAAATGGAAGAGGTAGCCAGAATTAGCAAGAAATAATTAAATAAAGGACTCTGAGATAAATTTCAGGTGACTTTTTAATTTTTTTAGTGTAAGTACAAACCATACAATATTTTGAAATACTTTAATTAAAAAACATTAATTAATGATCCAAATTAAAATTTAACCATGCATCCGTATTTTATGTAGCAATCCCAAACGTTGTCAAAAACAATGAACTTTCTCATGCAATCCCAGCTGATTTTATGTTTTATATTATTTCTTATTTGGGTGTGGATTGCCCAATGATTGCTCATGTGGTACAGGCTGAGAAATATCTGTAGCCTAGGAATTCAAGGAAACTCTACGTGAAGGACATTTCTTGTTCCACCTCGAATTGCTGCTTCTCATTAACTTTTGTTTTAACTGTAGTTACTTTTTTCCTCTATTCTCCATACTCTGGCATCTGGGCTCACAACTCACCTGTGAGCTCATTTTCTTCATCAAATAAACCATTCAGATTCAAGATGCACAACTGGCTCCTTTATTGAGCTATCTCAGGACACACTCTGCCCTAATCTCCTCAGGGTAAGGTATCAGACACCTGGAAACAGACCATGAATCCTAGAATCTACTAAAATTTTCAACCAGCCAGTCTTAAACCATCTCTTCTCTTTCTTCCCAAGAGAAAATAACATATCCTATTCATAATAACCTAAAAAAAATTGTTGGGGATTTGTCTAACAAAAAAGTTGGAAGACCTCTGTGATGAAAACTATAGAAAAAAATTTTGAAGAAGACCTAGGAAGATAGAAAGAACTCCCGTGTTCACGGATAGGCAGAATTACCATTGTTAAAATGGCCCCATGACCAAAAGCGTTAAACAGATTCAATGCAATCCCCATCCAAGTACTAATGACATTCTTCACAGAACTAGAAAAAACAGTTCTAACATTTATTTGCAAGAATAAAATACCCAGAATAGCCAAAGCAATCCTGAGCAGGAAAAGCAATGCTGGAAGCATCATAATACCAGATGTCTAAATATACTACAGAGCTAGAGTAACAAAAACAGCAAGATATTGGTATCCAAAGGACATGAAGACTAATGAAATGGAAGACACAGAGATGAGCGCATATAAAGACAGTTATCTGATACTAGACAAAAGTGCCATATACACATTGGAGTAAAGATAGTCTTTTTAACAAATGGTGCTGGAAAAACTGGATACCCATAAGTAGAAGAAGAAAACTAGATGCCTTTCTCTCACACTGCACAAAAATCAACTCAAAGTGGATCAAAAACAGGAATTAGACCAGAAAATCAAATAAAAATAAATAAATAAATAAGCATTTGGGGCTGGAGTTATGGCTCAGCGGTAGAACGCTCACTTTGCATGTGCAAGGCCCTGAGTTCGATCCTCAGCACCACATATAAATAAATAAAATAAAGTTATTTTAAAAAAGCATTGAGATTTCATCTCACTATAGTCTGAATGGCAATTTTCAGGAACACAAATAATAAAACATGTTGGTAAGGATATGTGGAAAAAATGTAAGCTTATGCTTTTTGTTTTCTTTTTCTTTTGGTGGAACTGAAAATTAGTGCAACCACTCTGGAAAACAGTGTGGAGATTCCTCAAAAATCTAGGAATGAAACCACCATATGATAGCCCACTCCTTGGTAAATATCCCAAGGTTCTAAAATCAGCATACTATAGGACACAGCCAAATCAATATTAATACTGGCAAAATTCACAGTAGCCAAGCTATGGAACCAACCCAGGTGTCCATCAATAGATAAATGGATAAAGGAAATGTGGGCATATACATAATGGAATTCTACTCAGCCATAGGAAGAATAAAATTAGGCATTTGTCGATAAATGGATACAGTTGGGACCATCAAGCTAAGTGAAATAAGCCAGACTCAGAAAACTAAAGTTTGAATGTTTTCTCTGGTATGTGAAAGGTTGATCAAAACAGGAAAAAGAAAAAAAAAAAAGAGGGTATTCATTCCATGAAAATAGATGAGAGGTAAGTGGAGTAGAGGAAGAAGATGGAGCAATAGGGAGAGGGAAGAAGAATTTCTAGGAAACTCCGATGGAAGAACATCTGCTTTCATAGCGGTCATTCTTGTCTTGTGCCTCATTCACCATATACCCAATGAAAGCCAATCTTGTGTTCATTTCTTAAAGTGATTATATGGATAAAACAAAACTGAAATATTTTTTTACAGTACTGAAAATGTTAACCCAGAAAAAAAAACTGACATCTTACTATTCATCAGTAAAGGGCTGCCTGTATTAAGTCATCAGGTGCAAAGAAGACCTGGGAGACCTGACCTCCAGCCCTGGCCCTGCAGTGCTGGCCATGTGGTTTAGCAAGTCACATTTCTCCATGTCTATAACAGAGAAAACAGAACACAAGCAAGTACGCAGCAACATTAAGCAGAGCACACTGAGCATACAAAATATGTACAAGACACTCCTTTTTTGCAAATTCCAGGCCTTTGCCTCTGACCTGGGTGGAGTGATCTTCCTGCTCACCAGTGTAGCTGGCCCCTGCGGAGCCTCCACATCATGGCACTGCTGCGTTCCTCCCTGACATGCCAGAGCGCCCCCACCATGTGTCCACTTAATGTACCTTAATGTATGGGACTCTCCTGCCATTTTTGTGGCCATGACTCTTATAATTTCATGCCTAAGCAGTATGTCTTTCGGGTGTTATTGGAATTAAATTAATAGTACTGTATTTGCTTTCCACTGTCTCCTTAACATTCATGCAGGGAGAACGAGCCTTTTTTCTTGGCTTAATTAAAAAAATTAAATGGGCAGATTTTATGCCTTTTTCTCCTTTTAGCTAATTCATTACCTTAAATTCATTTTAAGTCATAAAGCATTCCTGTTCTAATAATAAGAATGTCCAACCTTGTGTAAAAAACAAGAGATCTAAATCAATTTAAGACACCTATGTTCTCCCTATGCTCTGTGTCACAACCCATGCTCTGATGGCCTTTCCCTGCTCTGCAGATGGTAGGTAGGGGGTCTTGCTTTTCCTTGTTGACTTCTCATCTCTCCCTTCTTGTTCTAGTTGATCTCTATGAGGTCTGAGCAAGTTCTCACTGGATCATTCTTTGTATTCCCTGAGTAGGTACTGAAAGCTTTTTCTCTGATGACTTGTGGTTAGAAATGGCTCTCTTTGATTGGAAGTTTGTTTGTTTGTTTGTTTTTTACCTTAGTACTTGCATCATTTATTCAAGTAGGTCTTGCACACATCACTCCAGAACCTATTAGAAGCTGAGATTGATCTGTAGTTTCTGTTGGACTGGACCCAGTTGCAACTTCAGTACATGGACCAAGGTGAATTCTTCCAGATCCCCAAAGAACACTCTGAAAGTGAACTTGGAGCCTAAGACAGATGCAATTCTGCTGGCCCTTCCACAGGGTGGTTATTCTTCTCCTACCTGGGGATTTCATGGGCAGTCGTTTAACTCCTTTGCACTGAGCACCCCAAGTGCAGAGTCAGATATTTATCTTTCTTTTTTTTTTTTTTGGACCAATACCTTTATTTTATTTATTTTTATGTGGTGCTGAGGATCGAACCCAGGGCCTTGCATGTCGTGATAGGCAAGTGCTCTACCACTGAGCCACAACCCCAGCCCCAGTGAGGTCTCCTTTTCCCTACATCACCAGCTGCATTGAGAAGCCAGACCTCAACTTGGGTTGACAGAATCCTACGTATTATAGAGGGCTACTGTGTGTAATGTATTTGCATATACATCAGACATGTTGAATACGTGCTTTTTAATTGATTAATCAATTTTGTAATCATTAATTATGATTTAGTAAATACCTAAGTTAAAACAAATTAAAATATGAAAGGTTTACTTACAAAGTATCCCAATCAGCACACAGATTTTGCTGATTTAAAACTCAATAATACTTTTAGGGGTAAAAATATGGTGTTAAGAATGTTTTACGTAACAGCTATAAGATATCAGAAATATCACTAGGAAAAGTGGATCAAAAACATGATAAAACAATGCAATCATTATAGCATATACAGGAGTAACTCATATTGAAATGTTCAAATTAACTCTTTTGTTAAACATAATTCTAAATTTTAGAAAAAAATGTCTTATTTCATGGACATTTTGTTAGTCAAAGTGTAGATTAATGAAAACTGACTGGGAACAAAATTTGCAATATAAATAGACACATAGCTCTGAATTTATAATTTACTTTTTATAATCTAGCCAAAATAATTCAGTAGAAATATCTTTTAATCAAATATTAATGTATGAGAATCCTTATTACAGTATAATGCATAACAGACAAATAGTATCTTATCTATGTACTACATACTGGGTGACCTGTTCTATTCTATTCTATTCTATTCTATTCTATTCTATTCTATTCTATTCTATTCTATTCTATTCTATTCTATTCTTTACCTAATCCTTTAGGTCAAGCATTGGATCCCTTGCATGGCTTAAGGAAGCACCTAACAATTAAGAGGTAAATCTGTAACTCAAGTCTCAGTCTCCATGTAAATATATTTGTGGTATTCTATGGGCTTTGGAATAAAATTGTTGTTTACTAATTCCTACTAGGCTTAGTTTTCATATTAGTTATCAAGCACAGTCTCTGCCCACAGGTAGTTTTCTTAGGGAACAATGGCATGTGGTTAGTAGTTACACTGCAGTTAAGTAAAGACAATGCTTTTCCATTTGGAACAAGACAGAACGCTGTGCCAGAGAAAGAAGTCCTCAAATACATATCTTCTGTTTTAAGGTGCATCACTTTGGGCTAGCGTTGGGCACTGTGGGCTTTTGATCTTTTACACAGGGGATAACACTGGCCTAATTAGGTGTTATGGTGATTAACAGCAGTCATCTGTATAATTAAACTAGCATCAAGGCTAGTTACAGGTGGGCAACAAATGCTATTACTTGTCCCTATGCCCTAGATTACAGAGTCCCCTACCATTTCCTGAGTCCACAAACCAATGAAGATATGTGAGGAAATCAAGGTTAAAATGGAGCACATCAGTCAAAGAAAATGACAAAGGGAATTATAAGCTATTATTCCACAACTGATTTAGTCTCCATTTATTTGATGGACTGGCACCATGTAAATATGTCACCTGTCATAATTGGGCTATCAGAACCATACCTTGGCCCCACACAAATGTCTCCCCTATACAGTCACCAGCAGTTTTTTTTTTCTTCTGCACATTCAGATATTGGATTTCTACCCAGTACTCTAGTGTGCCCTCTTGAGCATTGAGGGATTCTAGGTAGTCCAAGAAAACAGCTCCATTTCTTGAATTCACTTGGTATAATATTTTGTATACCTCCAAAAGGACCTATTTTTTTTAGAATTTATTTTTAAATTAAAATTTAAAATTGTAAAATCGTATATATCAATGGGGTACTATGTGATATTTCATTACATTTTGTAATGTTTAAGTTCAGTTAAATGTATCTTCTCAATTATATACTATTTCTTATGGTAGAAAGATTTAAATTTCTTTCTTTTACCTTTTTGAGGTATGCAATACATAATTTTTATCTATAGTCACCTTACTGTGCAACTCTACACCAGAGTTCCTTACCCCTATTTAAATGTTTTTAACTTGCTATGGCTGATCAACCTTGCCAGTTCCCTACTCTCCCCACCTTCTGGAAATCCCTTTCCATTCTGTTTCTATGAGCCCAGATTTATATTCACACATGAGAGAGAGATCATGTGGTATTTGTCTTTCTATGCCTGGCTTATTTCACTTATAATGATTTTTTAAACAAGATTCCAAAACGCAGGAAACAAACCAAAAATAAACAAAGGGTATTTTACCCTACTAAAAAAATTCTGCACTGCAAAGGAAACAATCATCACAGTGAAGAGAAAACCCGGAGAATGGGAGAAATGTTTAGAAACAATACATCTGAACGGCATTTACTATTCAAAATAGATAAATAACTCAACAATTCAATAGCAAAAACCAAGTAACTGGATTGTATAAATAGAAAATAGACCTAAAGTGACATTTGTCAAGAGAAGACATACAAATATTGTGATTTTTCTTGATCTTTCCCTAAGCATTTACCATGTCTGCATTTCCTGGGTTTCCCCATATCGCCTGGGCAAGATGAGATGAATCCACACACCTGAGGATACTTCTCCTACCCTGGTACCAATTAGGATGGCAAGGAAGATAGAAAGGATATAAAGATGGGAGTGAAATGTTTGAGAGGAGTATCCATATTCAAATCTTCAGAATGTTAACAAAGCAACAAAAGCTACCACTGACCCTAAAGCTAAGTGGGTGGTAACATGTCATGGAAGCAATTGTAAGATTTCAACTTAGTTTGTTTTTCTTTTTCCTTGATAAGAGAGGTTTGTCAGGAAGGTAAGTGGAAGTGAATCAGAACATTTTTACTTCCACTTAGAGGGAACAGTGGAAGACAAATCTCTTGTAGAATACATGAAGTCCCACCTGTCTGGGTGTCATGGTTGGTGTGATTTGGGGGAGTTGAGTCGGGTGTGACCGAAGGGCAACACGTGAGTAACATAGAAAGTGAATGAAAGTAGAAAGCAAAAGTGTCTGCATGAGACTGTAAAGTAAGTTTTTTTCTGGACTACACTTTATTTAACACAGCAAGGACAATTAGAGCTAAATCACACTGTACAGAATGTCTTTGGTCTGAAGAATCTCAGCTTTGAGAGACAGAAGCAGTTTTGACTTTTTTATGCCCATGTGCAGTGTGCCTAAACAGCTCAGTATTGGCCACATTAACTGTTGGCTAAAGTTCTTTTCAAAGATTTAGGTTTAGCACAAACTAGGGAAAGATAGAAAATCATCAAATCTAAGGAAATACATTTTTTAAAACTATGATGTTTCTTTCTATGATTTTTTATTTGTGTATTGTGACTATGCATAATAATGGGTTAATTGTGACATATTCTTATGTGCATAACATACTTTATTTATTTCCTAGTATTTCCCCTTTTCTCCTCTCCAACCTCTCCCTGCTCCTCTTATCTTTCTAAAGAAAAAAAAAAACTCTTTGAAATTAAAAGTATTATTTTATTTCAAAAAAGATGAATGATTATTCAGAAATTTATTCTCAAAGATCTGTAGAATTCTCAACAGAAATGAAGAGTAAATTGTTTCCATGAAAATAGAGAAACTATTTATCAAAATGAAATTACTTAAAATCGGGAACAATTGTATGAGCTTTACATATTGGTGAGCTATTACTAATTTTAAGGCTATGAAAAAAAATATTGCATGCTGAACCCATTAGAAAACTTGCTAAAGTAAGAAGTCAAACTTGTAGTTTTCTGCCAAATTTAGACATAAAAATGGCTAGAGAATTGAATATGCTATGAGAAAGAATAAGAGCTATAAATAAAAGAATTATGATACACCAAACTGAGAAAACAATAAATAAAATATGATCAATGACTCAGAGTAAAAGAATATCTAGATTTTGACAAAGTAACTGACACAAGACTGTCTTATAGTAAAAACCTATAAAATGGGAAAATGATACATAAGGCAATAGCTTGTAGACAGTGGAAGGCAGACTGTAATCCTTAGAGCAGAGAAAAGCGAATGAGGTGATGAGCCATCCTCTACCTGAGACAAGGTCTCACTAATGCTGTAGGAAGTTTTATCCAGGAGAAGCATTAGAGTTCCCTGTGGGAAGCCTTCTGACCTTAGTGCAGTATAAATGGTGAGAGTCTGCAAAGCAGAAAAGTAGAGACAAAGGAGTTGCTGAGGTTGAACAAAGTCCATGTTGATCCCTCATGAGTCTTTGGCTTGAGGGTTGGCTGAAGATGTCTTAGGCATGAATATATATGCTTACTAGAGAGCAGCTATAAGGTTGAGAGCAGAAAAGATATTGCAGGGTTTGAACAGCACTGTAAGATGTTCAGGTTCTGACTTCAGGAGAATAGAGATTTTATTAGGGCCAAATGTCACCCTGAGCCTCCAACTCCCTATCAAAAATGCCATGTCTTAAAGTAAGGCATGAGACTGTAAAGTAAGTTTTTTTTTTTTTTTTCTGGACACATCCTATCAAAGGCAAAGTTTAAGCTTTGAGAAGATACACAAGAGGGACAGACTCTGAAGGCATAGCTTAACTGAGTTGAATTTGGGAGCACTGGAAGGATCTTTTGCTTCCAGAAATGGGCCTCAGCAAATGGTGCAGCTAAGCTTGTTGCAAGTACCGTATGATCAATCCAAAGCACACATCAAAGGCTTGAGAAAGACAACAGAACCCAGAGTATTTGTAGTATATCAATCATAAAGTCCTAAATAAAAAATTATTAAACTCCCAAAGAAAAGCAAAAAAGGAGTTACGAATTAAAGAAAAACAAGAAGTACCCAGAGGGAAAGAATCCTGAGCTATTTGTTGATTGCATTTATTATAGAATTTAAGAAGCTATGGCTGAAGAACTAAAGGGCGATATTCTTGTAGTAGTTACATATTGTTACAAAACTGTTACTCCAAAGATCAGCAACTCAAAAGCAGGAAATTTTTTTCCTACTTTTCATCAGTCATTTTGGCAAAAATTAATTACCCTTCTGCTTCAGAAGGGTGGCTTTCAGGATTACAAATTATTGACTGGGGCCACAGTCCCACCTCAACAGCTGGTATAAGGTTGGTTTCCAAACTGCAGTGCTTCTTAGAGAATTCTTCTGCTGTGACCTGTTGTACTGATGTCTTGGGAGCCCTACTAGCTGCTGGCAGAGGGACATCTTAGTCTACCCCCACAACATAGGATTTCATCATCAAAACCAGAAGAACACAGTATTGATTAGTTGATGAAAATAACAACCTAATCTTAGAAATGGCATCTCATAACTTTCTTTAATTTACTGATAAGAAACAAGTTGTAAACTTAGCCTGTACTTAAAGGGGTGTCCTATGACAAAAGCATGAAGAATGAATTTAAAAAGATTGGGATAATTGTGCTTGGATGCCATCTATTAAGTCTATATAACATCAGTCATTCGTGCATGCAAATTAAACTCACAAGGAGATACCAGTTCACAATAGGTGAGGGTCTAAAATTAAAAACACAGTAAAACCCAAATGTTGGTGGGAATGTGGACTAGCTGCCACGTTGAAGATTGGTGCTGAGGAACTGAGCAAGAGAGAAACAGGACGCAGGGGACCCAGAGCTGGGGAAAGCTGAGGATGTTTATTTAAGCAACCCAGCCATTATATATCCCTTGTGTTAATCTTGAACTTCAGCAAGTTCTTTGAGGTTAACATAAGCAAGATACCAAGAATAACATTAAAATAATGCAATGTTCATAAGCCACTTCCTTAATCTCTTAGATCTAAGCCCAATGATTAAGCAAAATTCAAGGGAAACAAATTAGCAAGAATATTCCCCAAATAATTTTAACCACAGGGAATGCGTGAAGCAATTCTCAGTCTCGAGAGGAACTTGTGGCAAGTCTGACCATGTCAGCAGAGTGTATCCTGAGAACAGTGCCCTGTTCTTGCTTGCTCTAGTGTGCCTAGAGCTTGGAGGACATTAACCCTTAGACAGCTCCAGAGCTTCCACAAGCCTCCAGAATTAAAGCACTCCATCACTGCAACTCTCTTGCATTGTTGGTATACATAGGAAATTGTACTTCACTTTAGCAAAGAAATTGGATTGTGTCTTATAAAGTCAAATGAACAGTTATAATGTAACCCAGGAATCGAAATTTTAAGTACTTTCCTAAGAGAATTGAATATGCACAGAGTCTCGTAGAGCCGAGCACTACACAATGACATTTTGTTCGATGATAAACTGCATAAATGACAATCAATGACAGTCCCATAAGACACTAATGGATCTGATGTTGTAACTGTTGCAACATCGTAACACACTGTATCACTCGCCAATTTATGGTATAAACAAACCTACTGCACTAGCCACCATATAAAAGTGAGGGCCTGGGTTTGATCCGCTGCACCAAATATAAATAAATAAATGAATAAATAAAAGATCCATTGACAACTAAACAAACTATTTAAAAAAAAAAAGTAAGGCATGTCTGATGACACGCAGAGCACCAGTAGTGCATAATGCTTGGTTGTGATGACAAGTGGCTGCTCTTGGTTTATGTATTTACTATTCTGTATGTTTCATTTTTGTTTTGAAGTTTACTCTTACTTATTAACAAAAGGCAGGTTCTTTAGGAAGTGGGAGGTGTTCCAGTAGAAAGCCTAGTTGGCACAGCAGATGACAGTTCCAGCTCTCTTATTGTCCATGAAGAATTTCCAGTGAGACAGACGTGAAGGTGCAAAACAGAGGTATTGGTGACCATGATCCCGTGTCGACTTTGGCTCATGAATGAGTTGGTGTCTTAGTTTTTAACACAAAAATTTAAAGAGTAAAAAAAAAATCAAAATAATTAAAACCATAGTATACATCTTAAAGAAGAAGAATATAAAGGAATTAAAATATTTTGTACATTTGTGTGATAAGTTTTAAGCTGAGTTATTATGAATGAGTAATAAGTGAAAAACAGTCAAAAATTTATAAAATAGAAATGTTATAGTAAGTTAAAGTTGACTTATTATTAAGCAAAGAAGCTATTTTAATAAAGTGAGTGTAGCCTAAGTTTGTATTGTTAAAAAGTCCACAGTAGTAGACAGGAATGTCAAGGCCTTCACGTTCACCTACCACTCACTGGCTCAGCTATGGAAATTTTTGGACCTGCAAGCTCTGTGCAGAGTAAAAGCCTTATGCAGGTGTGCTGATTTTCATATTTTATACCATATGTTTATTGTTCCTTTTCTATGTTTAGGTACATAAATTCTTACAATCATGTGCAATTACCTACAGAACTCAGTAAAATAACATGCTGTTCAGGCATGTAGGCTAAGAGAACCAGGGTGCCCCACAGAGCCTAACTGTCCAGGGCCTGCACCACCAGGTATGTGCAAGTCCACTCTGCGCTAGCCACACAATGATGAAAATACCCGATGATGCAGTTCTCAGAACATATCAATATTATGTAGCAATGTATGACTACATATGTATTCATTATATCAAAAACTAGAAATAATTCAAGTATCCATCAGTACAAAGAATGACATATCTAGAAGAACCCTAGTAAGCAATAACAAGGACAAACAGTTGATATCTGCAATTGTATCAATTAAACACACAGTCATGCTGAGTGAAAGAAGCAGACGCTAAAGGATACACACAATCAGTGCTTGCTGGGGACTCCACAAACTTATGTTGAAGTGACCACAGATATCACAAATATACGTTAAAAAACAGAGAGAAAAAAACACCCTTTTAATTCTATTATACCTTAAGGAAAAGGTTTTTATCATTGTACATAGACATTTTGTTAAAATTTATGTAAATTTATTCAATAATTCTATTTTAATAATGTATCTTAGAAAAAGACAAGAAAATGGATTTATGTACTCTATAGCTAATTAAAGTGTTTTAATATAATTTTTAATTCATGGGAAATGCCTGTGGTGGAATGTTAAGAGGAGAAGGGCAGTAGGAAAAACACAGAGATGAGATCCTTCCAGTGAAGAACATATTTTAGGAAAAACATGGAAAGTGAAAGCCAAAGCACACCTTCATCATGTCTCAATGACTCATCATAGGGGACAAAGTCCCTGCTTCTTGGTGGTTTTTAGTAATATCCTTCAATGACTAGCATTATGTTGACCTACAAAAAACATATTCAGATAAAAATTGTGGAAACACACCAAAAAGGCTTTTGTATTTTAAAAATCAACCACAACTTGAGATGTTTTTCAAAGGATAATTAAAATACCTGTGGTTGAGCAAAACTGAGAATGAGAACAAGCACACCAGTATGTAGAGGTCAGACCAAGAGTGGCTGTGGTGGCACATGACCACTTCTGGGACCTCGGATATGAGACTATGACTGCTTAAGGCTGGGTTTATTACAGATTCTCTCTCTAGGCCAAATGCAAATAAGGCCTTCATGGTGTCATCTCATTACCAGATTACTAGTACTCCACTGAGCCTCTGGGTTAGTCAGCTTTCTACTGCTGTGACTAAAGCACCTGATGAGAAGAATTAGAGGAGGAAAGTCTATTTGGCTCCTGCTTTCAGAGGTCTCAGTCCATAGACGGTCAACTCCATCTCTCTGGGTGCAAGGGGAGGCAGAACATCTTGGCAGAAGTGGGTGGTGGGGGAGAGAAGCTAGAAATATGGTAGCAAGAAGCAGAGAGGAGAGAGAGAGAGAGAGAGAGAGAGAGAGAGAGACAGAAAACTCTGCCCAACAGGGACAAAATACATACCTCAAGCCACACCCTACATGCTTATGGTTTACACCAGGATACCTATCAGTAGGTTAATGCACAGACTAGCTTAGGGCATTAAAGACCCAACCATTTCAGCTCTCATCCTTGCATTGTCTCACACTTGAACTTTGGGAGGACACCTCACATCTAAACCATAACACTGTCGCCATTCAAAGCCATCATTGCCTGGGATCCTTGGTGCTCTCTGCCTCCCCAGTCCACTCTGCTACGTCCCCTCTTCCCACCCTCCTTAAAGACCTTTTATGCTCAGACCTCCACGTTTCCAACCATTTTCTGAAACACTGTGTGCCTTCCCATTATTTTCTTTTGCTTGCTCCTGCTATCAAAACCAATTTAAAAATAAATAAAAGGGGCTAATTCAAACCCTGATTCTTCCCGGTATGCTTTCAAATCTCTTCCAATTGCATTTACTGTTTCCTTTCAGTGTGCTTCTGTATAACTTTACTTTTATCATAGTCGTAATCACAGAACATTTTACATTAAAATCCTTTTTAGGTAAGCCCTTTTATCTGCTCACTATAAGCTGTGGGAGAAAAGATGCTATGTCATTAATCTTTGCATCCTTTGCATGACTATCCTCATACCTTGAGCACACACACACACAAAAGCTCAATAATGAGTTTTTTTTAAAAAAATTATAAAATATTCTATTCAGAAATTTGTGTACTTAACTCAATGAGTATCTGATGTACTCAATAATATAACAAGCCCTGTACTAGTCATAAAATTCATGAAGTAAGGAAGAATTATAAATTAAGGAGCTTAATGGCTATATATCACTTTTGCATGAAAGTAAACCACACTTTTTACTGATTAATAGGCAAAAAAAAATATTTCTAGAATTTCATGTTTTCTGTGCAAGCTGAACCCTGTATGCCAGTGATGCTGTTAACCTTGGCAGTGATTGAACTTGTCATCAATTAAAACCCTCCCCCCATACACACACACACCCTTGTGAACATGCAGAAGAACAGGCAGGGAGAACGCCACAGAATTTGTCACTTCTGAGCCAGAAGTGATTATTTCTGTCCCCATCTCTCTGTGTGTAAGGTATGTGCAAGGTGTTCATATGTCACTTACTCAGTTTAGAGGTACGTCAACACAAAGGAAAGAAAAGGAAAGGAAATCACCAATTATTACGCATGACTTTCCATCCAGAATAATTTTAAATGTGTTCATAGATCTTTCCAACTTCAGATCTTACCAACATTTTTTTTAACAAATAAAGGAGAAAATCCAACTAAGAAAAATAAAACAACAGATAAATAAACCAACATTTAAAATTCCCTAATTATAAGGCCCTTCAACAACTATGAATTCATGAAATATTCTTTTTTTTTTCAAGAAAAACTCCATATCAGATATGTCTCCTCAACTTTCCTCCCATCCCTCTTTCCAAGATCTATTTATTTGCCAAGCAGTTAGTAACTCGACTCACTGTGACAGCTGGAAAATCATTCTGCATCTAAGGACAGACACACTGTGTCCTCCTCTCAGGTAACCCAAGGTCCATCCTTTCCCTGTTGAGTGAAACATACTGTGCACTGTATGTTGGCTCTGCACTGGGGAAGGCTGAGCATCTTTCTTTGCTGTGGCCAAGAGATGAGCCTCTCTATGATTTCTTTTTTTTTTTTAAAGAGAGAGAGAGAGAGAGAGAGAGAGAGAGAGAGAGAGAAGAGAGAATTTTAATATTTATTTTTCAGCTTTTGGCAGACACAACATCATTGTTTGTATGTGGTGCTGAGGATCAAACCCGGGCCGCACGCATGCCAGGCGAGCGCGCTACCGCTTGAGCCACATCCCCAGCCCTCTCCATGATTTCTGTAGCTCTCACCAGGCTTCCCATGGGCTGGGACCTGTGGCATTGTGACCTTCTGAACCCACAGCAAATGGTTCAGTGTTTCCCTAACACAACACATTGCCATTGTTACAATTCACCAAAATCCAAGGACTTGAGGCTTATTTTCCATTCATCTTTAATCAAGGAGCCTAAGCCTCAGAGTAATTAAGATATTTGAACTATAACTTTTGTTCTTCATACTGTCTTTCACTGTGAATCATATCTAGTAGGCTACATAAATTAACATTTATTAAGGAAAAGCAGATGGAAAATGAGCACATGTTCAAAAATTCTCACCATTAAATTTTAAAGCATAAATTTGGGGTATCAAGGATTATTTAGCCCACGTCTTTCACATTCAAATAACAAAATGGAAAATAATAATTTCATTTATTCATCTGTTCAATTAATAGAAACATTGATAGACATTACTTTGTGGAAAGCTCTAGTCCTACCCAGTACTCACAGTCAGTATGTGTATATATGCCAATTCACTTAAAGATTTATTGAATGCCTAAGAGGTACCAGCTTCTGTTGTGACCTGCATATAAACTGATGAACACAAAGATGATTCTGTCCTCAGAGAAGGGATGTTTTACCGGAATCGACAGTTAACAAGCAAGTGAAGAAATGAGGTTATTAGAGATTTTTCAAGTGTAATGACAGTCACCTAGCAACGTAGTTTAGAGATTATGGAAATTGTTATGGTAGTGAAGGTTATAAGACGGTCCATGCTGACCCACCATCTATAAAATGAGTCAACCCTGTGAAGAAAGAATTTTAAGGGTGAATGTGAGAAAAATGTTTAGGAGCCAGGTCATTTATTCTTGTTTTCCAAGATTACTTTGAATTTTAGTCCAGGATTAATGGGGGAATATTAAAATTTTTTAATTATAAAAATGAAATTTTTTATTTCAATTTTTTATAAATATTCTTATGGCTTTGTGGAAAGTTGTCTAGGAAGAGGAAAAGCTTAAAATCCATGGAGGCCAAGTAACGATGGTACTACAGCTAATATTGCATTAAACCAAGTCTTGAAAGGAGCAGAAGTTATGGACTGATACCCGTTTGAAAGCTGAGGGAGAGAAATTAGAAGTAAAGTGCATGTGGGTTGGTAGTGAGTGGTAAGGAGAAAAGTAGGACTGAAAATGGCGTGAGGCACCGGAGGTACTTGAACTGGTGGCTAGTCAATGATGAAATTTCCACAAACAAGGTTGACTGGGAGAATCAGTATAAGGGACCATCAGGACCTTTCTTTATTTCAAATGTGTTCTCTCTAGGTATCATATTCCAACTAGCAATGCCAAATTGGGATTTGGATCTGTGTGTTGGAAGCTGGAGCAGAGTTAGACATCTAAGTTAAAGGTTTGGAGTCGCTATGCACAGATGTCACCCAAACCCTGGGGCTTGAGGAAGTCACGTGAAGAAAGCATGTAACAAAGGAGACAAGGTACCGGGCTGCAAGAAAGTTTGAAGACTTGCCAACATTCAGAGGCCAGCGGGAAGAAGGGATCAGAGGAGACCAGGAAGGAGTCATTGGTGGATACAAGATGCTCAGATGACATGGGCCTGCAGAATCCTTGAGGGGACAGTTATTCAAGGAGGAAGTGGGGGAGTGCAGAAGAGGAGAGAGGGCAGCACTGGATTTGGAAACACAGTAACTACATCCTGAAAACCTCTGTGGAGTGCTGGATTTCAAAGCAAGCAGGAATTGATTGAAAATAGAACTGGAGGTGAGAAAGTGGGGACGACGTATAGAGGACTCCCTGTGTGTAGGGAGTAGAGCTGCGGGGTCCATTTTGGAGAAATATAGTGTGGGACTCACCCACAGCTAGATATTGGGAGAATATGGTGGTATAGATGACAGGGGGGTGAAAGAAAGGAGCATATTCTTGAAATAATTACAGGGGAGTTAGAAATGAGGATTTGTTTGAAGTTGCAGATCTAGCTGCTTATCCACCTAAAATGACTTATCATTCAAAATTCAGTATAAGATCACCTACTTTAAAAACACTTCCCTCGTCAGATTTAAATGTTCCAAACATTGCTTTATAGGTTATTAAGATGGAATTTTGAGTCTTCCAAGAGTTCTGAAACTTATTTTTGAGTATGGAATATCATATATAAGATGAAGGAAGCTCTACATATATACACAAAAAAAAACCCCACTATTTGTGAAAGGTAGGCTGATGCAGAGGCTGAGTAGGTGGAGCAGTTTGGAAAGGGCATTGGGGAATCTTCAGGGGATGATGGAAGAATTTCGATCTTTAATTTCGTAGTGGTTACACAACTCTATGTACTGGTCAAATCTTATAGAAGTATACAATAAAAGGATACAGGTGCTACACAAATCAGATAGCAAACACATCTGTTTTTAAAAGCTCTCAATGTGAGCTTCTCAGGTCATGTGTGGTAGTAAGATTCTTTTTGCATTCTTGTTTAAGAAGCAAATGCATCATCCTTGGCAAAAAGGAGGACAGTAAAATATCATGTTCCTGAAGTGCCCCTCTCCACTGCCCAAAACATAAGCAAGTTAAGGAAACAGTAAGAGGGAATATGGGCAGAATATACATTGAAGAACCCTGGCTTTCTTCCTATGTGCTGGGAATTAAGTGAATTCTTTGAAGGTGACCCTGCTCAAGCCAGCTAAGGCAAGAATGTCATTGCTTCTGTAGCCCAGTTCATAAATCCTTCTCCCTGTGGTTACCAGCATTGACCAGAGCATGCAGAGAGGACAGTGCTCACCAACTGCCTGCCACTGCACAAAGCTTCCTGGAGCCTGGAGGTTCCATTCTCTGGATAACCACCAGAGGCACCATGTCAACCGGCAGTGCACCCCTCCAGTCACCACCATGTGATCTTCTGTAGAGCATTTCTCAGTAGATGCTGTGTCTTACCTCCTGTCTCTGAGCACCTTCTCTGTTCACTCGACAGCTTACACCTCTGCCTTAACAGAATGGACTTGGATCTCATAGCTGACGAAGGGGTTTCCTCCATCCTTTCTGCACTCTGGCATACAAATTGTCCTGCTCTGTGAACAACAGGAGAAAGAGGAGGGGTGTGTCCAGGGTTCGCAAAATGGGCCTGGTTCCCTGTGCACTTCACCCATCACCCTCATCCTGACCTGAAAGCAGAGCAGCCGGGCAGTCCAGGGCTCAGAGGGGCAGGAAGGACAAGGAGGGGAGGCGAGAGAGGGGATCAAAAAATAAGCGAAAATAAAAGCGATTTGGCTAGTTAGACACTGGAGATTGAATAAATATGCTGATCTTCCCCTCTCTATAAGTATTACTAACCTTCATCACCAAAACTATATTCAGAGAAGAAAAAAATATCACTGAATAAATACAAAGAAAATGGGGAAAATGGACACAGGAGAGGACATATGGGCATTTGTGCATAATTCAACAATAAAGAAACTAGAATTCAGAGCAGTTACGTTCTGTACATCTCAAAAAACAAAAAAGATTACGAATATTTGAACATATTCATACAGAAATGATGAATGTTTGAGGAGACAGATATAGTATGATTTAAACATTTCACAGTATACACCATATATCACATAGTACCCCATTAACCTAAATGAAGTTTTTGTTTTTATGTACTGATTTGTAAATAAATTTAACGTTTCAAAGAAACTAGAGTTTCATATACAGCCAAACTGTCAGTTAATATTAAGGCTAAACAACAAACTTTTCAAAATATACTACCTTTTAATGTATTATTTGGAATATATTGTAGGTTCTTCTCCACCAAAATGAGAGATTCAGACAAGACAGAGGAAGGTCTGGAATTCTTCAAGGGCTCAAGACAAAGGGAATTCCTACAGAGGAGAGAGAGGGGGTGAGGACTAACCAGGAAAACCAACAGCAGAAGACACATCAGCATGGTGCACACATGCCTGCTCTGAAGAGAGGAATTATGCAATTAGGATGAATGAAGTAAAAATAAAAAGAAATAAAAATATAAGCTTATGAATAAAATTACGGTGAGAGGTACCAGAATTGTAACCCTAAAGACTGAGAGAGGCTTGTAAAATAACATCAAGAATGAAGTAGTAGAAGCCATGAACCTCTCTTTTTAGTCTCAATTTCTACACACTTTGAATTTGGAAGCAATGTACCTATATTGAATGATATTTTACAAAATCGTTTTTTAAAAATGTATGAGTGAATATAAAACCAAGATAACAAGAGATCACAGACACTTGCCTTGGAGCCCAGTGCTTGTCCATCAACTTCTCTGCCTCTTCTTTTGAGAGCTCTCAAGGCAAGGGCCCTGTTGTGTGGCCCTTCTGCACCCTCACAACTTGCACATGAAAAACACAGCATACACTCAGGTTCTCCTCCGTGTATTCAAGCAAATTGCCCAACAAAGGATGGATGGCTCATGGTTATTAAGAATTCACAAAACAGCAAAATATACACCAAAGCAAACCCAGGGGACAGCACAGACAACAGTGGGACTGACTCAGTTCTTCACAGCAAATTACAGCTTTGGGAACCTCCTGGGATGAGGACCCAAGGCTTCTCATCAAGATGGTCTCAGATTCACAAGTGCCTACCTCTCTGTCTAAAAGCAAATCGCCTCTTCATGTTTTCCCTGAAGTGTTTACCATCTTACAAGGCCATCCTCAGACGAACCACCTTCTTTGTCCTCTGTAATTTAGTTAATGGAACCATCACGCAGCTGGAGACTCCCCCACTGTTATTCATAGCTTTCATCTTTAACATGTCTTTTTATAGATTGATCAGAAGTTAGCCTAGAAGTTAGTGCAATTCCAAAATTATTTTTTATAAAAACAGGAAAAAGAATGCACAATTTATTATATGCCCAAGGCATGGGAGTTTTAGCCTCCCCAAGATTCCTTTTTCAAAACATTTTAAGATGACTTTAGACTGTCATACAGATTTAAGAAATAATATGGAGAGATCCTATATTCCCTTTATCCCATTTTTCTCAGTGATAACAACTGCCATAACTAGAATGACATTATCAGAAACAGTAAAACAACATTGATGCAACCTATCATTCTTACTCAGATTTCACCAGATTTCCATGTACTCATCTGTGTGTATTCAGATTCCCTTTTTCTTCTTCATTTTTATCCATGGAGTTATGACCAGCATGCAAATCATGTCCCCATGTGAGGCTCTCATCAGATAAGTGGCCTTGGAAACACTTACTTACCCCAGAATCTATATTCAGGTAAAATATAGTTCAGTAGCTACAACATTTTAGACCCTTTTCTGAATAACATATATACTCTCATATTTAATATCCCTAACAACCACGTATAAAAGTCAAGAATCATCATCACCCTAAGGATGAGAGTTTTGGAATTAGGAGAAGGGTAGCAATGTGCAGACTTCCATTTGCTTCTAAATGACACATGAGATTGACACCTTGTGTTAAAGCCAAAATTTTTCTAGAGTCCAAGGCAAAATTCTTAACTAGTTTTTATTTTGTAATAACTCATTATGACTTGGCTAACCCAATCAAATTTCCTCTTTCCACAGCTAGTCAAGTAAGGTTCTAAGAAAGGAAATGGTGATAAGCTTTGAAGAGAACAAAATTAGAGGGATGGGACAGTGCTCAGGAATTACAGGCACAAAGTGTGCTCCAGTGGCGTTCCACAGGTGGCGCTAGGCAGAGAAGCATCAAGAGGCAGGAGAGTGCTGGGCACGGTGGTGCACACCTGGAATCCCAGAGCCTGGGGAGGCTGAGGCAAGAGGATTCAAAGTTTGAGGCCAGCCTCAGCAGCAACAAGATGCTAAGCAACTCAGTGAGACCCTGTCTCTAAATAAAATACAAAATAGGGCTGGGATGTGGCTCAATAGTTGAGTGCCCCTGAGTTCAATCCCTGGTACCCTCCCTCCCCACAAAAAAGAGCCAGGACAGTAACAGTGAGCAGGCAAAGAAGACAAGGGAGACCCCATGACTGCTACTTCCCCAGTGCACAATGCTCTGGCCTTTTCAACCCATATGTGGCCCTGGTCTACTGGAAGCCTGAACCATGGAGCCAACCTGCACTGCCTCCCAAGCCCATCATTTCTGTGCATGGTGCAGGCTCTGAAACTTGGCCTTGAGATTCGCTGTGGCTACAAGATGACCTTCATGGAGGTGAAGTATGAAGGAAAAATTGTGGGAAAGCACCCAGTTTCCTTACTCCCTTAAGGAAGATGCTGAGGAAAGTCCTACACTAAGGAGATCCACTTGCCCACAGTGACCCGTTGCTCAGTAACCCATTTTAACTGGCTTCCTTCCCTCTCTGGTCTCACCTCCATCTTATCTTTCTGATTCTTTCTGGCTTCCCAAGCAAGCTACCTGGCCTCAAATTTTATCTCTGTGGCTGTTTCTGGGGGATTATGTATTTAAGAAGTATATGCAATGTGTCTTCCTGTGTCTCAACAGGTATATTTGATTCTTTGCTTTTCTTTAGCCAATTATTGGGCAAGCATTTATTAAGTACTTCTGTAGGCTGGCCACAATGTTCAATGGTAGGTACAGTCAGAGAATCAACACATGATTCAGTTCCCCAATGAATGAATATTTTATGGAAATATAACATTTTATATATATGTAAATAAATGTAACATAATTATTAGATTACAGTAGTTAAAAAGAAAATCTTATGGACATAAATGATTTAGAGATTTAATAGTTTTCTAATAGTTCCATATCAAGGCAGGGATTCAAAAGATGTAAATTTAATTCAAATTCCAGGAGAGGAGGCAACCACTGGGATAGAATGGAGAAACAAGGTTTAGCATATTTTGTTTGATAAATTTAGTTACAGGTAGGAGTTGTCATTCATTGTAGTAGATTATGGGAAAGGATTTTCAGGGGAAAAATGAGTAAAAATTGTCTATACTGCTAATTTTTATGTATTAGCATCCACTAGCCTCCCCTCAACTCACTATTAAGCAAATTTCTTCACATAGATATTTTTAACTCTAATATGAATCTCAAAAAATGTGATGGATGACCTTCAAAGGAAGTATATCTCATCTCTGGCATATCGTGATTTTTTTTTCTGACTTTTACTAGCCTAAAATGGAAATCTTCATATAAATATAAGCGCTTGGGTCATTGAAACCCTCCTCTTATGATTAGCTGTAAAAATATGCCCATTTCAAATACTCCCTGAAATAGTAACAGAATCAGCATGTAGCTCATGCCCAAGAATTCCAGGAGTGTTTTTCCACTCTCGTTAAAATGTGCTGCAATGAGAAAATTATGTGAATATCATCTAAAAGCTTTACAAGGAAACTCTTTAAAATTGATAGTTATAAGTGTTTACAATACAAATTCAAGGTGATTACATGATGATTAGCACTTGCTTATATGTCTCTTTAAAAACTGCCGCAGTCTGGCTGAGCACAAATGCCACAGTCTGGCTGGGCACACAATCACGAGCCACCACACAGCTTGTAGATTCAAACAGCAACTCTTTATTCCCGAACTCACACCAGCCGTCTACAATCACGTTCTGGGGAAATCCACGTTCTCTGCCCAAATCCACACCCACTGGGCTTCTATCTCCCAAAAAATATACTGTCTGAATCCCATGAGAACTCAAGGGGAACTTAGGCAGCAGGATACGCCCTATTCCCAGCAGGAATAATCTTAAACCTTAAACCTGGAACCTAAACCGGGAACGCCCTAAACCCGATTATCTTAAACCGGGAACACCCTAATCCGCCTTGGTCCTTGAGCAAGGTCACCTACATTCAATGTCACTGCAACATGGGGTACGCTGGCAAGGAAATTGTCATACCTACTTGGCTAATGGCTCCCAGCAAAAAACCCACACAATCTGTTTTAAACAGCAATCTCTCTGAACACTTGACCTTGATGAGGTTGATGCTGATTTTGGTGATGAACTTTTAGAAACCAGGTTTTATTATTGGGCCATGTCTTGGCATTTTCTAATAGTTCCATATCAAGGCAGCAATAGAATGTCTACCATTGGCCAAGGTTTGGTTCCAGGTATTAAGAGGATACTTTCAGGGGTAACAGCAACAATGTCTTACTTTTGTTGAGTGCTTAGTATACTCCAGAAAACCTTATAAGTAGTTTTCCTGCAACTAATTTTATTTATTTTTGGAAGCAATTGTGTTCTGAAAAGCAAATCTGGGATCAAGTTTTGAGTTGTCACTCCTAGCTGGTGGCCCCTCCTGATTTCTTCCCAATTCCTTGTATTTAAATTCTGCATTTTAGCCTCTAGAGGGTGATCAAGTCTTCATCTAAACTACGTGGAAATATCACAGGGTTCAGGATGACGTCCAGATCAGTGTTTGTTGAGATGGGAAGTTGTCTTTGGTCCTTTTACAGAGAATGTTCCCTCGATTTATCCTCTTTTTCTTACAAACATTGGGATCAAGTAGGATCAGGGTAAGACACAGAGGGACTGGGGCAGAGAAAGACCATAAGGACTTCCAGATGATAGTGCCAAATACATTTGAATTTTAGTGGTATGTCAGTATAGCTGCTGTTCTAATCATCACAAATTTTACTCACTTTCCTTCCCATGTTAGCACCCATCCTTTGTTCATCAATAAAAGTAATCAGAAATCATATCCATTTATGACATCAAGTCTTTTCATCAAAAGGTAGTCTGTATATCAGTACAGTTATGATTTAGAGATCTCTGAACTAATGGAACCAGTTATTTCCATCATGATTATTATGTAATCATAAATTCTTTAAAAAATGTCATCAAATTTCCTGAAGACAAGTAAAAATTCAATATGAGATATAGGACAGGGTCTTGGTAATGATTATAATTAATCCCATCTGGAAGGGGAACTGAGGCTAATGCAGATCAGATGCCACTCCATAGCAATTATGATATCCTTCCCACCTGTACAGGGTGGAGTAAGAGCTTTGATCTGAGTTGAAATGCACTCATTGCCTGGAAGTACCCCTTTTCTGCTCTTCTTTGTGGCCTCTGTTCACTCCCAGGAAAAGGAACCATTTTTTATGATTGATTCCTTAGCAGCATCTGAAATGTGTACCAGACCACGTGGCTTTCTGGCTGCTGATAAAAAGCTTGGTTTCTGCTTCTAGAAGGTTACTGACACAGACTGGTTTTAATCTTAAATAATCATTTTCAATTTTCACCCAAACTGGTGCATCTTTGGGTGGCAAAACCCTCAGTAACTTAGTGGTCATTTTTTACTGGATTTAAATCCCATCAATTCTATATGACAGCTACAAACCATCCAATTCTTTGAGGCTTAATTCTGACATCTCTTATATTTAATTGTGTGCATTTTCTACCACTTGCCAGTAATCATCTGTTCAGCTCCACACGATTTCTCAAGCTTGTTGGCTGGGTAGGAAAGCCCCCCACTTCAGGCTGTTGCTGAGCTCTTTGACTCATTTCAAAGGCTCTTCTGAGTGTCATCACCTTAACAGTCTCACAGTCCCATGATCAAGTGGCTCTGGCCTGAGGGCCAGGCTGACTTGTCTAGGGTGGTATAGTAAAATCAGCCATTGTGAGTGCCCCTTAAAAATCATGTGGCTGAGGAGCGAGGGTGAGAATGTACTGTAGGGTGGAGCGACAGCTCAGAGATGGCTTCCATTCACCCAAGGCCAACAGTAGCAAGACCGAACTACTCATTGGAGTGTTAGTTCTTGGTTTGGAGAATATGAGGGTGATTAAAAAAAAATAATAATTTCTGCCATTTTGGAGATTATGTTTAATAAAGCAATAAAGAATCTTAGATCCAAACAGTATTTGGAGGTAAATTTGAAAAGCTTTCCCAGCAGATGGCAGATGTCGTAAGATCAGTGGGTTTCACTTCCTCACTGGAGGGGCGCAGCCTCCAGGAGCACCAGGCAGCTGGGTGCCTGTCTCACCCTCTGTCCACGCACAGAATCAGGCTCATTAGGACGGGTCCTCTGGGATTCCTCCAAATTGCAGGAAGTCCTCCCACAGCTCAATTTCCTCCCAGTCCTTTGACTTCATTCTGTTCCTCTCAGAATGTCAGAAGATTCTCATTTCCCTGCTAACCAGAAGGGAGGCCTTTGATGAAATGACAGTTTGTGAACTTTACGAATTGCAGGTAAACTTTTAATGGGCCATTATTTTGATTTTCCTTTCAAGTATAGGATCTTTGGCATTTGATCACCGTGTTCTTTTTCCTCTTCAAAATAGAATGTGGTCTTTCTGGTTATTCACAACGCTCAAAGGTAAATTAATGACTCTTGAAGGAGAAAGAGCAAGAGAAAAACAAAATTATACTGGCAAACGGCTAGGGAGATGGCTCTAATTGTACAGTTTTAGCATTTTTTTTTCTTCATTTATATTTTAAAAATCCCTGTAGAATTTACTGAAAAGTAAAGTACGTTTTTTCGTCTTAGAAAAATAGGAAAGCTTAGGCAAGACATTACTTTTATATTCTTCCATCATTAAGATTCTTAAGGAGTTTTTCCTAGAATTATAAAACTTTTAATTTATATCCACTGATATTGAACACATTATGTTCTGGAGTATCTATGATATTTTAGAAATAATCTAGATTTTCAAGAAGGTTGTAGTTTGATATTTTCTGGAATAAAATTTAAGGAGTATTGTAGCTAATTGGTACATAACTTGCATTTGTCCAAAGAACTGGTAAGAATATCTCTTCCTAAATAAAAATATGTCCATTTCTTTGACATGAAGGAAAAAGGAATTCTAAAGGTCTAGCTCTTGTAATTGATGGCCTTTTGCCCACTCAAAGTAACAGATGAAGGGACAGCTGCCCATCTACATGGAAGAGTAGGGCCTGCCTCTGTGGGACTGAGCACTCAGAGTGCACATAGCTACTTAGCCACAGACCAAAATATTGTGTCTGTGTGTTGATCGTCCACTGTTCTTTCCTCTCCTTTTTCTTTTTTCCTTACTCTGGTTAATTTATATCTGGATCAAGTTTAAAATCAAAATATTAATTCTCTTCTACCTTTGTTTTTCTTTCAAAAGACTCCTTTATTCTCTCCTCACTTTGTGGCCATGTTCCTAGAAATATTCTATTCTTACTGCACAATAACAGCTTCAATAAATATTCTAATAATAACAATTATGAATGATATTTATCATTATTATTCTTATCATAACTAGATAGGGTCACTCTGCAGTCAGTACTAATTCCAGCACCTTCCTTCTTCAGTGCCTTTAGTAGGACAGACACTGGGTGTCCCAGATTTGTGATTGTGCTTTGTCAACCACTGACACACAAAGTTGATTAGGAAGACAGGTAAAGAACAGATTAGATTTATGGCTGAGTAAAACTCCACTGTGTGTGTGTGTGTGTGTGTGTGTGTATGTATCACATTTTCTTGACCCCTTCATCTATTGATGGACACCTTGTCTGATTTCGTAAGTTGGCTATTGAGAATTGTGCTGCTATAAACACTGATGTAGCCATATCTCTGTATGATACTGGTATTAATGCTTTTGGATAAATACCATGGAGTGGGATATCTAGTTTATATATTGATTCCCTTATGCCTAGTCTTTTGAGGAATCTCTATACTGCTTTCCAAATTGGATATACTAAATCACAGTCCCAACGAAAATGTATTAATGTGCATTTTCCCCTGCATCCTTGCCAGCAATTTTTATTTGTATTCTTGATGATTTCCATGCTAACTGGAGGGAGATGAAATCTCAATTGATTTGCATTTTCCTGACTTCTAGGATGTTGAACATTTGCTGGTAAATGGATGGAACTGGAGAACATCATGCTAAGTGAAATTAGCCAGACTTTGAAGTCAATGGTTGATTCTTTTCTCTTATGTGCAAATGTTAGAACAAAATAAGGAAAAAAACACAGGAGGAATCCCATGAAAATACCAGGAAAAATCAGTGAAGTAGAGGGATGGACTTGAGGAGGAGTAGGGAGGCATGAGGAAAAGGAGGAACTGGGGAAAGGAATTGAACAAATCATGCTCTTCACATGTATGAATTATCACAGGGAATTGTTCTTTTATGTCTATCTAAATAGCACCAATTTAAAACACAGTAAATAAATGGAAGAGCAGTAGAGTTGAGGAGGAGGTACAGGGGAGGGAGGAGAGGAGGGAAAGAGGAATTCCTAGGAAGTAAAATAGAGCAAATTATATTCCATGCATGGATGAGTCTATCAAAATGAACCCCACTATGATGTATAATGACAATGCATTAATAAAAACATTTTTAAAAGAGGGGACTGGACTTCTACTCTTTCTCTCAGTAATAGCAGTTGGAGACATTCTGTCTTCCTTAGGCAGTATCACACTATTTGAAACATGTCACTTGGTTTAGTTATTAAGATGCAGGAAATGAGACTTCTATTCTGCTGGGACAAACCAGAGCAGGTACACCTGGTTCTAGACCTGCCAGCAATAGCAGCAGACTGTAGGTGGAGGTTTGGTGGCTTGGAATTGGAGCAGGTATTTACAGAGATGGCCTCCCCTTTCTGCAGGTTCTCAGGTCATGGGAGAAGAGAGGCTTTCTTGATAGGCCTGTTCTCAAGTATGGTTTCAGGAACTATTTCTGAAGGCTATAACTAAAGTCTAGCTTTTTGGTTCTTTTGTTTTTTTAGCACAAAAAAATCCACTTAACAATCTGTAATAAATCCATCTATGCTTAAAACAGCCAGACAGTTTATGTCTCTGCAGCTGAACTTTAACAAATTCATTTTGTATCACTTTTTGACTGTTTTAGTACTTGTCTTCCTGGCAACTCATGTTTGAGGGCAAAATTCATGCCTGCTTAATGCCACTATCATTTTTCCTTCCAGAGTTTTACAAATGTCAGGTGGCATCAGAGTAACAGAAGATGCTCACAAGTGATGTGCTAAAAGGTATAGACCTTTAATAAGTAAAACACAAAAAAAGGAAAAACACTCAACAGTTTCTTCTATGAAAGGAAGATAGCTTCTATCCAGAGATTATATGGAAGAACATGTTGTGTTTTTTATCCTTTACTTCCTTCAAATGTTTTCTACTTTCTCCCTACAATTTCCTTTTGATTGAAATGTGAGTGATAAGAAGGATTCACTTATAAAGTAGAAATACTTAATTCACAAGGGTATTGAGTGTTTAAAATAAATTACACAGTTGAGATTTTAAACTAAATTTTCATCTTGTTCTTTTTTCTTAATTCCTTATTTCCATCTTAGTTAAAGAGGGAAACCTTCAACATAGCAAATTTAGAAACATTCAAGATCATCAAAGACAACAACAGGACTCAATCAGTTGCTTTCTTGCAACTGAAGAATTCAGAAATTTAGAAAGATTATTTGAATGTTTTTACAATAGATATTACAACAAAATTTTTAAAATAACCCGTCTCCAAATTCAATGTATAATTATAATTATATTTTTATTACTTTCTCTTATGTATAATAAATTCATTTGTATATACATATTTATATATTCACATGCACATATGGCATATATAAATTCATGTATAATTAAATTTATATTTAATGCATGCTAATTTTATATTATTTGTATTATAATGCATATATATATATATATATATATATATATATATATATTATTTATCTCATTCTAATACCTGACTTGGAAATATTTTTAATTTTTGGAAAAAATATTTTGCCTCAATTTTAATTTTAAATAGCAGATATTATTAAAAATGCACTAGAAATTTTTCCAAACCAAATTGGTTTTGGTACCTGTGTATAGGTGGTATTTATTTCATTATAATGCTTCAAATCAGAATTGTCTATTCTGACTATGGAAAAGTTCTATAGAAAAATGAGTTATAAAAATGCTAATGTTAAACAGATAATTAAAGATAAGAAATAATCATTACTATGTGATCCTAAATCCTAAAGTCCTGAAAACAAATTATCAAAATATAAATAGTAATCTGCAGGTAGTGAATATATTTTGAGTATTTATGTTTAGTTCTCCTTTCTAATGTCTTAATTTTTTCAAATATTGTCTAATTAACGCTTTTGCATTGTTTTGTTTTGCTTCTGTCCCAAATACCTATCACCTGACCTGAAATATAACTAGAAATTGATACATATTTCTTTAGTGGTTGAATGAATGAATAAATCACTCCTATACATGGCTTCCCACATGATTTTCCCAAACAGAGCATAATTCCTTAGGGGCACATTATATTTCTGTAGATCTGCACCCCAAACGATTCAATGTGTGGGGGGACCTTAATGATATTTAGGACTGAGTGGTAAAGCTAATCATGACAGTAAGATTATAAAGTTTTCCAAGACTCTTCCTCTCTGGGATTTCATATATTAGAACAGCATTGTAAGTGTTGTGAAGTGGAAAATTGGTGAAGAAATGACTGGAATTTCAATATCCGGAAAATTAACAGAATTCAGCAAAGTGGATTCTGCTGTCAAGACCTTGATTCTAACAAAGTGAAGGCTATGTGTGAACATGGAATTTTGATGCAGGTCATGTCTGAGATGTGAGCCTCATCATATGAGGTAAAGAGATTCACATTGCCTGGACAGCAGCAAGGAGATGAGTAGAAAGGGATCTGCAGACTGGCATCACCAGAAAGCCAATTAGAAATGCAGAGACCTAGGCTGTGTCTATCTCAGACATACTGAAACAAATATTTGAAGTTTGAGAGACATTATTTCCTCTAAACTAGTGTGTCTCTGCTCTAGCCATACATGGGAAATTTGTGGGGCATTATTGTATCACACTGAAGCTTGGGATCCACGCTGGAACATTAAATCAGAAGCTAAACAAGGTGGGAGCCAGGAAGCCCAGGTGATTCTTATTATAGAGGAGGGACACACACAGGTCAGTGGCTCTCCTTTTAAATTAGTAAAAAATTATCAAACACTCCAGTGGTGTTTGCAAGTTTTGTCTACCAATTACTATAATAGAAATTAAAATATAGGAATTATTAAATGTTTATTTTTTATTTAACTAATAATAGTGTCATTATATACTAGCATACTGAATATATTTACATGAAACATAACTCTGTTTTTCAGAACAAAAACTAATGAGAATAGTATCATTTTACATTTTTGCATTTCTCTCTAATATCTGCCTTAATAGAAGTCTCGGATTCTCCTGGCTGCTTCTCCATTCACATTGTAGCTATGTGTTTTGTTAAACTATAGAAAGGTAAACTGACCACATAAAGGTGTACAGTGAGGAAAACAAGGAGAATATTAATAGCCCTTTCAGAAACTGAGGATAATTTTTAACAGTATACCAAAACTTGAGGAGAAATATTTCCTTAAAGCTCAGTTAAGTGTCAAATGTAAAAGCAGTGGTGTACTTTTTGAACTGTTACATCTGAGTCCATTGGATTTTACCATCAAGATTTTGAAATGTGCACCTATAATTCAGAAAAGCATGGATTTACTGAATTATGAATTATTAGAAATGTTTTTATGCATCTTGTTATACAAAAACAATATTGTTCATATCAGCACCATTCTCATCAGAATTGTCATAAACCTAATAAACAATTTGTTTTCCCAAATTCTGAGTTTCAGTTGAATGATCAGCTCTTTGACCAGGGTTACTTATTTCTTGAAGAAAGAGCTTATATATATATATATATATATATATATATATATACACACTCTGGTTTCTCTTCAGATTTTATATATATATATATATATATATATATATATATATATATATATATATATATATGTGTGCATATGTGTGTGTGCATATGTGTGCATATGTGTGTGTGTGTATATATTTGTGTGTGTTTGTGTGTGTGTTTAGGGAAATTGATCCCAGGGTCTCATGCATGCTCTAAAGCCCTCTATGACTGAGCTATAGCTATATTTTAATATATATTTATTTGAAACTTGTCTTTATCTGAAAGCACATTGGAGACCTCTGAGGGTCCTCAGGTCACTTGGGTCTTGCTGCTCTACTTCTCCATCAAGTTGAGACTTTAGTCAATTTTCGGTAGAATTTCAACAATTCCCATATTTTTGTGGTGCACATCTGAGCTATTTTTTTTGACCAAGTGTACCCTTATTTAATTTCAATCTATTGAGATCTGACTCATGCCCCACTGCATAAAAAGTCTCTAAAACACTGGTCAACATGGAGCCCTAAAAGGGCAAATATCTTTAATTGATAAATATAGACACTGTTAATTATGTACACAGTTTGCAATTATTATTCTATTCATAATTATTAAGCTGGTTTTCTGATTCATACATATATAAAATCACAAAATAGAAATGAAACTGAAATTACTGTAACTCCAATAGCAAGAAGAGGCAATTTAAAAAATAAAAAAACTGCCCTAAATATGTTTATTTCCTAAGATCATGAAAGACTCACTTCCCATTGGCCATTTATTGGATATCTGGGGAGTTGCCCTTCCAAATTTATGATGCCTTTTCTTTTTCTTATTTCATTAATTGAACTCAAGAAATAGGACTAAAAAGAACACATTTTGATGTTTTAAAGAAGAGAGAACAAACATCCACCTCTAGGCCTACTGTATCAAGAAGTCCCAGACCAAGGAGCCCATGAATATTGTCCTTTTCTTGTAATTTTTATTATGATTTCTTTTCTCTTCTTTCAAGGAAGAGGAAGCACCTGTGGACTTCTCTATAAAGCTTGGAATTTTTCCATTAATAGTTTTCACTTCTGCATTCAGTGTTAAGGAAACTAAGATACTCTATGCTGCGTGACTTAAACCATCAACATGGTACCTTTAGGTGGATGATAACTTACAGCTGTTCCTAAGTTCTCAACACCTTTTGGTCAAAATATTTTTTAAATACCTACTAAGGAAATTCATATGTAGGTGAATAAATTCATAACAGGCAAAGTACTTTTAGAATAACTCAAACCACTGAAATTGTGTTCTTATTTTTGTTTTCAGATATACAGCCCAACTGTTTCAGGCCAAATGTCATCTTTCTTCTGTTTTAATCTTCTGACATAAATTTTTTAAGTCCCCTGAGAAAGTCATGAAAACTTTACTCCCTAAACATTCATTCAAAAAGCAAATGCAGTTATTCTCAAAGTCAAATTTAGTGTAACTAGAGGAGCAGTTACCAAAGGTTCTCTGTAATTGATGTGTTTTACATAAAAGCAGCAGTTCATCCATTCATGGGCTCCCAACATAAAAGACACTGCATTTGTGTGGAGAGTACAATTGCCTGGTAATTTTTCATCACAACTGGAGTCCTTTATCTTCTGTCAGTCAACACTAGGAAACAGAGTTTTATGCACTCCAGTTAAGTAACAGAGAAGGGGGTCCAGAGCAGCCTGTAGAAAGACAATGCCTAAAATGTCTGAATCTTCCTTCATAGACCTTGTCTAAGCAAAAATGATTTCCCCAGTGGTGGACAATCTGGTATTATTATAAATAATTACACATTTAAAGCCATAAACATGAGCTACCGTCATGTAGAAATCCCATTTTAATTGTACTTGTTCAAGTTTCACACTGAAATGTAATGGCAATTTAATTAACTTAACCAATCTACCAATAACCTTTGACTGCATTACATATTATTTCTTCATTAACATTCAGAGGGGAAAAATTGGGTGTTTCTATTCCTTATTCTGGAAATGGTGATATGAGGCTTATGACAATGCAAAATGCAAAACTTACACTGAATTTAAAAATTTGAAATTTTGACCCTTTCTTCTTTAGTTGTATAAAATGATGTACCTGTGATTAGTATGAAGTTAATGTCCTTGTTTGTTGAGCATGTGATAAAATCAAAATGAACCACTCAAATGTCATTAAAACTTGGAAATTTTATGAGAGGATTTATTATTTCATTGAATAACACTGTTTTAGAGATAAGGAGTTTGAAGCACAGAGATATTAGGCAGTTTCTCAATTTCCCCTATCATTATAATAGGAAGGAGGAAGTGGTAGAATAATAGCACAAAATATTTTTTCTTAAATATTATTTCAGTTTTATCATACATTGTTTTAAGTGCTTAATTTGCAAATAGAGATTACATATATTTAAAGTGCACAATGGAAGATTTAATACATATATGCATTGTGAAATGATTCCCACAATCAAATAAGTCAACATGTCTGTCACCACTCACTCTGTACATTAGCTCCCTTACTTTTTTGTCTTGTAAGTGAAATTTTGTGCCCTTTTACCAACATCTCTTCATTTCTCTCCCAACTTCTGATAACCACTGCTCTACTCCCTGTGTCTATGAATTCAACTTTGTAAGGCTCTATCTGTAAGTGAGATAATAGTTTTTGTTTGTGTCTGATATGTGTCATTGAGCATAATGTCCTCCAGATTCAACCGTGTTGTTGCAAATGATATGATTCCCTCCACTTACTTGGCTGGATAATATCCTCTGTGAATACATGCATGCTTATACGCACTTTCTTTATCCATGCATCTGTGAGTGAACACTTAGGTTGTTTCCCTATCTTGATTATTGTGAATACTATTGCAATAAATATGATGCTATAGATATCTTTCTGAGATGCTAATTCCATTTATTTTGGATATAGAAGAAAAGTTTGCTGATTTGTGTGGTAGTTCTACTTTTAATTTGTTGAGGAAACTCTTTGCTGATTTCCATAATCACTGCACCAATTTACCTTTTTTCCAAGTGCATACAAGGGTACTCTTTTTTTCCAGAAAATCACTAATGACTATCTCTTATATTTTTGACAACAGCCATTCTAAGAGGTGAGAGGTGGTAGTTCATGTGGTTCTTATTTCGATTTGGTACTTGGTACCTGGGCCCCAGGCCCTGGCTGGTGTCCCAAAATGGGTGCAGCCACGTGCAACCAAACCTGGAGCCTCCCCCAGAGCAGTCCTCTAGGCGGTGGTAGCCGTGATAGTGGTGGTTGTTGGCCGCAGGCAGCGGGTCAGCAGAAGTGTGGGCTGCAACTGTGGCTGTGGGGGCAGCGTCACCAGGTGATCTCCAGGGGTCAAGAGCAGCGTCGGCTTCAGCTGCATCCAGGGCAGTGCTTTCTTCTGGGGCAGCAGCACCCAGAAAGTAGACCTCCAGGCGACCTCAGGCTGGCAGCAGAGGAATCAGAGGCAGCAGCAATGGCGGGGGTGGTGCAGGCCGAGGCTGATTCTCCTATAATAACATTTTTAAGTGAATTTATTTGTTCTTTTGAGATATACTTGGCAGTTGATGCATTATACATCCAAGGAGCACAACCTGTTCTAATTAGGATCCCCTCCTACAGGTGTACATGGGGTGGAGTCCTCTGGTTGTGTGTCTTCCTCTATGAACTTAGGAAAGTCACGGTGTGACAGGACCTTTCAGAGGAGGTGCATAGTGGCAGGTATCGGGTACCTGGAGGTTGGGTTGGTAGGACTTGGCCCCTTGTCACTTTTTTGACTTCTGGCCATGATGTCAGTGGTTTTGCTCTGCCACATACGCCCACCATGACGGGGTTCCCCCCTACAGTCCTGGAAGTAATGAGATCGACTGTTCGTGGACTGGAATCTCGGAACTGTAAGCCAAAATAAACCCTTTTCTTTACAAGGCCATTATCTCAGGTGTTTATAATAGTGATGGAAACCTGTCTCACATGATGAGAATACTGAATCAGAATTCAAAAACCTCCTAAAAAGAAAAGCCCAGGACCAGATGGCTTCACAGGGGAATTCTACAGTGTTTAAAGAAAAAATAATGCCAATCCTCAACCTCTTCCAAAAATGAAAGACTAGGGAATATGTCCAAAGTAATTTTACACTTACCTCATACCACAACCTGACAAGGGTGCTACAAGAAAATAAAATGACAGACTGATGTCCTTAAAGAAGGAGGATGCAAAAATCTTCTACAAAATATTAGCAAATAAAATTCAACAGCCTATCCACAGGATCATATGTCATGCTCAAGTGGGATTTGCCCCTGGGAAACAAGGATGGTTCAACAACCATATTAATAAAGGTGAAAAGCCACATTAATAGAATGAAGGATAACAATTACATGATCACCTCAATGCATGCAGATAAAACATTTGAGAAAACTAAACATGTTTTCATAAGAGGAAACTCTCAACAAATTAGATTCAGATAGAATAGTTTAAAAAAAGATTATTCAGATAGCACTCTCTCCACTCTATCCTACCACAGTCTAAATAAATGAAGTTCTATAGGTATTTAATCTTCCCACCCATAGTATTAAAAATGAGCAAGAATTAAAAATGTGAAGCAGATAAAACCAATCATCAAATCAGAGTTTAAAACGTCTGTGATTCCACAGGCACATAAAAGAAGAGTGCTTTAAAGGCATTGGAGTTTTAGCTACAGGTTGGATGTTGAGCATCAAGGAGTTCAAACTGGACAAAGAGGACTGTTCCTGCTGAGCACTGCATGTTGTAGGTTATCACTTTCCCCTGAGTGCTGCAGGAAGTTACTTGTGTATCTTAAGCAAGAAGATGACATAAATATACATGGCACATATGTGTGCACAGGTGTTCCTGCGTTTGTGTGTTAAGAACAACCTAGCAAGTGTATTTGGGGGCAGGGATTCTATAGTGTTGCAGAAAGACAAGGAGTTGTTCCCACTACCTTCAGGAGCATATATCAAAGTTAGAGTCAAAAACAGCAGGGAATCCGGAAAAGATACATTACCTTTGTATAATATTGGAAAAGTAACATTAACAGCATGAATTAAATGTCAGGGAAAAAAGAGGGAAATTTAGTAAGATTTCTCACATGGACAACTGGGATACGTAATCAATAACTGGGGCAACAAATACATGCATCAGTGACTGTATTTTGGGGCAAAGGTCGTGAGTTCAGTTTGGAGCATGTCATGTGTATGGCATGTATAGAGTTGATGCCTGGTACACGATGATTAACTAAAAAACAATTACTTGGTGATATATGGCTATAGTGTCTGAGCTCCATATATAAATTTAATAAATACTGGAATCAGGAGGTTAGTGATAAGACTCTTCCAGCTACGTTGTAAGAATAAGAAGGAAAGAAAATTAATGTTCCTAAGACATGACAACTTTCAAGTATTAGGAGATTAAGGCAGGGTCACAGAAATGAGAAAGAGAGATTTCTGGAAGCGGTCAAGGTTGCACAGATAGAGAATGGCAGACCCAGGAAAATAATCCATGTATTCAGATACCTGGTTTACCTTAGTTTCCTTTGCAATGAATTGTCTTTTACTTTAGCCAGAATTTCAATAACTTTTCTCAGAAATACAATTTGTTCACTTGCCTACTCATTCATTCTTTTATCTGAGAAAGTTTTATCCCATACAGCTGATACTTTCCAAGGTTCTGAGGTCATAAGAATGATAAAAATCCAGAAGCTTTTATTAGCAAATGTTCTGTGACAAGCCACTAGATTTGATGGAGGATGTAAAATGAATATAAAGCTTAATGTTGCTGCTGCCTTTCTACTCACTGTTATCAATAACAGTGCAGAAACCTGAATCCTTCCATTCTCAGGATTCCCCACCTCTCAGAAGAGGTCAATACAAAAGAAGAGTCTTCCTAGGTCAAAAATATTTTCCTACTACTACATGAAAAGTAGTAGTATTATTGATTCCTTGATTCTCATCATCTAGAAATGCAAAAGTAGAAACATCCTAATATTCTTGCTCAGCCAGATGCATCTTATAATCTTTGTCAGTGCAATCATTAATTTATTTTATTTGTTCAATCATCTGTTTTCTCATTCAACATACATACATTGATTTCCCTTTTGTATGCCATTGGTTATGCCAGTTTCTTGGAATAACTTTGAGGAACCGAAGAAGGACAAGGACATCTTGGAAGAAAGTGATCCTGGGTGTTAGTCTTGGAGCATGAGAAAGAAGTCACACTAAGGAAAGAGACCTAATGGGTACAAAAAAATAATTTGATGTCAACAATGTGTGAAACTAGAGCAAAAGCAAAGCCCTTGGCCCTCCACCAAAGGTCACTCTGTGGAGTTTAAGCCCAGGATGGGGAGAGATTTAAATTGACACCTGACTACCATCTGTCCAACATGGTGGGGGTCTGCTCACAGGCGATGCAAACTCAATGCAGACAGACCAGTTAGGATGTCAACTCTAATTTAATGACCTTGTCATTTATCCCAAGGGGTGAATTTCTTTGGCTCATTATCATAAACATTTTTGTGAGACTCGTGATGACATTCTAATCAGTTTTGATTAAAGTGATGTTTTAAGCCTGAGTTCCTGGGTGGCTTCTCTTAACATCCTGAACTTACACTCCTCTTGGCTTCCGAGTGATCTGCTTTACATCTCTTGGAAGACACAGTAAGCACAGCAGCACCTTAGACTTTCTTTCAGCAGATAATAATAAAACACAAATGATAAAGTACTAGGAAAGAGACCTATGCCTCTAAGGTCTGAGAAGACATACTGCTATGTTGACATCAGTGTACCTTATAGAAGGTTGCCATCATGTGTTTATAATGTCAATGGTGAAGTTAATTCTTTTTCAATCCTAAAGAATATTCAATATTATGCAGAGAAAAGAAAGTGGATTTTGAATCCACCCATTGGAATGGCCACTGTGTGACTTACCTGCACTGGAGACTTGGATCCATCTGACTGATTGTGTTTAACTCTTCTCTGTGGCTCTCCCAGACCCTTTCACAGTTTCACATTTGTCACTCCCGGTTTATTCCTAGTTGGTAAATGGCTGGGGCATTAAACACCACATTGATACTGCTTTATTCAACAAACCTGGTGACACCAGAGCTCTGTTCTGTTCACCAGACCTGCCTTTATTCTCACCTTTGAGCAAGCCTGACTTCACATGGGTTTTATGTTCCAGTGTTATATTGTCATTGTCATACTCTTCCTGCCTCCATAGATCTCTGTATCCTTCTTGCATCTGTCCCTGTCACCTGAGTTTTCCCTTGTCCTCACGTGGACAGCCCTTGGTTCTCAGCCTGGAGGGCTGGTGCCACTAAGGGGTCTGCTTTTTATAATCAGACTGTTCTAAATCCAAACGGTGATTATGAGCAAACTATTATTTTGCAGCTTAAAAATGATCTGTGTATAATCTCAATGGATGTAAAAACCTATACTTAAGAAATTATTATGAACTTTACACAAACAAGGGATACATGGATGTGTGACTTAGAGCAGTGAAAGAGCTCAGCGAACAATGGCGTTCCTAGTGAGGGTGGGAGAGAGACTGATCTTCCACTGGCTAGTTTGGAAACCTTAGGAACACCTTCTCCCACAGAGACTGATTCCTCCATACAAGTGAATAGGTGACCTCCTGGCATGCTGCAGAGGGGCATTCATTTGGATCAGATTGAATTAGATGGGAAAGAATCACTACCCCCAAAGATCTACCCTCATCCCAGAAACTGTGCTTATGAACTTATTTAGAAAAAAGTTTATAGAGAGTTTTTAAAGATGTAATTAAACTAAAGTCCTCAAATTGAGATCATCAAGGATTATTTGAGTGGGCCCTAAATTCACCTGAAAAATGTTTTAAAAAGGAAAGCAGAGGGGAATTTGAGGTGAAGGAGATGAAGTCAGAGATAAGAGTGATGCAGTCACAAGCCAAGCCTGGAGCCTGGGCCCGAAGCTGGAGCACAGAAAGTCTCCCTTGGAGACGCCAAAGTACAGCTCTGCTGTTCCCAAGACATTAGACTTCTGGACTCTGAAATATGGGAAAATGAATGTTCATTGTTTTAGGGCACCAGGTCTGCAGCACCTTGCTGTGACAGCTGACGCAAACTAATATGTAGAACTGCAGCTCGGGAGAGAAAGCTCAGGCAGGAGACAGAACTACGCAACTTATTGAGTAGATGCTAGTTACAGGCAGAATGCTGGATAGGATTTCACAGGAAGTGTGTGTGTGTGTGTGTGTGTGTGTGTGTGTGTGTGTACAGACATACAAATACAGGAGAAAGAGAGAAGAAATAAGATCAAAGGGTTGAGTTCTAGTGCAGAACAGTGTTTGGGTGGGTCCGTAAATTGAAAAAGATCCAGAAAAAGAGACTGAAATTAGGTAACCAGGAGAAAAAAGAAGCAGCAGAAGTGAAGAGGGACCCTTGAAAACACCAGTAGAAAGAACTTCTCAGAGGAAAGACTCAACTACCACATCAGATGCTGCTATGCGATTAGCTACCATGATGAATACGAGCAGTTCCCATAAAATTATACAATAACCTGTCAAACAATGGATTCAAATATAAACACCCAGTTAGATTGAGCTTAGGCTCCAGAGATATTGTAAAGACAGATTATGGATTTTCAAAGACAGATAATGTATTTGGAAGTTATCCTATAAAATGGAAAAAAAATGTGACATATATACACAATAGAATTTTACTCAGCAATAAAAGAGAATAAAATCATGGCATTTGCAGATAAATGGATGGCGCTGGAGAAGATAATGTTAAGTGAAGTTAGCCAATCCCCCCCAAAAAATGCCGAATGTTTTCTCTGATATAAGGAGGCTGAATCATAGTGGGGTAGAGAGGGGGAACATGGGAGGAATAGATGAATTCTAGATAGGGAAGAGGGGTGGGAGGAAAAGGGAGGAGGCAGGGGGTTAGCAAGGATGGTGAAATGTGATGGACATCATTATCCAAAGTACATGTATGAAGACATGAATTGGTGTGTCAACCTACTTTATATACAGAGATATGAAAAATTGTGGTATATACATGTATTAAGAATTATAAGGCATTCCACTGTCATTTATGTTTTAAAACAAATAAATAAAAATAAAGAAAAAATAAAAATAAAGAAAAAATAAAATAGAAGCAGAGATAACATGTAAAAATAATCACCATATGTTTCACACAATTATTTCTCTGCTCCCACTTCTATATTTACAGTAGTCAAGATCAAAGAATGTTAATATTTTTCTGATAAAGATCAAAGAGAAAAAGAAGATTCATGAGACAAAAAAAAAAAAAAAGACCATTAACTAGTTGCATTGTGAACTCCCAAGTAGACACAACACTATGTTCACACATTCAGGCTTGTAACTGGGAATGGGCAAGGTCTCCATATACAGGCGAAGAGGCAGGGCATGTGGCATACTTGAAAGTATGCTGGAGTATCTGGTGGTAGCAGACATGATAGCAATCATCTTATTTGCCTTTAACATTTTAAAAAGTGATAAACAGCATGATTTAAAAATGCTTCAAAATGCATTTTTTCACTTATTTACTAAAATTATACAGCAATATAACTATCAATCAGGACACACAAAAAACAAGATAATCCCAGAAGGCAGATTGGTGCTAAATCCTGATTGCTTCTCTCCTTCTCCTTTACAGTTGACCACTATCCTGATAAATGATACATATTTCCTAGCATTAATTTTCAGTTTTGCTAACTAAGCATGGATATGTGAATTAGATATTTTGGTTTGGGCTGCACATATTTAATATAATTCTCTCTTAATAGAATAAATGTACACAGGGTGGTGAGAGAAAGAAACAGAGACAGAAACGGAGAATGAACACTTTGTACCTTATTTTCAGAGATTTTGATAAATTCACTTATAACTGTAACTTCTTGAGTGACTTCTTAAGATTTCCTAGTACATTATCTTGGTGACTGTAAAATGAGAAAATTTTACTTCTTCCCATTTCTTGCTTTACTACAGTGACTGATAACCTCGATACAATGTTCATCAATGTCTCATGCTCAACAACTTGAAAACTATTGTTTTATATATTATGTTTAATTTTTTTTGGTTGTTTCATGGGAAGGGAATACTGGTCTCTGTAGCTCCAATTTGGACAGAAGCAGCTGCTCCCTAAATTACGGTTCAAACCATTTGCCTCAACCTTCTGCATTTGCTAAAAATTCTGCATTCACTATTTCATAATTAAGAAAATGTTTACTCTGGAATGTATGTATATATGCATGTACATATATTTATCTTTAATTTAAAATGATATCCTTTCCTATTAACTTATTAAGAGTCTTGACTTGATTTTGTATTCGACATTTTTCCTGCATCTATTAAAATTAACATTAACATCCTTATTATCCTTCATTCTATTAATATGGTGAATCATTAATTAAATTTCAAATGATTAAACTAGTCTCTTGCTCCTGGAATAAACCAAATTAATCAAGATTTGTTAACATTTTAATATATTCCTGTATCACTGTAGCTAATATTTTGTTATAGACTTTATTTTAATGTCATCGGGTGACATTACTCTTGATTTCTTTTCTTCTTATACTGCCTGACCTGGTTTGGAATTAAGTTTTTGCTCATGACTAAAATAAATGTAAATTTTGGTTTCTGGAAAAAAAGGTAAGTCTGGCAAAATTGAAATATTATTCCCTGTAACTGTTAACTTCATTATGTAGCTATTCAAATTTTGTTTGGAAAATCATCCTTATGTTAGCTGTGATGAAATGCATTATTTAAGAATTAATGTATTTTATAAATTTTCAAGACACAGTTGCCTACAGTGATTCACAATACTTCTTACTAGCATTTTAACATGATGTATGGGTTCTGTAGTGAAGTCTCTGCTTTTAAATGATTTGATGATGCTACTCTTGAAAATGGTCTTTGTAACTTCTTTTGCCTGAATATTTTAGAAAAGAGTTTTATTCTTTTATTAGTTTTTGCTAAGAAGCAGCTCTTTGAGTTTTTGGTCATATTTCTTGAACATGATTTTGTTGGTTTCCTTTCTGTTCTTATTTCTCTACCTCACTGTCATCATCATCATCATCATCATCATCGTGTTGATTTTTGAAGTTGATAGTTTCTTTTTCTGATTTTCTGAAGTATATGCTTAAACCACTAATATTTTATTCTCTTATATTTGCCTTTAAAACTACATTTTTCATATAGTTTGAATTTGGTGCCCTCCACCTATTGATTTTTGGTTTTATTTGTTTTATTTCTTGTGCTTTAGGAGTCTTGTTAAGGAAGTTGATGCCTGTGCTGTGTTGGATTTGGGGGCCTGTGTTTTCTTCTGACAGTTGCAGAGTTCCTGATATAATTCCTAGGTGTAACCTACTTTCAGTTGACTTGTGCAGGGTGAGAGATAGGAGTTCAGCTTCATTTGCCCACATAGGAATACCCAGTTTTCCCAGCAGCATTTGTTAAAAAAGACTATCTTTTCTCAAATGTATGTATGTGTCATCTTTATCTAGTAGCAGATAACTGTATTTACATGGGATATTTGTTGGAATAGAATAGAATTCTCTGTCTTCTATTCTATTCCAATGGTCTTCACGTCTGTTTTGATGCCAAAACCATGATGTTTTGGTTACTATAGCTCTGTAGTATAATTTCAGGTCTGACATTGAGATGCCTTTAGCATCAATCTCTTTGCTTAGGATTGCTTTGATAATTCTGTGTCTCTTATTTTTCCAGATAAATTATAGTACTGCCTTTTCCAGTTCCGTGAAGAATGTCATTGGTACGTTAATGAGGATTTGGATGAAACTTTATAACACTTTTGGTAGCGTGGCCATAATTTTCATTGTGAAGGTTCTTCACATTCTTCATTATATTAATTTTCAGGTTACTATTTTTTGAGGATAAGAAATTAACAGCAAAAAAGCCCAGTAAATAAAGGGTCAAAGAAAACCTAAACAGACACTTCTCAAAAGCAGAAATACAAATGGTCAACAAATATATGAAAAAATATTCAACCTCACTAGCAATCAGGGAAGGACAAATGAAAACTACATAGGGATTTTACCTCCTTCTGTTTAGAATAGAAATCACCATAGGTGTTGGCAAGAATATGGGATAAGGATCGTTCATATATTGTTGGTGGGAATGAAAACTAGTGCCACCACTCTAGAAGGCAGTATTGAGATTCCTGAAAGACTTGGAATGAAACTATTTTATCCCACTCCTAGGTATATGTCCAAAAGATCTAAAATTAGCATACTATAGGAATGCAGCCATATTAACATTCATAAGTGCACAATTCAAAATAACCACACTATGGAACCAATCTAGGTGACCTAGGTTATCTACAGATGAATGGATAAAGGAAATGTGGTATATATACACAAAGAAGTATTGCTTGACAATGAAAAACGAGGTTATGTCATTTGCTGGCAAATGGGTGGAACTGGAGACTACAATGCTGAGCAACATAAGCCAGACTTAGAAAGTCAAAGACAGAATGTTTAATCTGATGTGCAGAAACTAGTCTAAATGTAGGGGGCGGGGAGAGAGAGAGAGAGAGAGAGAGAGAGAGAGAATGAAAGAATGAATTGGAGAGGGATACCATTAAAATAAAACAAAGATCAAGTGTGTAAAAGGAGATTGAGGGGGAGGGAGAAGAGACATGATAAAGAAAATAAATTGAAATTACTCTGACCTAGCTTTCTAGTGTACATACACGAATGTACTACAGTGAGTCTCACCATTATGTCTACAAGACAATTATTTTATAAAAAAATATATAAGTAAATAGAACACTCTATAGAGAAAAGGGAATAGATGGGGAGAGAGCAAGGGGGAAGGTAAGAGTAAGTACTGAGGACTTAATTAAAACAAAATGTATTCCTTGATTTATACTTAAGTCAAAATAAACCCTAGTGTTATATATAATCATTATGAAACAATATAAAATGAAAATTTAAAAAATCCAACAACTATGTTTTTCTTTTGAATATAGCATGAAAGGAGGGGAGAAATAGAGACAGAGACAAAGAATAAGAGACACAAAGCTCAATGTGTTTTATTTGTTGGAACAATGGTTTTTGAAAATATTATTTATTAATTTCCAAATTTGGGTGTATATTTTCATTTTATTGATTATTAACTTAATTATGATATAATATAAAAGCATCCTCTGTAAGAATGGCAGCTCTTTAAACTTTCTTGATCTTTTTGTAAATTCCACCATGACTACATTTTTTAAAACATTTTGTTGTATTTGCAAATATAATAATGTAAGTAAAAGGGGCAGCATTTTTTTTCAGTGTTCCTTAGGTATTGCATGCTAAATGCTAATCTTGGTTGTTTTGCTATTTCCTCTAGCATCTAAAGATTCCGTATGTTTTCATATTATTCTATTACTAAACAGAAGTATATTAAAATCTCTCACAATGACTGTGGCTGTGTTTATTTCTTTTTGCATTTATGTTAGTGTTTAATCGGTTAGTTTGTAGCCCGTATTTAGAGAATTTGTAAAATATAGAATATTTTGCCTTCTTTGGAAAACAATAAATTTTATATCATGTCATGTTCCCCTGCATTAGTCAACTCCACAAAATTCCAAAGATAATTAACTTCTGCATAAGTAAAAGTTAAGTTAGCTCACCCTTCTGAATGTTGCAGTCTAAGATGGCTCAGACCCATGGCTTTGGGCCGGTGGTAGGAGGGCCACATAGCAATGATGAAGAGGAATAGACCACACTGCTCATCAGATGGCCAGAGAGCCAAAGTGGCAACAGGAAAGGTCAGGATCCCACAGTCCCTTCCTAAGGTGTGCCTCCAGGGACCTCAGAGACTCTCATGAGGCCCCACCTGCTAGAGGTTTCAACATCTCCCCACAGCATCAACCTGGGGACCAAGCCTTTAGCACATGGGCCTTGGAGACACATTTAACATCCAATACGTAGCATCTTCCTTACATCTGTCAGTTCCTTTTGCTTTAAAGTCTAGTTGTAATTAACTTGGAGATGTTGTTATTACTTTTCAATGGCCTGTTTTTAAAATTTATTTATTTATTATAATTTGTTATACATAACCACAAAATACATTCCAATTAATACTACATATATAGAGCACAATTTTTCATGTCTGATTGTACACAAAGTAGAGTCCCATCATTAGTGTCTTCATAAATGTACTTAGGGTAATGATGTCCATCTCATTCCACCATCAAACTTACTCCCATCACCCCTCCCTTCTTCTCCCTCAACTTTTCCCTATCTAAAGTTCCTCCATTCCTCCCATACCCCTTCATCCCCATTATGGATCAGCATCCACATATTAGAGAGAATATTTGGCCTTTGTTTTTTGGGGATTGACTTACTTCACTTAGAATAATACTATCCAACTTCATCCATTTACTTGGAAATTTCATGAATTTATTCTCCTTTAATGCTGAGTAGTATTCCATATTTCCCAATATTTTCTTTACTATTCATCTACTGAAGGGCATCTAGGTTGGTTCCACAATTTAAGTATTGTTAATTGAGCTGCTATAAACATTGATGTGCCTGCATCCCTGTAGTATGCTGTTTTTAAGTCCTTTGGGTTTGAAGCAAGGAGTTGGATAACTGGGTCAAATGGTGGTTCCATTCCCAGTTTTCCAAGAAATCTCCATACTGTTTTCCATAGTGGTTGCACCAATTGCAGTCCCACCAGCAGTGTATTAGTGTGCCTTTTTCCCCACATCCTCATCAACACTTGTGTTGTTTGTATTCTTAATAGCTGCCATTCTCACTGGAATGAGATGAAATCTTAGAATAGTTTTGATTTGCATTTATCTAATTGCTAGAGATGTTGAAAATTTATTCATATATTTATTGATTGATTGTATGTCATCTTCTGAGAAATGTCTGTTCTGTTTCTTGGCCCATTTATTGATTGGGTGATTTGTTCTTTTGGTGTTAAGATTTTTGAGTTCTTTATATATCCTAGAGATTATTGCTCTATTTGATATGCATGTGGTAAAAATTTGCTCCCATTCTGTAGACTTTCTATTCACCTCACTGATTGTTTATTTTATTTAGAAGTAGCTTTTTCCTTTTAATCCATTCCATTAATTGATTCTTGATTTTATTTCTTGCATTATAGGAATCCTATTAAGGAAGCTGGCACCTAATATGACATGATGAAAATTTGTGCCTAAATTTTCTTCTATTAGGCACAGAGTCTCTGGTTTAATTCCTAGGTCCTTGATCCACTTTGAGTTGAGTTTTGTGCATGGTGAAAGATAGGGGCTTAATTTCATTTTGTTGCATATGGATTTCCAGTTTTTCCAGCACCTCTGTTAAAGAGGCTATCTTTTCAACAATATATGTTTTGGCACCATTGGTTAATTTGAGATAACCATATTTATGTGGGTTAGTCTCTATGACCTCTATTCTTTAACATTGGTCTATTAGTCTATTTTGGTGTCAATATCATGCCATTTTTGTTACTCTTGCTCTGTAGTATAGTTTAAGTTCTGATAGAGTGATACTACCTGTTTCATTCTTCTTGCTAAGGATTGCTTTAGCTATTCTGGGTCTCTTATTTTTCCAGGTGAATGACTGTTTTTTTCTATTATTTCTATGAGGAATGTCATTGGGATTTTGATTGGAATTGCATTAAATTTGTATAGTGCTTACGGTCATTTTGACTATATTAATTTTGCCTATCCAAGAACAAGGGAGATCTTTCTATCTTCTAAGGTCTTTTTTAATTAATTCTTTAGTGTTCTGAAGTTTTCATTATAGAGGTATTTCACCTCTTCCATTAAGTTGATTCCAAATTTTTTTGAGGCTATTGTAAATGGGGTAGTTTTCCTACTTTTTCTTTCAGAGGATTTGTCACTGATGTACAGAAATGCATTTGATTTATGGGTGTTGATTTTATATCTTGCTATTTTGCTGAGTTCATTCATTAGTTTGAAATTTCTAGTGGATTTTTTTGGGGGGATCTTCTAGGTATAAAATCATGTCATCATGATAGTTTTATCTTTCTTAATAACTACCTTAATCCCAAACACTAATATTTTTAAAATTCTTCCATGACAACTTTGTTCTTATCATACACTCTAGAATTCCTACACCAAATGCTAACACAAAAATAATATATTTTCGGAATACCATGACAACTCACACCTTTTCCTCTCCATTGTACCTCCTAAAAGAACAGGTAAGATTTGAGTCAATCTTTAGGAAATGGTTCACCCAGCCTCACCTTGTCCAATTTGTGAGAGTTGAGCATCTAGCTCAGTCACATTCATGGACTTTTCACAATCCCTCCAGCTGCAGGTGCTTTAATGGTGATGCTCACTGCTTTTCAAGTTGTATCTAACACATGGGTCCTTGAGAGGTTGGATTTGACAGCTTTGCTCACTGAGCACATTAGTACAAATGCCAACTCTTTTTCCTTTTCCAAGTCACATGATTCAATGATTTATTTTATTTATTTTCTAATTATCGATTCATTTAGTTCTATGTTTGATATTATTTACTCTAAATATTTTCTTCAATTATTAGGAGGAAATTTATACACATATAATAATGACAGTAAAAATAAACTTCCAAGTTATACTGACATAAAATTCCCAATATGCTCAAGTCTAAGTTGCCCAAAGAACTAATCCTGTTGTTTTTCTTCTTAACAATTACCATGCCTACAATTGGACATGCTAGTGGAATTGTTTCATTAGTGAAATATTACTTTGAAATGTATCTCATTACACTCGGCAAGGGATCTCACAAATCTCACTTAGCTCTTCCTCCATTGGTCAAAGTAAAGAGTAAAAGCTATCATGACACTTTGTAGAGATGATGAGGATTATCATTGATACTGAAATGGGTTTTCATTCTGAACAGGGGAACAGTTTTTGTAATAAACTGATCTGATATCAAACAACCTATATTCAAATCTTATTCATATCTTATCATTCATGTGACAGAAACAAGACAAACCATTCTCTAACCTTCCTTTTTCTCTTTAAATATGCATATAATATGTCAACCCCAAACTGTTACTGTAAACAATATAAATAAGCCAATATATTCAAAGTGTTTGACATATATTGGGTCATCAATAAATGTTAGTTATCATCATTCACAAAGTGTTACTTGATTCTTAGGATGGCCATCTTCTTTCTTGTCTTCAAGTAGCTTAGAATTCAATGAGAGAATTTTACTCAAAAGGTAGACAAACCTGCATTGTAGAACAACATTAATGCTGTCTTGGAGAGAGGAGCTCAATGTTCAAGTTTGTAGTGAGCTTAACCAGCTGCTCCACTCCCTTGGTGCTCAATTAAACATGCCCATAGTGTCACATTGGGATCTGCATAAAGTCTGCTCAAGACTGAAGAATTGTATGGAGTAATGCTCCACTGCTCCAAAAGACACCATTTGCATGAGAAAAGGACAATTTGATTTTAAAGTGCCTGATTTTCTGAGAAGTGCTTTCATTAAACCTTTTCCTTGGTGTGTTTTTGCCTGGGTAGAAGTTTGTCCCTTTACAAATACATCTTGTAATCACATGACAACATAAAAGAGTGAAAGATTGCAGAAGAGTTTCTGGCCTTGAGTTATTTCCAGTGTAGGAAGATTATATCGTTGGTAGCACTCAAATATGTGTATCTGAATAAGTGTCTATGGGCAAACTACGTTCATTCAACAAATTCTCATGGCCTGACTAAAGGGTGCAAGGTGAGAAAGCTCAGACATCTGCAGTGGAGTGTGTAGACACTTGGTCACCTTCACACTGCTCTGCAGAATGCCAGATGGACACTTGTAACCCAGGGGATATCCCTGTGAATCCTGATAGTGCCAGAAGCCCCCACATTATTACCTTACTCCTCCTGCCATGGTTCATCCTCACCTCTTCAGCCCCTGCTGCATGCCATGTAGGACTGCATTGCTGGTACACTTAGAATCCTTACATGGCTCCCAGTACACCTAGCAAAATATACACAGTGGCCCGTTTTCTGTATGTGCTCATCTCCTGTTAAAGGTACCATATTTGTTTATTTTTATTTATGCCCAGATTATATGCAGGTGTTTTAGGTTCACCACAAACATGATGCTATATCAATGACTTTGCTAAAATTGTGTCAGATGAGAGCCATTTTTGTCCTCCTTATCTGCTTTCCCCCTACCCAAGCAGTGCTGACTCCTGCATGCCAACTTTTCTTGATCTCAGTTTTAGAGTTTTTCCTAGCCCCAGTCTGTACTCTATGCAAATACTGTGTTTTCCTGTGCAACGCTAGAATAAAATCAGTTCTTCTTAAATCTGGTATGTTACAGATGTCTTGGGGTACAGAGATTTATTGGGGATCTCTCCTAAAATTCTACAAAAACTAAGCAAGGCAACCTCACTACTATACATATTGTAAACAGTTTCAGAATATTTTTTGATGACTTTACAACTTCCCAGTGGATGCATTTTGGGGAATCTCTGCTCTGGGTTATGGGCTTCTTAGGCTCAGCAATGGTGATTTGCTATTATTGGATATAGCACAGTACTCAATTAGTAACAGTCTGTTCCCAAATTTTTTTTGCTGCAGTGAACCAAATAAAATAAGCTAAGCAATAATGACTCAGTACCAATGTAAACCAATCATAGCATATGAATGAGTCTGAAGGCAGCAGGCTGAGACACATAACTCCATCATTTGCTCTGTCAAGATGCCACTTATCCTTCAAGTTTAAGTGGTGAATGAGGAACAGCCCTGTGCAGTAGTGGAGGGCAATCCATTCCCTAACTAGCCCTTCTCCACTCTTGTTTTATAAGTTCACCCTAAGCCATGCCATAAATCACTAGGGGTCAATGACTCTTTATGCCAATGTCACATTTCTGGCTTCACCTTTCACTATTCTTTTGAGCTCCTGACCACCTGACACTTACTTTGATGTTTGAAAGACACCTTAAACTGGATATCTGAGAGCTCTATTATGTGCATAGTTGGCTATAGAAACTAGGAATTGACTCATTTTTTATTGCCGTCTGTTTCACTCCCAGTAATTAATGCATTTAATATATTTGCGAGGTATAACTGGGTATGTGTAAAACCTTACCACTTCTTATAAAAAATTAACTCCTGTGAAATCAGTTTTACTCACTGATATATTTTAAGAGACTAATTCAGTGTCTGAACTATAAGAGGAAGAAAAAAAGAGGAGAAAGAGGGATAGTAAGTAAATAAGTAAAAAATAATCTGTTCAGGCCTCCCCCATCCATTTGGCCTCATGTTAGCTGGGATATAGATCTTATGGATGGACTGGAAAATGATCTCTAGCTAGGATCTGGAAGCTGCGAATTAACGAAAATAGAGCCATTATATGAAAAGAACTGGATCCCTGATAACTATGGACCACCCATATTAGCTCTGGACAGCTATGTGCACCAAAACAAGAAACCACCCTTCACCACTTGAAGTCATTTTCATTTTGAAGGTTCTATTTTTCAGAACCAAGGTCAATGATATTTCATATGAATAAATTGTACATTCTTTATGGCATTTTCAGATATTCCAATTTCCTTTGCATCAATAAATGGTCATAATTCTCTGAGACAAGTTTTCTGGTTCTTTTGAAATATATTATATTTACTCTGACACGACTCTAGATTTTTCATGGTGAGCTGACCCATTCTCCTGTTCTGTTCTTACATGCCATATATGCACTTTTTTGGGAAATGTACTTATATTCTATATCCTTATTTACCTAACTTTTCTCACAGAAACACAGTATGCTCAACAATGTTTATTAATTAAGTTAATTTGTTGACCAAGAACAAGCAAATGTTATAGTATAAATGTAGGTATTCTTTCATGAAAGGAGATTTCACTTCCTGTTGGCTACAATATTAAGGAGAGACTCCATGGTGAATATTAAAGGTGACATGGTCTTGAAATATAGGAGAAAGTTAAAGAAACAAAGGAAGAAGACAAGCATTTGTTGATATTGTTTTATCTTTAGCTTTGGGAAAAATGAAGAGCGCACAAACCAAGAAACAATTTTGAAAGTGCAGAAGACGTTGCTAGTTTTCTTACAGCAGAGTTTCCATAACCAACTCTGATAGGACCTCAGCCACACCCGGGCACCAGTTCTTGGTTGCTGGTCTTAACCCATCCATCCTCACCCAAGCCTTTCCCTGGAAGCCACCCATCTCAAGTACCTACCTGGTGTTGCTACTGGTTTGTGCATAGCAAGCCATATGGTAAAGACAATGTTGAGGACATTAATATGTATCTGAGAAATACACAAATCTCAAAATCTTTCAGTACATCCAGGTTCCTAAATTTTAAGTTAGATAACTTAGGTTGAAGTCAAACTCTTATTAAAAGAAAAGACTGAGTATTTCCACTCTAAAGAAATGATAAATGTTTGCAGTGACAGACTTATGGACACTAGTTTAAACATTACACAATGTATACATGTGTTATGGTTAGGTACAAGGTGTCCCTCAAAGCTCATATGTGTGACAGTGCAAGGAGGTTCAGAGATAAGAGGATTGGGTTATAAGACCTTGACCTAATCAATGTGTTAATCCCCTGATGGGTATTAGTAGGTGGTAACTGTAGGCAGATAGGATGTGGCTGGAGGAGTGGGTCACCAAGGGCATGCCTTTGGGGTATATATTTTGTCCTTGCTACGCAGAGCTCTCTCTGCTTCCTGGTGTGACGTCTTGAGCTGCTTCCCTCCACCACCCTCTCCCACAATGAGGCTCTGCCTCACCTCGAGGCTTGAGGAATGCAGCCAGCTCTCTGTGGACTGAGAACTCTGAAACTCTGAGTTCTAGACAAACTTTTCTTCCTCTAAAATTGTTATTGTCAGGTCTTTTACACACGGTAGGAAAAAGATGATAAAACAACATGTATGGAAACATCGTGCTCCTATACATTCTATGTTTTATGTATCAGTTAAAAATAAATTAAAAAAAATAAAGCTCTGTCATTTTTTCTTGTCATCTTGCCCATGTTGCTTGAGTTCCCAGGTCCTCAGTTACCTTAATAGATAACGGTAAATAACTCATGGTTTGACTCTTCATCAGATATTTTACAACCATACACTACATGTTCTTGCAAACAGAATGTGTGTTTAATTTTGATTTATGCTCAATTTCAAATTAAGCATTAAATATATGGTAGGCATTTCATTTGTGTTCAAGAAATTCATCTGCATTATATAAATTAATTTATTTTAAATAAATTAGTATGGCTTGTTGAAGGAGCAAGGCAGAGAAACAGGAAAGGAGGAGAACAAATTCATCATACTATTTCCATACATGATGTCTCCGCAGCCCCTTAGTGTTTACTGGCCATACCTCCACTTCCCACAGTAATACTTTATCAATCACAGAAGCCCCATGGTACTTTTGCTCCACCATAATATTGGCTCACAGGGCTCTGACTGGGGGGATCGCTACCAGCTGTTTCCATTTCAACAATCATTTTCTAAAATTGTATTTCCTGGGAGAAGTCTGCCCTCCCTTTATCTAACATATATTTTAAGCAACATACTGTGACCATATCTTAGGCAACATTTAAATTCACAATTGCAAGGTTCCCTTACAAACTTTCAAAGAAGAATCAAAAAAGACCAACATCAGAAAAACTTTTACATATTTTTATAGAACTAAAGCTGAATTAAATGTGGCAGTAAGGAAACAGCATTAACTTTTTGCATTGCTAATAACAACCATTGGCTCAGCTTGAAATCCAATGCTTCTTGTAGAAATCGGTGCTTAATGACCAAAAATAAATAGATAAATAAATAAAAGTAATAGGATGCTATGTAGCACAGTGGATGCCTAGACTTCTCCTTTTTTCCTGACCATCCATGAAATTCCAAAAATTGCCTGTCTGGTTTGATCCTCTACTTTAAACAAATCCCAATATACCTATGTCCTATATGATTGGTATAATATGAGCAGCTGTTATTAATCACCAGGGTTCAAGGTCAAGTTACGGGGGAAGAAATATTGGAGAAAATATCTGCATTTTAAAAGATAAGCAGAATTATTAATTTTGCTTTTTTAAAAATTAATTTCCTAAGTAGAGAGATTATTTTGTTGACACACCATATGGACCCATTTTATTATATTTTTTGTTCTAATTAGTTATGCATGAGAGTAGAATGAATTTTGACATATAATATATAAATGGAATATAATTTCTAATTTTTCTGGTTGTACATGATGTAGAATCACACCACTCATGTAGTTATATATGTACTTAGGGTAATAATGTCAGATTAATTCTACTACCTTTCCTACCCCTAAGCCCCTCCCCTTCCTTTATTGTTCCCTAGTCCCACCCTCACCCCCATTATTGTGACTTAACATCCACATATCAGAGAAAACATTCAGCCTTTGAGTTTTTGGGATTGACTTATTTCACTTTCATTATATTCTTTAGCTCCATCAATTTTCTGGCAAATGTCATAATTTCATTCTTCTTTAAAGCTGAGCAACATTGCATTGTGTATATACACCATATTTTCTTTATCCATTCATCTGTTGAAGGACACCTAGGTTGGTTCCATAGTTTAGCTACTGTTAGTTGAGCTGCTATAAACATTGATGTGGCTGTGTCACTGTAGTACATTGATTTTAAGTCCTTTGGGTATAAACCGAGTATTGGGATAGATGGGTCATAGGGATCCTTTACATTGATCTCTGGTCTACTTTGATTCTTCAATTCTGATTTTTTTTCCTGTTATTTGGAAATCACTCACAACTTATTTTTGTGGCTCCTGCTTCCTCAGTTCCTTACAATTACTCCCTCTACTTTTTCTCTATTTTATTTTCTTACCCTAATCTGACTCCTAGGTACTAACTCCTTGATACCCATTTGCCAAATCCTTGTGATAAGAGTAATAGACAAAAATGCATCAACAGCGTCAAAACAAAATTCTTCACTGAACAAAGTTAAACTGTCAAGGAAGATTTTACTCAAGGCTATTGCAATACATTGGAGAGATCAGAACAAAGTAAACCCAACCCTACTGAAACAATGAGTGGGGATACTTCAAGGGCTGGTTGAGCTAATGGAAAAGCACAGGAGAATGTGCAGAGGGAGGGTGTTGAATGACAAGCATTTAACAGGATTCACTCTGATGTGTGATTAAACTGTGCACATTTGCTAGTTAGCATCCACCCAGGCTAGGTGCCTACCCTTCCACAGAGACTGCAAGGCAAGGCCACTCTCTTCTTTGATGGCTACACTGCAAAAGGAAGGCTCCCGGGCTCTTGAGAAAGACAGTTCTTGGTAAAACTGGCAGGAGGTATAAATAATGTTCCTACGTTTCCATAGGGCTGGGACAGATACACAAGTTTTCTAAAGAAAATGCTATAGAAAGAGAGACGAATGCCTAATGTCAAGAAAAAGCAAATCTAAAGTATCGTCCAGCGGAAGGGAAGGAGGAGGCCCATTGGTCAACAGAGAAGTCGACCAAGCAGGACTTGCTGGTCTCTACCAAGGCTCTTTGCGTGATTTTCTTTTTCTTCTCAGTTACTCCATACCCCATCTTCCTCAGTAATCCATAGATGTTCCACTTAAAAAAAGTGTTCAATAATAAAAGATTTTGGAAATTGTAGAATTGGGCACAAAATAAATAAATTTATTTCTGGGAAGACTTCTGATAGTCACATTATACTGATGTGCTATGTGAAGTTCATAAAGAACATCGTAAAATGCAAGGTTGACCACGATGTTTTTAGTAGAAGCCAAAGCCAATATCCAGGTCTCATTTTTTTCTTTCTTTCTTTCTTTTCTTTTTTCTTTTTTTTTTTTTTGCAGTCAAATTTGAGAATTGTCACTCTGGAGCATACTGGTTTTCTGAAGTAAGTTGGGGGAAGCGACATGATTTCTTTGTCAAGATAGGAGGGAACAAATGATAAAGAAAGTAAGACAAATTTATTTGCCAAAAAGAAGATATTTAATTCACTCTTACTTATATTTGTCATATTTTGTGCTCATCATTCTATATAAGATACAAAATGCCAAAAAATATATGCATAACAAAATAAATATATCTCATTAGTGTTGAATTCTGTGCTTTGAAGCAGGCATTAGCCAATAATTTAATGATTATAAAGTAAAAGTGTTTATAAATTATCCTATGAATCTTCAGTCTTAAATTTCACCTAGAGCAATTAAATCAAAATAAACTTCCATTTTTTTCTCTACCCAGTGTTAACCAAATAGCTGAAAAATGGCTGGGTAATTATAACTTCACTTAATGTCTAGGTAATGTCCATCATGTCTTCATCTATTTAACTGCTATATGGATAAATTGAAACTACTTGTTTTTAAAGAGAAGTTTTCTACTCACCTTGTAGACAATATAGGACAAACATTGAACTTAATACATGAAGCAGTGTCCACAAAAGATTTGCGAATGTGATTCTTCTTTGTCACCAGGATGTATCATGTCAGGAGGGTGGACCTGGGGAGAGACAACAGCTGCCACAAGCAGCCCACTTGGAAGAAGCTTTATCAGTGTCAGGAGATGTCTAGCAGCCAGCCTGGTACATCCCTTCCTGCCTTCCCCCCAGGTGGAACCAGCATTCATAAATGGAATGTCCAGATGCCCAAACTGGGAAGAAACAAACAATTACAACAGCAATAAAAAATAAATAAATAGGTCAAAATAACATCACAAAGGCTCTGAAAAATCATTAAAATGGCAACTCTCAAAAGGGAACAGAACCTGCATCACAGAGAAGACTCATATCAGTTGGAATAGAAGTAACCATTTCACATAACCCCACACCAGTGCAGAATTACCTCAGCCTGATGCAGCGAGATCTACAAGTGTGCAGTCCACCTGGTATTTATTGGTGAGAGATTGAATACTCTCCTCCTGAGACCAAGAACAGGACAAAAAAGGCAAAGGTGACCTTTCTCAGCCATCTAGATTTTTTCTCACATTTATAAAAAAAGGCGAGAGAAAAGAAATTAAAACTATGCAGATTGGAAAGGAAGAAATCAAAGTCTCATTTTCAGTGACATATTTGCTTATGTAGAAATTTTAATAAATCTCCAAAGAAAGCCTTCCATTTTTTAATTACTTAATTAAGGGAACTTCAGGATATATAATTGATAAACAAAACAATCACATTTCTATATGTTAACAAACATGCAGAAACTGAAGTTTGACAAGCAGCATGATTTCAACCAATGCATAAAAATGGATGTGTAAGTTATTACTTAAAAGCAAATGTAATGTGTCTATATTACAGAATGTTATTAAGTAAATAAAAGAAGGACTAAATAGACTGAAAGAAATGGCATATTTCAAAACATTAAACATTTAAAAATATTTGTTCCTCTCCAAATGTATCTTCAGATTAAATGAATTAGGAAAAAAACTAAATTCCAGTAGGACTCTTCTTAGACATAAACAATGTTGTTCTAAAATGTGTATGGAAAGGTGCAGGTCTAGAAGAACTAAATCAGACTTTACAAAGAGCATCAAGTGTGGGGGAAGCACCACCTGCACAATCTCAAAGGCCCACCTGCATTGGGGGATGAGCCTGGGAGTTTGGGATGCAGGCCCCTGCGTCAGTGGAATGAATAGAGGGACACCGAAACAGCCACCCAAATGTGCTCAAGCAGTTGTTCTCAGGTTTTTGGTCTTTGGTAGTGTGTTATAGTTACACACAATATTGGGGTTCATTTTGATCTAGTATAATTGATCACTTCAGTCCATAGTACTTCCTCTTTTCTTTCACTCCTTCCTCCTCAGATTTCTTCTTCTATTTTACTGATCTCTCTCTATTCACTGTAGTTTTTCTAGTCAGTGCAAGGTTCATGTATATAAAGGTGAAGTGCATTGTGGGGTATTCACACATGTTCATGGGAAAGTCTGGTGGGACTCATCCCACTGTTTCCTCCATTCTCCTGTCCTTCCTCCCTCACCCTCAGTCCACTTCCTCTACCCCACTGATCCCTCTTTAGTTTTCATGGGATGCCACCATCATATCTTCTCCCTTTTACTTACTTTGGTCTAGCTTTCACATATGAGGAAAAACATTTGACCTTAACTTTCTGGGTGTGGCTTATTTCACTTAGCATGATGCTCTCTAGTTTCATCTACTTACCAGCAAAGGCCATAATCTCATTTTTCTTTATGGCTGAATAAGATTCCATCATGTGTATAGACTACATGTCCTTCATACATTTGTGTATTGACAGGCACCTGGGTTGACTCCTTAGCTTAGCAATTGTGAATTCAGCTGCTATAAACACAGGAGTGACTACATCATTGCAGTACACTGATTTTCACCATTTGGTTATACACAGAGGAGTGGGATATCTGGGTCATATGCTGGTATCATCCTAGTTTTTAGAGAAGTCCATGTACTTGTTAATAAATGTCACTGGGAGTCACTTATTATGAAACAAGACATAATTATCAATGGGTTAAAATACCTCTTAGAGTAAACATTTTAGCTCTGTTTTTATGCTTTATTGTACTGAGAAATTTTGTACTCAAGAATATGCATATGGATGGATTTTGTCCTAATAGCATCTCTCAATCTTTAAATTTCCAGCTAGTTTTATGCCAAAAATCAAATAGCACAGCCTTACCATTTTTAAACCACTTAACTGACAACTTGATTCAAATTGGTTTATTTGTTGAAATAGAGTAGAAATCTACTTGTCTTGCTAAATCATTATCATTAAACTCAGTACCTTGTCAGCTTCAACACTATCCTTAATACTAATGAATGTCTTCTGTTAATGAATTCAGATTTTATACTTATTTTAAGATCAGGAAAATGCAGAAGAAACAATGTGTTAAAAATCATGCAGCCAAGCCAGTGTGGTGGTGCCTACCTATGATCTCAATTCCTTGGGAGGCTGAGGCAGGAGGATCCCGAGTTCAAGGCCAGCCTGGGAAACTTAACGAGAGCCTTCCTCAAGAACAGACAAATAAATCATCAAGTCAGCAAGCTGCTGGATGATACTGGAAAAGAACTGGGCTTGAAGGATAATAGTTGAACCCACCCAGTATGCTTTGGAGGTATCCACACCACGTGGGCAATGCACTCCTTTAAATGCATGTACAGATAAGAAACAAGCTTTTGTGGGGGTTGAAGGAACAACTGGGAAATGGCAGCTGGGGAAGGCAGGACTCCTCCACAGCCTCTATTGGGCAGATCAGTGTTGACAAAGAGGAAATTAGGAAGATTGTGGAATCAGCTCTGCTGAATGAGTTCAGGGCACCTCATCCATCCTTGAGAGGCACTGTCCAGACAGGACACCTCTACAGAGATGGCCATCATGCATCATGCATATGACACTTTCCATGACTTGAAGAAAAGTCTGATCGAACAAAAAGTCTGTCCTCTCCTGTTAGAATTCTAAGGCTTAAAACAGTGGACTGATCTCCCAAAGTTACATAGCTCACCAACAGCCAAACAACAGGATGGTTTACATGTCTCTTCTTGTTCTGTCCCTTTGCCACATATTTACTTAATGGGTTATACTTGCATATTAATTAGCAACAAGATACCCAATGGCAGATTTGCATCATTTTTCCCATGTATACTGGAAATGCTGGTTATTAGATTTCCTTCTTAAAATGATCATGCCTTTCTATTGTTTGAAAACCATGCACATTTTTTTAGAATTATTTAGGGCAAATTTTTGATTACTTCTTATCTTAATTGTGTGACAATCACATTCTAACATCATTCCCTAGGCTGGCCTCTGCTTAGATTTCTGAACTTAAAATTTTCTTTGTTGTCCAATAAATTTGCATATCACAAAGTCACCGTACTCTTTTTCAATATTGTTCTTCTTAATAGATTCCCATTTCTCCCTCATTCCCAATAAAAAATACTAATATTCTTGAATCTCTCTCCAAGGCTCTTCTCTTACACTGCAGAGACAACCAGCCTCTCTACTGTGACACACTCGTCTCTTTAACATTGGGGAACGCCATTGCTCACAACTTTCCACGTATATTTCTACAGAGAGTGGTTCAAGGAAAAGAAATTCCCAATTTCTTCTATTAATTTACTTGTTAATTAGCTAACATATTTGAGACAATCCTTGGAATATTTTTTTGTGTGTAAAATATATCCAAAATATAGAATGGTAAAAATGAAGGAAGTTTGGTTTTGCTCATACAAAAGTACCTGTGAGTGAGAAGGTCAACAGCATAGAGGTCTCCAATTCATATGATGGTCTTTGCCCTCTTGAGTACAAGGCTTTCAAGGGTAGCCTGGGTCATTTCTACTAAAGCCAGCCCTTGAAGATATATACACAGAGGAAACTGTATAAGGGTTTTAGAATTGAACAGTCAGTACTTTGACTTTCAAAGTTAAAATTCCTCAAATTGAATGCAAGGGAGTCTATCTGTGTCTCAAGAATAAACACTTTTCAAAAACCCTAAGCTGGCAATCTCTTTTACAGTACAAACTTACATTCAGTAAATACTCGTTTGCATGTTTCTTCCTGAACTGTAACACAATGGATCCTACTTGCTTAAGAGATTGCCCAGAATGACAGCTGGTTGCCATACAGAACCACAAGCCATCCTCTGCACAAGGCCCAGGTGTGGCTTCTCATGGGACACTATGATAAACAAAAGTCAACCATTATCACAGACCACACATATGCACACAAACATGCAGCTCAGCACATAATCAGAGAGAATATTATAATAGCAATAGTATTAAACCATTTTTGAAAGAGAAAACTCTCATTAAGAAAAATTAAGACTACATGTAATACACCAAATTATGTTCACAGATTTTGTCTAGGAGTTTTATGGTTTCTGATCTTGCCTTTAAGTCTTTGATCCAATTGAAGTTAATTTTTTAAATATGAAATAAGACAAGGGTCCCACTCCTTCGCTTTGCATGTCAATTTCCAGTTTTCCTAACAGAATTTCTTGCAGAGACTTTCCTTTTCCCGTTGTGTGTTCCTAGCAACCTTGTCAAAGATCAGTTGACCATGCATGTGCATTCTTTCTGGGCTCTCTGTGGTTTCATTGGTCAATGTGTCTGCTTTTACAACAGTACCTTACCATTTCGACTTATAGCCTTGTAGTATAGCTTGAAATCATGGAATGTAAAATTTTTATATTTGATTTAAGGTATTTTTCAATTTTTATATGGATGAGTTAAATTTGTGAAGCAAAATCTGAGGTCCAGTTACCTTCCTTTCCCAAGGTGATCATCTTCCTATTGCTCATTTGCAGGGTTTTTCATTTGGAGCTGACCATCTCTGACCCATCCTCCCTTTGTAATCACCCTCTCCCAGCTTTCCTGGCTCCTTCTTGCCATCCAGTTCTCTGAATTTAAATGTCATCTACTCTGGGCATCTGACCCATGGTCATCTAGAAGAACTCTATAAACCAACATCAAATTTACTTTAAAAATGTGTCTTCATCTAACATTAAGTCTTGCACTTCTTTGCCTACACCTGTGTCTCTGCAGCTGAAGCACGCTGCAGGAGAACTAGGACTCTGTCTCATTCATTGCTTTTACACCCACCACCTGACCTGGTAACTGGTGTGTGCTTGACACATAGTCATATTTTCTTAATGCATAATTAATTATAATGACTCATTTCTCTGTATTTGGTCTCAGTGGCTCCACTGTGGCTATGTGCACTCATACCTTTAAACTGACCAGTCAAATACTGCGAAGTGTGCAAGCTAAGCTCTCTGAAGCACTGTAGAGGACTGGGGCAGGGAGCATTTTGTTGCCAGTTATTCAAGGGTTATATTGCCAGCTGTCATTTATTATGAGTGACCACAGGACAATTATTTAATCTTCCTAATTCTCATTGAACATATTTGTAAAATTGGAATAATTAAACAATAATATCCACAATGGGCTGTTACATGAAATCAGTTATAATGCAGATAAAGTACTTAGTTGTTCAATAAAGACTTCATTGTGCTGCCATCTATATTTCAAATTTTAGTACCTCTTGGTTCTCAGGATCTTTTTGCCTGAGAATATTGTTGACTGAATCAGAGAACAACAAGGATCCAGGCAGGAGCCAGGCATTACCATGCTCAGAACACTACGTTCATTGCTCTTTTCTGGCAGGTCAGTGGTTACCCATGAGTACTCTGCATTTTACTGAATTGACAAAGATATCCTTCACAGGAGCCTGCCAGATGTTCTCTACCTTCAGTACTATAGAACTATGAAAGGAGGGTGTTCTGTGTCATTAATTATGGGCTCAGTAATTACTTCCTATTGAAGTAATAACTAATTGTGCTAATAAGTTCAAATTGGAAGTGTGTTTAGTGAACCTCAGCATTTTATTATTGGCACAGTTTCAAACTCCAATTTAGCTCTCAGGGAGGGAAAAAAGCAACTGATTTTGGTTTTGTTTGCATATATATATATATATATATATATATAT